>NC_084464.1:135052094-135364385 GCF_027409185.1 Cynocephalus volans
ATAAAGTCAAGAAACTTAGCTTTGAATTTCTTCTTTTCTAGTGATTAGCTCTTAACCTGTCCCCGTTTTCTTGTCTCCAAATATGGGAAAAATGCTCTGTGACAGAATACGGTTGTGAGATGTTAACTGAGAAAGAGAAAGCACCTGCTGAGTGTTTAGTTCACATCAGGAAGCTGAGGTCGGCTATTGCCATTCTGATAACTCTGCCAAAAAAACAACACCCAGCCCATTCTGTAGAAGAATACAGCAAAATTCCCATTAATAGAAACATTTAAGCTTGAGAGATGACACAAAGGCCATGTTTGGATGATGCAATAGCTCAGGAATAAAAAGCAATCATTTAGATATGTGGAGTTTGTTCATGCTCCATTGGCAAGAAAGTGCATGAATTAAAAATACGTATGTAACGGGGAAAAAAACAACCCATATTTTGACTCACGGGAATCTGGGAGCCATCCTTGAGTTCTTTCCCTCCCTAATCTCCCACATCCTCTGGACTGCCAAATCCCATTGCTTCCACCTCCTCAGGGTCTCTTTTCATTTCCCACAGCATGTTTTCACTCACACTGGCATCATCTCACCTGGGCTACCAAGTAGCCTCTTCCCTCGTATCCCCTCTTCTGCTCTTTCATCTCCACATTCCTTTTCCCCTTGCCAACACCAAAGGGGCAAATGTTCTAATGCTGTCTCAAGACTGAATTCTCTAAAATGCAAACTTAAACATGTACCTAAATCCACGCAAAGCCTTTTCCTGGTCTTCAGTGAAAAGTCCACTCTTTAGCATGACATTATTTCCACCGCTGCTGCTTCCTCCCTGCTGTGCTGCAGCCAGAATGAGCTGCTGGCCATGTTCTCTTGAACTTCTGAGTGTCTGTGGGGGCAGTCCACTTTGCTTTGATCAGTTCCCCCAATCTGCTTCCCCAGCCCCACCACATTTAGCTAACTGTAGTAATGATGTTCTTTTAGACCCACTTTCCCAACTTTCTAACCCCATGCTAGCCTCACATGGGTTAGTGCAGGATCAGTTAGATAACTTGCAGGGCCCTGTGCAATAGCGTGGGTCATATGCCCATAAAGCCAGCCCTGTTAGGTTCTCTGCTCACAGTTTCCATGTGACTCTCAGTATCATTTATAACACAGTTTAAAGCAACACATTTTAACTATGCTCCTTTATTAAAGGAGCCATGTCTCCTTCATTCTTGAATCATTCACTTGTCCACTGAACATTTATTAAGAGCCTAATACACCAGGACTATGATAGGTGCTAGGACTATAAAAATAGGTAAGACCTATCTCTGCCCTCAAGATGCTCACAATGTGTTGGAGAGAAGATGCCTAAGCAGATGCTTACAAACCATGTAGTGAGTCCAGGTGAGAGGTGTACACAGGGGGATTCCAGGTGCATGGAGTAGGGCACCTCACTAGGTCAGAGGACAGGTGTGCCCAGATTCCAAGATAGGCTTCTTAAATGAGTGATTGAAGCTTTATGTAAAGGCTGAATAAGAGCTGGCCAGATGTTATTCCAAGAGTTGAAATCAGCAAAGAATAGAGGTGTCGAGCTGTTTGATGCTGCTGCTGGTGATGGTTAGTAGGGACAGGAAGGGATTTCTTTAAGCAGTTTGGATAGATTGGAGCCAAAGTGAGATAGTATTGAGAGATAGGGCTGAAGAGACAGGTAGATGCCAGTTCCTGGAATGTTCTTACATTGCATGGTGTCCTCTAGATCATTGCTGTCTGGTAGAAATATAATGCAAACCACAGGTAGAATTTAAAATTTTCTAGTAACCTCATTAAAAGAGTAAAATGAAATAGGTAAAATTAGTTGTAGCAATACATTATATTTAACTCAATATATCCAAAACAATATAATTTCAACATGTATTCAGTATAAAAATTATCGAGATAGCTTACATTCTTTTTGTACTGTATTTGAAATGCAGTGTGCTGTAAACTTAGAACATGTCTTAATTCAGACTAGTCACATTTTAGACTAGAGCACATATAGTCAAGTGCTCTATAGCCACATGTTGCTAGTGGCTACCGCACTGATGAATGATGCATCTCTAGGTGAGCTTTTCCAAGAACACCAGTTCTAGGAACTGCTCAGTAGAAATGGCTGGGAGATCTGTCTACTCTATCTACTCCATAACCTTCCTGGAGGTTCAAACAAGGAGTTAGTCTATTAAAGTCTCTGAGAAGTCCTCCAGAAATAATGGTCCTGCCTCCTATTTCTCAAGCTTGTGTAGCCACAGAACCTTTCACCCCTCCCAATGTAATCAACCACAGGTTGTCAGTGCTCCTTTGGACATGCCTTGGGTGACTGAGCTCCACAAGGTAGCAAGTTGCTGAAGGGTTTTTCCATGGACAGGATCAGTTAGTCCTCTGCGGTTCTCAGTGTCCTCAACAGTGATTAACTTTTCACGTATAAGGAATGTGAACTTGTAGGGATTCCAGCTGACCTCCTCCCAGGTTGTAGCTCTGATGCAAATAACTCTCTCATTCACTCATTTTTTTTTTTTTTTTTTTTTTTTTTTTTTTTTGCTGAAACAGCTTTAATTCTGAAGAAAAAGTCCTTGATGAACAGCTTATTTAAGAGACATCATAGTCTATTCAATGCCCAATAGCTCTGGGTGTGGAGCTATCCCTGCGTGTCTTTTGTCTACAATTCTTATTCCACTTCATTTTATTTTATTTTTTTATTAGTTATGAATATTCATGAGATACAAAGCTGATTGTTATCCCTCCTTGTGTCCAAGATGTGAAGGCCAGATCCATACTGTTTTGATCAATAATTAAAATCTCATTGAGTATAGAATTTGTAATTTCTTATTTAAAAAATTTATTGAAATGCTCAATAAAATCCTGTCTACTTTTACTGTTTCCAGCATTTAAAATTTTAAGTAGACTGCCTCTTTGAAGATTTTTTATTTCTTTTTTTCCTTTTTATATCTTTTCTGCACTCCACTGTTGCATTTTCTGTTTCTACCATCATCTCAATAATTGTGTATTCTATAGGAATAAAAAAGAAAATGTAATTAGAATCAAAGTATACAAAATTCAATATATTTCTGTTAAAAAGTACAAATCACAGTAAGGGAAATAATATTTTATATGCATTTTAAAGATGTATTTTTCTTCTGAAATATTTAAAATAATAAATGGAAATAAAAATTATAATTAAAATACAAGAATTTAAGGGCTGGCAGGTTAGTTCAGTTGGTTAGAGCATGGTGCTGATAATAGCACGATCCAGGTTTGATCCCTGTACCAGTTAGCCACCCAAAAAATAATAAAAATTTTAAAAAGAAGAAGAATTTAAACAAAAATTATTTAAACAAGTGAAATTTTTTATTAAGTTTTTAAAAACTTTAATGAAATTATATAAAAAGCTTATAAAAACACAACTATTTGCAATTTTAATCTTAATATCCACCTCATTGTTGATATTAAAATTGATATCATGCTTCACATATGTTATGTCTATAATGTAACTATATACAAACAAATTTAAGAGTAACATAAATTGCTTAATATTGCAAAATGTTCCTTAGTCTCCCAGTGCAACCATGGAAAATATTGCTCTAATTCAAGAGTTTCTCTAGAACAACTGAGCCTGCTTCTAATATTTGTGGGGCCTGAAACAAGATAAAAAAATCCACAAATCATGTCTAAATATATCAAAGCTATAAATCTTATAAGTAAACCATAAAATAAAATATGTTCTATTCTTTGATCCTAACAAATATACCTTCTTTAACCAACTGAGCTAACTGGCCAGCCCCTTAAATATACCTTCTTAATGATCTGGAAGATCAGGTTCAAATTTAGAACTCCTGGGCTTTTCAGAGAACCACATCAGAAAGTTGTAGTATAAGTAAAGCTAGCCTCTAGCCACTAGCTGTCAGCCCCCAGCTCCACACTTCACTCCCCTTCTCATGCTGCCTCGAGCTCCATCCCATATCATGTGGGATCTTGCATAGTTGCAAATGGACACCCCAATCTACATGTCCAAGCTCTGGCCATGTCACCCACCAACAGCTACTCTGGGTCATCTCTCGGGCTCAGGAGTGTGCATAGTGGTGGCACAGTCCATCTTCAGGAGAAAGAATTCAGGGGAGAGGCCAGCACAGTCCCTGGTAATATGCCCAGAGAAATTTGGACAGGGAAATCTGGATTGGGAGAAGATATGGGTTTCAGGTAGTCACATCTTGGCCTACTGTACCACTAGACCTATGAGAAAGGGCATAGCCAAAGGAGGGCCAGCATAGAGTTCTTTCAAGCACAGGCTCAGAAATGGCATCTAAAGGTGCTACTAGGAACCATAAATTGGAATACAAAGAGAAGTGAGAAAATGCCACTATTGGGAACCAGTATTTTGATATGCCCTCTGAGAAGGAAGAACTTTGGCAAGTGGATTAGTTTGCCAGGGCTGCCATAACAAAGTTTCACAGACTGGGTGGCTTAAACCACAGAAATTAATTTATTTACAGTTCTGGAGACTAGAAGTGTAAGGTCAAGGTGTCAGCAGGGGTTTGTTCTGAGGCTTCTCTCCTTGGCTTGTAGGTGGCTGTCTTCTCCCTGTGTTTTCACATGGTCTTCCCTCTACGTGTGTCCACGCCCACATTTTCTCTCCTTATAGGGACACAAGCCATATTGGATTAGGGCCCAATCTAATGAACTCATTTTAACTTAATAACCTGTTTAAAGACTTTCTCCAAATAAAGTTATGTGAGCCACTGAGGGTTAGGACTTCAACATACAAATTTGTGGTGGGGGAGATACCATTCAGCCTGTAACAGCAAGTGTATTAGTCCATTTTTGTATTGCTATAACAACACCTGAAACTGAGTAATTTATAAAGAACAGAGGTTTATTTGGCTCACAATTCTGGGATGGCTGCATCTGGCATGGGCCTCAAGCTGCTTCTACTCACATTGGAAAGCTACAAGCAGCCGGCAGGTAAAAGCAGATAACATGGCGAGAGGAAGCAGGGGAGAGAGCAGGTGGGGAGATGCCAGAGTCTTTTAAACAACCAGCTCTCATGGTAACTAATAGAGTGAGAACTCACTCACTACCCACCCCACCCAGGGAGAGCATTAATCCGTTTGTGAGAGATCTGCCCCCAGGACTCAAACAGCTCCCAACACTGCCATACTGGGGATCAGATTTCCACATGAGTTTTGGGGGACAACACATTCAAACTCTATCAGCAAGCTTATTAATTTGTCTTTCCTCTCACCTAAACACCTGCCCATTGAAATTCCTTTGTAATGTGAAGGAAGCAGTGTTTTTCCTTATGTAGGTATCAACACAACCCACAACCTTCAATTGCATTTGGATAATTGCCTTTCGTTTGGGGGATCTAAGAGAAGAAATGTGAAGAAGAAATATGGAGATGTGTTTCCCTGGGGCTTGAACAGCGTTAGTCATGAGAGTGGATGTTTGGGGTATGAGTTGACTATTCCAATGCTGAGCACCAGATCCTGAATGACAGAGGAACCATGTGTTCCTCAACAATTTTTCTGTGTGAATGTGTCTGTGACTTGCAGTTTTCTCTATAGTACAGCACCCAAAGGGAAGGGTCCCTTTTGTCTAGATCTGTAGGAAGTGTTGCAGAAGTGACAAGGGTTTCCATGACAGCTGTGCAAGCAGGGATGGAGGAATAGAGAGGAGGGAACAATTTGAAAAATATTTACACAAGGCAAAGTGTGTGGAATTTATTATAGAGAGTGAGAAAGCGGAAGAAGTCAGAAGTAATTCCCTGGTGTTTTTCTTGGGAATCAGGTGAACAGTAGTATCTCTAACCAGGGAGGAAATTCAGACAAGTCATGTTGGGGAAAAGAGGAGCTGCATTTGGGGCATGCAAATTCTCCAAGCAAATTCCACCAATCACAACTCCTGAAACTCATGCTCCTGTGCATACGCAGCCTGGTTAATTACACCAGCTAGCAGAAGATGACTTATAAACTATGGTAGTAGTTGGTATACTGACTAATAATCAACGTAAATCACTTGAAATGTGAATTACCAGAGTTTATTGACAACATGGAGAAAGAAAAGGGAATAAAAACAAGGGCATGTCATTGAAGAGCTGTGCAAAAACAAAAGCAAACAAACAATCAACAGAAGAAGCCTATTTGAAGACTGCTACCTGTTTAACTACGACTTTGGCCTGAGGCCTCTGGAGCCACAAAATTTACTGATTCAGTTCTAGCGTATTTACTTATCATTTGACATCAAATGACAGGCACCAATGCTAACTACGCTTAAACCAAGTTTTGCATTCTAGAAGGTTAATGCATTTTTTTTTCTTTTTAAAGAAACTTACACTTACAAAACTTGTGTAGGATAGTCAAAAGGTGGAAACAACCCCAGCGTCCAGCACTGGATATACAAAATGGGACTAGATAGTTTGGGTTCTGATGTAAAAGTTTTGGAAATAGTGGTGATGGTTGCACAACACTGTGAATGTACTTAATGCCACTGAATTGTACACTTAAAAACGGTTAAAATGGCAAATTTTATGTTATATATATAACCATAACAAAGAAAAAACCTATAGTGCAGATTTCAGCACACAATAGGACGGAGTAATCCACAATTTCCCTCCTTAAATAACATAATCTAATGTATTCCAATGAAATCATACCAAAAGAAAATAGATATGAGCTTATATCCCAATTACTGATTATGAGACCCAGACAGTATTCCAGAATATAATGATTTTCAGCTAAATAGATGCTCATTAGCATTTAAAATAAGGTTTTTGGGTCATCAGCTCATTCTCGATGTAAGAAATCTAATCTAAATGCATCTTCAGAGATGAGTTCCTTCGGGTCATTTCTACTTGCCATATTCATAGGAAGTGCCCTACTTTTAAATTAAAAATAAAATAAAATAAAAAAACCCTACAAGATTTCTTAGTAGGAAAAATATGTTTTCTAACCCAAGTAAAGCAAAATCCCCAACCATATCTTTTCCTCAAATTTGCAAATCCTTTTTCTCTTAAGGCATCTGATCTAATTTTTTCTGCTTTATTTTTTATTTGCTCAGATAAACTCTATTTTATAATAGTTTTAAATTTACAGAGAAATAAAAAAGATAAGTCCTATGCACCCCACACCCAGTTTTCCCTGTTTTAATATTAGTATGGTACATTTGTCACCACTAATGAACCAATATTAATACATTATTATTAACTAAAAGTTCAAACTGTATTCAGATACCCTTAGTTTTTATCTAACGTCCCTTTTCTGTTCCAGGATCCTATCTAGGATCTCACATTATGTTTAGTTATCCTGCTTCCTTAGACTCCTCTAGGCTGTGACAGTTTTTAGACATTCCTTGTTTTCGATGACTGTGGTAGGTTTGAGAAAGTTTGGTCGGGTATTCTGTAGAATGTCCCTCATTTGGGGTTTCTTGGATGTTTTTCTTGTGATTAGAGTGGAGTTATGGGTCTTTGGAAGGAAGACCACAGAGAAATTAAAAAGATGTGTCGTTCTCACCATATCCTATCAAGGATACTTGCTATCAGTATGACTTACTATTGGTGATAGTAACCTTGATCACCTGGCTGAGCTAATGTTTGTCAAATTTTTTCACCAAATTTATTAGAAACCAAGATCTAATACCATTCTCCAATAAAATCAACCAAGAGTCCTTAGAGAAATGGCTGATTTTAGGATTGGGGCAGTAAATACACAAGATGAGCCTATACCATCTCATAGTATCAGAAAGGAAAGAGGTACTAAAAAAACAACAGCAACAACAGCAAAAAATCCCCCAAAACAAAACAAAACAAAAACCACGGTGATTGGGATATGATAAACAAACACAAGAGCCAACTGTAGAAACTCATAGTGGCCAAAACTGGAGCAATCTGAGTAAGAAAATAAATAATGCACTATTGAGTTATAACCCAAAGTATAAAACAAATATCCAGGTGCCCATGCTATTTGAAATGAGTGATTAAAGAAATGAACAAATAGGAGAGAGTAAGCAAATTCTCTGTGCAGAAGAATTCCAAGTAATTTTTGTAAATTTAATTTTTATTCCTGTAATTCTCATTTCAACATCATAGAAAATAACATGTATTATTAAAAATACTTTATCTAAAGAAAATGATAAGGCTACAGGGCATCCTTTAATTGAAATGAGCCAAACAAGAGTCATACAAAGTCATCAGTGGGCAGATTCTCACATACTTCACCCTTACGTTTCCTTGGTAATGAATCTTATCTGGCAACTACTAGTTATTCCTACTTAGATCTTCAAAGGACAACTCTCTGAGTCTCCCCATACCTATTTGGATGACCAGGTGTGTGTGTCCTTATGCAAGTGTACATTCACCTCCACGATACACACCTTCAAGAAGAAAAGAAATGTAAAAGTGTTCATTTTTATTTGTAGCTAATATAAGATGTCATTTTTTTTTTTTTTTTTTTGAGATGTCAATGTTTACTGAACACCAAAACCAGGAGGAAAGCTGTCATCTTCCTGGTCACCCATTATTGATTGTTCATAGAGTGTGGGGACTCCAGTGACTCAGCAAACACTCTGCAGACATGCCCATTGTTCATCTGCAATGCACACTCAGGGGAGGGGTGGGCTGTGTGACTAAGCCTGTGGACTTTTACAGTAAGTTACATGTTGCCCAGAAGTAGGTACCAACAATAACTTATTTTAAAAAGCAAAATAAGCACCACTACAACAACCATTGAGAAATGTTTCATCTTCTGTCTAAGAAAGCTTTGACAGCCCAGCCCAAGTGATTGAAACAGTGGCAATGCATTGTTCAACCCTAGTTATTCTTTCCTGCATGTTCTGGGTTGCAGCACATGCATGTTCCAGCCCACCCCGGGAGGCTGTGAATGACAGCCCTCCCCGGAGAACCTTCTCAGAATGAGAGGAGCATCTCACGCCATCTCCTCCTTTCTCCTAAGACAGGCCAAGTCACAAGGAGTGTTCATATATTCTCAAGTAACAATCTTGCCTTTAAGATCTTTTTTTTCTCTTCTATTATAGATGTAACAACTGTTAGTATAAATATGAGCCTGAGAGAGGGACAATTCTTAAGAAATTCCAAATTAGGCTTATATTATAAATAACAGATGTGTTTCATTCTTGAACTTGTTAAGACAAGTGAACAGATATAATGTAGTGGCGGGGGTGAAAGGGGGGGAAGAGGAACAGGTAAAGGGACATGAAAATAAACTACAATGTATATTGAGAAGTTAAAATAAAAAATAAAATAAAATAAACCAGATGTGTTTTTAAAAATAACTCATCCCTATCATACAAGCCAGATGTCGCAGAAATCAATGGTCATATAAGATTTATAAAATTTAGATATATATAAAAAAGATAACAACATGATTAAAATGATCCTTTTCCATATCTTACTCTCCCTTGGAAGTCAATTTCAAACATATATATAATGATGTGCTTGAAAAGGGTCAATGACACAACTATTTTCAATGGATTTAATTAAATAAAATACACAAATTGTTCACATTTAAAATTTGTTAATCCCTGTCCCTGGCCAACACTTTATGCTGATCTGAAATTGTGAAACTATTGCAAAACAATGCAATATTGTACGTAGTCTCTAGAGTTTGGGTGCTTTCGTTTTGAAATTTCCTTTATGTAATGTAAATATTTCCTTTTCCAGGGCCATATAAACATCTGAAGAAAGGATAAGGTCAGGTTGACAGATTGTGGAATGTAGATTGGCCACCTAAGCGATTTGAGTTCAACAGTTACTGTAATCTTGAGTGTTTGCACCTGCTGTGGAGTGAGTCGATGTCCTTGGGCACCTTACAAGGTGCCATTTGTGTATAGTTGGGAAGGAGGAGGCTTGCAGAGTGACTCCCTTACCAGTCCACACAGCCCCTTGTCCGTCTCCTTCAGGGGATACTGTCCACCACAGTGTTTTGTTTACATCAGTCACAAAGACACATAAGTCATCTTTTACTTTTTAGCTATGCATGAAGTGATCCCCGACACCCACAAATGTGACTGAAACTTACATACTGACACAATATGCCAGGCTCTCAGGATCCACGCTACATTTCATGCTGCCAATGACATGAATTTGGGGGAATATTCTCCCCTGTGGGTCTTTATCCATTTTAGATGCTGCTTTTTGCCTTCAATTTTCCCTCTGTAGAAATACAGGTGGTGGTTGCTAACTCTATTAAGAATCCTGCCATTGTTGCAAATTCCAGAATAAAGGTAACGCATTCATAAAAATTTTTCTTTCTTGAAATTATTTTTCTTCTATACTCAGTAGCTTATAACTAGGGTAAGCAGATTGCAAAAACAGAAATGGAGAGAACAGAGAAGTGGAGGGAGGAGAGAGGTGCTAGAGAGGCAAGGTCATCACAAGGGTAAAAAATAACACAAACGAGGATCACAACCCTCAAAAAAGAGCTTCTGGTCACCTTGCAAGGATTATATAAAAGGTACAAGTTAAAATCAAAATAAGTAAAATATTTCATTAACAAGGAAATGTGCATCCTTCACATAATGACTGAAAGTTATTGCCAGTCACTGTGGTAGGATCTGAGAATTTAGAGAGAGAACTGATCTGCAGTTCTGGCCTCAAGGAGCTACTGTTAGAGCACTCACTTTCATGAGTATTGCCCATGTTTGCAAACACGGGACAATCGTGGTCCACAAAGTTACTGAAACAATGAGAAAAAATTTTTGAAAAACAAAAGGTATAGCTGATCAACTTTCTGCTTATCATCTGAAAAATAACTACCCTCTTATATTTACCATTCTAGAGTGAAAATCAGGAAGACTGCCTGCTACTGCCAATTCTGACATTGATCTGGTGAGATATTGCTAATTATTCCTTCTGCATTGTTTTTTACTATCAGGTAAAAAAAAAAAAATGTGTACAGTACAGTAGTTCCCCTTATCTACAGGGGTTACATCCCAAGACCCCCAGTGGATGTCTGAGACTGGGGACAGTACTGAACCCTGAATATATTATATACAAGTTTGGTTTTCCTTCACAATTTCACAGATAAAAGGATTGTTCTGACTGTAGATCTTAGCAATCTCAGCATATGATTTTTTTTTCTTTCCTTATATAGTCTACAACTTTCACCTTTTCTCTTAAAGGAAGCACTTTATGGCTTCTTTTTGGTGTATCCAAACTGCCAGCATCACTACTCTTGCACTTTGGGGTCATTATTGGTAAATAAGGGTCACTTGAACACAAGCAGTCTGATACCACAATAATCAATCTGATAACTAGGAGGCCACTAAGTGACTAACGGGTGGGACAGGGTGCATCCACAGCACAGAGATGCTGGACAAAAGGAGGATTCATGTCCCAGGCAGAATGGGACAGAATGAGATGGCATGAGATTTCATCACACTACTCAGAAAGGTGCACAATTTAAAAGATCTGAATTGTGTATTTCTTGAATTTTCCATTTAATATTTTTGGACCACAGTTGAACACAGGTAACCAAACCAAGGAAAATGAAACTGTGGATAAGGGGAGACTACTGTAATAACAATAATAGTGGTTATTAGGCTTTCTGTGGAAGGGAGAGTGTTTGTTTAAAAAAAGAGACAGAGAAAGAGACAGACAGAGAGAAGGAAAAAAGGAAAGAAAAGCAAAAGGATTCTAGAAATAAAGGGCAAAATATAACACTTGCCATGGATGGAAATTACAATTCACTCAGATTGTGGAAAAATTATAAAGTCAGATATTGACCAATTTTAATATTTTCTGGAAGGAGAAATGCAACTTTTCACACTGTGAGCTGCTTACGAGTTAACTCAGTGGATTTCTATGTGTAAAAATACATAGAAATGCATAATAGAAGCTGTACTGCTTTACACCTGTACGGTGGGTGCTTCCAGTTCATAGATTCTCTGTATGGTTATCTATTTTGATCTTCATAACAAGCCTATTAGGCGTAAATTGGGTTCTTTAAAAGGGTGAGACTGACAAACATGTTCTGCCCTTTGTGCAGGACCAGTGCTCAAGGGGGGTTCTCATTTTGAGGATAGATTTCTGTTGAACTCACATTCTCACTTATCTCTCTAGTGATCAAGCTATTTAAAAATTGTTTATTGTCAGGAATGAATAATGGGGACAATACTTTATTAGAACCATATTCTAAGCCAACTGGACTGTCCTGTCTTAGGTAAAAAAATAGGTTATGGCTCAAAAAGAAGTCTTAGCATAGTTCTGATGGTCAAAAAGAACAGAAGGTTATTTCATATTTTCTGTATTACATGTAATTGTAATTGCAATGCCCAGGATTTTACATACAGTAGATACTCAATAAATATTCATTAAAATTGACTTGAATTAAATTGGCATTGTCTGGGAATCATATCAAACCTCTAGGACTTACCAAGAGAGTTGAAGACAAACCTTCAAAGAATTTGCAATTTAATAACTTGATATCCCTAGATGAAGATATTTGGACTCAGTCGTACTTGGTTTTGCTTACATGTTTTGTATTGATGAGGTTACTTCATAATGGTCTTCTACTTTTATACCTATTAGCCTAGTTTTGCCAAATATAGCTTGAGCATAATTTCTCCTTGGATTTTTGTGACCTTTTTGGCTCGTCACATTGAACCACAAAGATCGATAACAAAAGAAAAGCAATCAGCCTTATCACAGGTGTTTTTAATCCTATGCTGCACTTACTAAATATAGGTGATAGGAAAAAATTACACTTTTCCTCCCAAGAGAGTTAGTGATTGGTGAGAGCATTTAGGGGGAGGGTGGGAAGAATGGTTTTTTATTGGTAAAAAGAATTTATATTACGGAGAGAGACCAGGTGAGTGTGGGAATTTAAGAGAAAGACAACAAGAACATTTTTTATAGAAATATATATATAATACCTGAATTTCCTCCATGTTGGAAGTCCACATTTATTGCCTTTTTTTTTTTGACTTGCACTTTACTTTCATTTTTCATCCATTACATGGGAATATAATACTTTTATAAATTTATAATTATTTTTTAATGAGTAAGAGTAATAATGTTATGTTTATACTGTTTTTTATGACATGTCTGAACAATGTAAACTTTTCATTATGTAGACTCTGGCTATTGTTCAGTACAATGTTATCTGCTGTGTGTAGTCCCTCTCTAGAACTGCATAATCTGCTTAATATAATTAATCTCTTTTAATAGACAGTCTTTACTTTTAAAAATATAAATTGTGGGGTGGCCAGTGGCAAATGGAATGCAATCACCTCTGCACTGGCATTCGAGACTATTTATCTTGTCTTCCCCAATGAGATCCCTAAGCAGAAATGGTTTCAACTAGGAAAAAGAAAAAATTACAAGATCACATGAAAAGAAAACCTGTGCTACAATAACCTAGCTAAATGTCCTAAACATAGGAGACACTCAACCAATTCTGTTGACTTGAATTGCAAATTGATTCAATGTTTTTTGTTGTATTTTTACCAAATGAAAGCATTTATCTATACACTTGTTCACTTTGGGACTAATCGGTTAATTTTTGTTTGCTTGTGTTTGGTCTCTAAACGTTTCAGTTCTTTTATAAGCAGATTCTTTTTCCATTATCTTTTCTCTCTTCTTTGTATTAGCTTTACTAAGACATATGCAATCAATACATCTCACCAGTTACACTAGAGGTTGACTTGCTTAAAAAGCGATAGTGTTTTTTATTCTAGCTGGGTACCAAGTCCTTGCAGCCTGGCTGGAAGCACGGCTGCCATCCTGACCTGTGGCCTCAGTCCCCGGGTCAGAGGATGCTGGATCAATGGTGTGCAAGAGCAGGCTCTGCCGGGTCATTAGAGCTGATTGTGTGCATCTTTTCCAAGCTTTATGTTCAGAAACCTCAGGTTGGTAGCTTCAAATTGGCCATGGCATGAGTATTTACACCATGGAAATCATAAAATATTATAAATCAGGTCTTTTTTTCTCCAGAGAGCCAAAAGTTAAACACTTACAGCGTACCACTGCTAGATATGAGCTGGTGAAAAGGAGATCACAAGCTACTTAAAGGCTCCATAATAAAACAAAAGAGTGAACCAAAGAAGTTTCATGATTGTTTTTCAGACTTCATCAACACCAATAGGTCTCACAGACGGATTGCTCTTTTCTCGAGTCAATGTAATACTTCAGAGAAGCACTGGCCTGGGAATTAAAGGACCTAGGTCCTGGTCCTCATCCTGCCACTTCATGCCTAGGTGACCTGGACAATGCGTTTACCTTTTGCAGTCTCAGTTTTCTTGTCTGTGGTACGAAAGTGTACAGGTGGGGTGTGGCTTAGAAACTCATTATGCAAAGCATGGTTCAGGGACCATGAGCTTGGGCATCACCTGGGAGCTTTTTAGAGAAGCAGAGTCTCAGGCCAACCCGAGATCTAGTTGATGAAGTTTGGATGTGTTGTCCCTTCCAAAACTCATGGGGAAATTTGATCCCCAATGTGGCAGTGTTGGAAACTGATTGAGTCATGGGGGCAGATCCCTTTTGAATGGATTAATGCTCTCCCTGGGGAAGGAGGAGTAATGAGTGAGTTCTCACTCTATTAGTTCCCACGAGAGCTTATTGTTTATAGGACCCTGGCACCTCCTCTCTCTCTCTCTTGCTTCCTCTCGCCATGTGATCTGCTTGTACCCGTCGGCTGCCTGCCACTTTCCACCATGAGTAGAAGCAGCATGAGGCCCACGCCAGATGCAGCTGTCCCAGAATCGTAAGCAAATAAACCTTTCTCCTTTATAAATTACCCAGTCTCAGGTGTTTCTGTTATAACAACACAAAACGGACTAAACCACTAGTGAAACAAAATCTGCATTTTAACAAGGTGCCTAGCTGTGTTGTGTGCACATTTGGAGAAATATTGGACTAGGTTAGTGGTTCCCAAATCTGGCTTAGTATTTGGAAAGATTTAAAAATATATACATTTCTGGCCTTTATTCCTAATCGATTGGGTCAGGATTTCTGGGAACGAATCTCAGACATTTTATTTTATTTATATTTATTTACTTTTTTTTTTTTTTTTTTTGGTGGCTGGCTGGTGTGCGGATCCAAACCCTTGACCTTGGTGTTGAAATACCATGTTCTAACCAACTGAGCTAAATGGCCAGCCCAGACGTTTTATTTTTAAAGTGCCCACCAGAAGATTTTGAGGACCATCCGGTGATAGGATCCATTAACTCATATGATCCCTTCCAGTTTTCATAGTCTAAGGCTGCTCTGACAGAAGTTTCAAGCTGTCAAGATATGCTATCCTTATCCCTACCCAATGCTGACAGTTATTAAAAGGGATGAAAAAGTAATTCTTGAAGGGTTTACAGACTATGAATTTTAAAACCACCTTTATCTTATGAAATATGAGAAGGCACTGTAAAAAGCTTAGATTTTGGAGTAGATACAACAGTCTTCTAAATATGAAAAAAAAAAAATTGCCAGCTGAAATAGATTACTTCATAAGGTTGGAAGAGAAACTAAAGAAAATAAATGGCACTGTAAATGCATCTGTCCCTTGAAATACTAGCCAACATTAAATTCACAGCCATGCAGAGGGTTTTAGATATGCTTGTGCGAGATAGTGAGGTTTAATGGACCAAATGTGGCTGAAAGATCAGGAAATCTACTTTCAGCTACAAATTATGAAGTGGATGTATGTAATTATTTGTGTCATTCTTCAAGTGAATAAACTTGCAAGATATAAAGCAATCACTTTCTTTTGAAATAATTCTATGACTATGTGCATTTTTTACTCTAAAATTTGTTTTAACAAATACAACTATGATATGGGCAACTTTTCCTGGCCAAAAACCCATCAAAGAATACCAATTAGAAAACGTGACTTATAACTAAGGGGTTCTTTTTCTCACATTAAAAAACAAAGACTCGGGGGCTGGCTGGTTAGCTCTTGCTTAGAGCGCAGTGTCATAACACCAAGGTCAAGGGTTCGGATCCCCATACTGGTCAGCTGCCAAGTAAAAAAAAAAAGAGGGGGACCCAGAGATGCTGGAACCAGCATCTCATGATTCTCTGACCATTTACTGCAACTTCAGACAGCATTTCAATGTCCTCCCCATCAGGAATAAGAGCTGAGCAAGGTCAGGCTAGCTACGCTGGCCTCTGCATTGGAATAGCAAAGCTTCCTCACTCTGACACCCAGCAGAATTCTGCTGAGCTGGCCAGAATTAGTCACATGGCCACTTTTAACTAGAGGGAACACGTGGAATAGGTGAGTTTTAAGTTTCAAAACTACATTGCCAGGGCTTTTTACTTTCTATCCTTTTACTATTGCTCTTCCTCCACAGCTCAAAAGGTATTCCCTCTCTCCTTTGCCAAATTACATCTTGTAATTCCTACAGTGGTATGTTTAGTAATTAACTGTGTAATATAGTTTTCTCAGATTATTTCCACGTAATGCATTTCTCATTTTCTAATCATCTGTATGCACATTGAAACCACTGTTGCATGTATTTACATATCTACTGCTGTACTGTAGACCCCCTTTTTTTCATAGCTTCTCTCCTATGCACCTCAGAAATGAGTTCTAGAACAGTGCTGTGCCTAGCCGTGCCTGCTAAAAGCTGAACTGTGAAAATGTAGACCATGCTACAGCTCCTCTCCACAACACAGAGTAGCACATGTAAAGCTCTGCATGCAGCCCAAAGCCCACATATCACTGGTAACTTTGTGTCTGCAGCAAACTCCTTCTGACCCTTTGAATGCTTAATGCTCATACAAATCACAAGGACCAAAATACGAATCATAATTGCAGGCCTCATACATTTCAGTTATCTCTGGTGAAAGATTGGATTTGAGCAGTTTGTACAGCATCCAAGAAATTCTTCCAAGGAAATTTGGGATTAGAATGAAGCTACAACATTCCATCTCTTAGAAGAGTTGCCAGGAAAGGAACATGCTGGATGCCTGACAAGCTTGAATCCTGAGAATCAGTGGCCTGGAACTCAACTAGTGGATGCTTAAAGTACAGGCACTAGACAAACCCCACAGCAGGCAGCGACATGTGGGTTAGTTTATGAGGGACAGAATCAACAAACTACTTATTATGTGTATTTTTTCTCCTTCATGCTTTTCAGCCTTCTGTTTCAAGTTATTTTTGTACTCATCTCACACTTTCTGTATTTTTCAGACATGCATTAGCACATTAGACAGATGATTTTTACTGGCACCTATATGTTTGTCCTGATGGATATGTCCCTGAAACACCTTAGTTCGAAAACAATCACAAATGGTGAAACGATGATTCAGGAATTATGGGGTCAGAAATGAAGAAAACAAGGAAAGAGCAGGGAGAGAATATTGAAAAACCTAGAGGGAAAAAGCTCTGATGACACAAAAACAAAGCAAGAAATGCAAGTTACAACACTAAATTGAAAAGTCCAAAATATATCCTGCCTCTATCTTCATGGCATAATTTATCAATGTAGCACATTTCTAAAGATGCATTCTGTTCTTCAAATCTTAGCTATGTCTACAAACAAAATAAGTTTGAGGGGAGAAAACTCTACCAAAAATAACACTGGCTTATTATTTTTAAATGACCTGATGCTTAATGACCCTTGTGACTTCATTATTCACTTTCAACTAGTTGGTGTATAATCAGGTCAGCTGTTTTCATGGATAATAATATAATGCACATCTTATGAACCAGTATATAATTTATATATTCCCCCATTTTTGATCCCCATTCAAAAGGATGAAAGATCTTCCTGGCTGGGAGAAAAGTGTTCACCACACCTGGTAAGTTGTCATGTTCCTCTTTCAAGTCATTGTGCCATTTTGGCCTTTAAGGCCCTACAGTTCTGAGAGAAGATTCTTAAATAGCCAAACAAGAGCATGTTGCCATGTTTCCACTTTGAACATTTCAGAGCTTACTACTTTTTCTTTCTTTTAGAAGGAAGGATACTTAAGTACAAATTTTGTTTTAGAAAAGTGCACTGTAAGGAGCAAGTTGGGGAAAGTACCATGGTCATTTTTATCAAAAGAGATCTGCTCAGACCTGTTTGAACAACCAGTGGTTTCTATGGGTTGTAGGACCTTTGTTAACCAAGGGAAGAAGGAGAGAATAGATCAAATTCCACACTCATACCATAGGACTTCTTGGTGGAATGTGGAAACCCAAGATTCAGGCTAGCATTTGAAAGACCAAGTTTTATTTTTAAAAATTTTAAAAATACAAGAAAGAAAATATACTCATGACCCAACAATTCTACTCCTGGGTATATAGCCAAGAGAATTGGAAACATATGTCCACACAAAAACTCATATGAATATTCATAGTAGCATTATTCGTAGGAGCAAAAAATGGAGATAATCCAAATGTTCGTCAATTGATGAATGGATAAACAAATGTGGTACATCCGTACAATGGAATGTTATACAGCATAAAAAGGCAAGAAGTACTGATACATGCCACAAGAATGAACTTTGAAAACATTATGCTACGTGAAATAAGTCAGACATAAAAGGCCACGGACTGTATGATTCCATGTATATGAAATGTCCAGATCAGGCAAATCCACACAGATAGAAAGGAGTGGCTTCCAATGGCTGAAAGGAGATAGAGACTAAGGAGTGAATGCGAATAGACAGTGGAAAGGAAACCTCTTTCAGGAATGACCACATTTTTCAGAATTAAGGGCTGACTTGTTAGCTCATTCTGTTAGAGTGTGGTGCTGATAACACCAAGGTCAAGGTTGTGGATCCCCACACCTGCCAGCTGCCAAAAATAAAAATAAAAATTCAGATTTATAGTTGTGATGGTTGCACAACTTTGTGAATATAGTGTAAACTACTGCATTGTGCACCTTAAAACGGTGAATTTTATGGTAGGTGAATTATCTCTCAGATCCAGGCAAGCAGGGAGCTCTCCTTAGACAACCGGCAGACTCCCTGTGCTTATCAATGAAAGCACGGAGGGCAACTGGTAGAGAACCCGTTCTCAGTCCTTAGCAAAGCTCTGGCTTGTCTGGCAGCCTTGGTTAGCCATGTTACGTGGTTATATGGCTGGATAGTCAATATCTTACTAGGGGCAATGTCCAGAAAGTTGAATTATATGTAAAAGTCCAGGGAACTGTGGATAGTTCAGTGAACATTTCCTGTGTTAAATCAAATGCTAGTCAGTGAATTACAGCTTCAAGTTGACTGAATTTCACATCGTTATACATGATAAATTTAAAAGGCAGACCCTACACTATCCTCACAATCATCCATTCAGCTAGAGAATGAGCCCCCATTGCAGGGTCAACCTTCTCTCCCTCACTTCCTTTTCCTTTTAGAGGTTTTCTGCCTAGGAAGCTACTTATGCATATAGTCTACTGGTAGCAGATCCAGCTCTAACATCTGCAGACAGGGACAAGAGTGCAAGTGAAAGCCCCCCACCCCCACCCCCCTGCAACCCATGGCCCACCCCTTTTGTTTTCTTAACTGCTGCGCATCCTGCAACTTAAGGATACTCATGCACACTTGTTTCACAGGAGGCCTGCAGGAAGCTGCCCCTAGCCACCTTCAGACTAGGAGTGCACTTAATAGCTGTGATACTATGACTTGAAGAATAGCCCACACAAGTTCTGGAAATAGGCTGGGGCATTTAAGAGGAAAATTTCAGAGTTCAAGGCATCCAAACATGGACTAGAAGGGAGTGTATTGGTTCCAGGTGGGCATGGCCCCTTGGCTTCATATTTCTCTCCTCTTAAACTAAAGCATGGACTTTGGATTAGGGCATCATATGTCTGGGTCTAAGGAAAGAACATCCTAGAAATCTTATTCCACCATCTTTTGGACTGACCCAGCCAAGAAGATATGTCAACTCTGACTGGAAATAGAGTTATGTCTTAAGCCACTTCCTGAACCTACACTCTTTTCTCTACCATACAGGCACACATTTTGTATGTATCTATAATGCATGCAAATCAGTAAGAGGACCCTGACTAATTCTGTTGTTAGAGGAAGATAAGAAGTTGCTGAGATTTGGAACAAACTAGGCTGAGGTTTAGGTCCTGAAGAGACCTCGCTGGAACACACATACCCCTCCTTCCACGTGTGAGTGATTACTAAGCTCTTGCTGGCTCTCACCAACACACTCAGCAGGACTCAGGAGTTTAATGGATTTTTCCTCACTATTACTGAGCAATAAAATCGAGTTTTTTATTTATTAAAAACCTAAAACAGTTTTTAATTCTATAGGGGTAATTTAGAAATTGTCGTGAGATGTAATTGATTTTTATAAACATGCACATAGTATATTTTGCACTAATAAGCATTTGTACTGTGATTTGTTTCCGCACATGTACCCTGTACTTTACGGATTGCTAATGAACAGAGTGTTACAGTGTGCTTTCTAAAAAGCAAATTTTATTATTTCCATTTTTAAAAAAAATTAACTCTTTTCTCAAAATAAGAACAATAGAAATCTCTGGAAAAATAATTTCTAGAACGAAAGGCAAACTCAGCTCTTTTTCATGATTGTGTTTTTCCTCCTAACATTGTTCAGCAAAGCTGAAGAACTTGTCTGTTACACTCCCAGTACTTTCTCTAATTAGTCCTGGCTTCATGTACATACACTCACATACATATATAAAGAGTATTTAGAATAATTGTTTGTACTTCATGTAATTAAACAGGGCTGTGTCCCGGTATAATCACTAGAGACTCCCTTCTGAGAAAATGCTCCTGATTTCACCACACTTCAGACAGACCAGAAACAATTATCAAGGGAGGAACCTCTTCCCAGAAGTACTCCCTTCTCATTTATTTGATATGTGTGCATTGATTTCTTATACTCCTGTAAGTCCTTGTGTGGACCAACTCCTTAATTTGCAGAGCTCAGGCCAAAAAACCCCTCAGGGACCCTTCTTCAAAAAGCAGGAGGAAGAAAAGCTTTTGTTTCTCTGTCTCTCTCTTGACCTGTCATAGTATTTTTTATTTGCTATTTAATATCATGCTCCCTTGGACACAGGGGTACTTGCAGGGTAACTGTAGATCCTCCCGGGTACCCCCTGGCCTGCCCAGCAACTTGGTGCATGGGGTATGTGCATCCTCCCTGCACCCGTGCCCAGGCCCCTGCCTGCCCAAAAGCCTGTGGTCCCTGGATGGGGGTGGGGGAGCAGGAGGTTGACCACCTGAAGGGGATGGGAGGTGATGGGGGTGAATGAGCAAGCTTTTCCCCGCCCCCATGCTCCATTGTTTCTTTGGGCTTCACTTAGAAAACACAGATTCAAAGAAAATTATTAAGAATTTCATGAGGCAACTGCAGAGCATTGAGCCCCAAGCATGCAGACCACCTTCTGAGCCTGAGGCTGCACTGGTGCATGCCCATGCTGATGGCCCTGGTCCTCACTCTGCCTCTTCCACGCCTTCTCTTGAACCCAGCTTGCAGGTGGGCCCAGGATGGTTAGTTAATGTATGCCTGCTAAAAACAGTTCTTTTAATGAAGGTTACTCTGGACTTGAGCTTGGTGCTATGGTCAGTTGCAGTGGGGGAGCACTTTCCATGACATTGACTCCTATAACATACCTGCCAGTGCCCACCATAGGGGAAATGAGGGGGCTGACTGCGACATTCACCTGTAATTTACACCACTGCTCTGACTTCAGGAAGCACCACTCTTACATCAACCCTGAAAGATGGGCAACTCTCCTATTATAAAAGAGCCCCATAGAAAGCTCCATAACTTCTGTGCCTGGTTAATATAGCTCCCTTTTCCATTCTTCCTGTCCTCAGTGATCATCAGGGGAATACAGGGCAGCCACGTGCCACTCATCTGCATTGCCTAATGGATGGCTGACTTCACATCTGTATCCACTGGGCAAAGCTGAGGAACGGGAGGAGGGGAGGGATGGTTTCCAGCCTAATTCTGAATTTATCTTGGTGCCCACTCATCAAGCAGACTTAAATGCTATCCCTTTTGAGACACGAGTGTATTTGCTTTACTGCTCATCCGTGTCTTGATTTTATTATTTTTATTTTCTCTATTTCTTGTTCACATTTCCACATCAGAGTTTTCTATCCTCGGGTATAAAATATAAAGTCCTCACTCTGTAGTTCAATGACCTATGCACTATTATGCATCATTAAAATAACGTCACTTTTCTGGAAAAGTTATACATGTTACAGATAATGTGAAAAATTTAGAACAGAAGAAAATAAGCATTCACCAGAACTGAGGTATTACCATCCAGAAATAATTACTTAGTATTTTAGCATATGTATTATTGGTCTTTTTACATATATGGCTATGGAGCATATGTTTTTGAGATACTGTAAATATTGCTTTGTAACATACTTTTATACACTTGATAATATACCATGGATACCTTCCATGTTATTATTAATCCAAAACATTACTTTCAAACTTTGGGGTACAAAAGAGTCACCTGTGAGCATGTAGAAAATAAAGATTCTAAGGTTTCTCACTCACAGAGATTCTAACTCATAAATCTCAGGTGGAGACTTGTACATCGGAGATAGACATTTTGAAGACACATCATAGGTGATTCTGACAGAGGTGATTCCCGTAGCTTGCTCTGACCAATACTCATCTATGATACGATTTTAAATTGCTGCAGTGTGTTCCATCATACAGATGTGCCATGATTTATTAAACCAATTCCATATTGTTCACTTACTTTTAGTTTCTGAGTTTTCACTTGAATGATTAATTTTTCAAATAAATCCTTCTGAACATCTGATTATTACCTTCAGAAAATTCTGCAAAGTGGAATTACTGGGTCAAAGGGAATTTAAATCTGAGCAAAGTAGATGGTATTTTGTATAGAAAAGCAAATTCATAAGCTGTAAAATGTTACACTAATATGCTGTAACAGCCACCACTTATTGAGGGACTTTCGTATGGCAGACCAGTGGTTCTCAAAATTTTTGTGCCTCAGAATCACTTGGAGGGCTTGTATGAAGAACAATTTGCTGCTGCCTACCCCTTGTCCTCCTGTGATACATTAGGTTTGTGATGGGGCTGGCAATTTGCATTTCTAACAAGTTTCCAGGTGATGCTGATTCTGCTGGTCCAAAACATTTCACTAGACGTTATTCTAGGTGTCTTATGTGCGTTACTTACATTTCACAGCAGTCTTTTACAGTTGAGGGCTAAGACTCGGTGAAGGTCTGAGGTCATGAAGCTAACAATGGCAGAGCTGGGATTTGATTCTAAGTGTGGTCATTTATTTTATTTATTTTTTTTTTTTGTCGTTTTTTTTTTTTTTTTTTCGTGACCGGCACTCAGCCAGTGAGTGCACCGGTCAGTCCTATATAGGATCCGAACCCGCGGCGGGAGCATCGCCGCGCTGCCAGCGCAGCACTCTACCAACTGCGCCACGGGCTCGGCCCACTAAGTGTGGTCATTTAAAGGCTGATGCTTTTCCCACAAGACAACCTGGTTTCTCACTTCATTTTACTGCCACAAATAAAATATTTTGGATTTCATAGCAAGCACTGAAGGTTTCTGTGTCAACCCCACCCCCACTGTCACCCCCATCTAATAGGGGGTACAGAAGGAAAGAGAGAGGTGAGGTTAGGAATTGTTGGCTGATAATTTCCTCAGCGGAAACTGATTTGATGAGTTAACACTCCACCAGGCACATCGATATGAAGGATTGGTTCCCACCCTTCTGTGGCTTCACCTACATGTGGACACCAAGAGAATAATGTCTCATTAGTTGCTGCAACCACATAATAATCCTTCCATGAAGAGAGCTCTGTCTTCTCCAAAACCACCTCCAACCTTCTCCACACAATGTCCTAAACCACCTGTTCATTCAGGCAACTCAGAAAACAAATTGCATCAGTGCAAAAAACAAAGCACACCCATCAAACAGGTTGGTTAATAACACCCAGGAGAGCAAACACTCAGTGGATTGGCAGAACAGGAATCTGAGTTGGCTCCTACCAGCTCAAGAGAGGTGAACATCTGCTAACCTACACCCGGAATCACCAAGTGAATCAGACACATTTCACAACTAAAGAAACTCCAAGACCGAATTATGCAAATTTTACCCATTTATTATCTGGGGCTCTTGCCACCCTGCTGGCTTCCAGTGTGCTGATGATTATGTGTGTAGATTATGTATTTGTGTGTCATTCAGTCTCCATTAATTCATCCTGTGAGCTGAGGACTTTGCTAGGCACCCCACAAGGAGAAATGGAATGTGGTCTGTTTAAAACGGGTTTTGTGTGGCTGCTAATATAATTTCATTGGATGTAAGTACCTCAGAACAATCCATTTAAACTGTTCAATTCCATAATGGAAAAATGCATTATTTCCACATACGTTACAAATAAATTTAGACAAAGTGATACATTCCAAGAGTTTTCTGTCCACAGATTGCAAGCAGCCTTGTATGGTCTCTGGCTTTATCAGTTTCAGTAACCCCCTAACTGGATAAGGAAAGGTCTTAGGTAGAGAGACTTGGGAAGTCTGTGGACGAATGAGTGTTCATAATCTTAGTTGCTCCAGGTGCCAGAACTAATATCAATAATTGACTGTTTTGGTGGCAGAAGGATTATAGTAGTTAGAATTGTCTGACAAAGGAAGGACTATCCAATGACATAGGGAATTCCTATAATAAAAAGAATTAACATTCAGACTAGATTGTTGTCTGCCAGGAATGTTTTAAAAGGCATTTCCATACTAGGTGAGAAATTCAATTAGTATACTTTTAAAGATCTTGTCTGTCTCTCTCTTTCTCCCTCTCTGTCTTTCCTGTTTCTCTCTGTACTGAACAGTCTCCAAGGAGGTGGGAAGAGGGTGGGTCAGGAGCAGCGGAAGCCATAATCACACCTCCAAGGAAGGATCTGGGCAGGAGGTGGGAGAGGGGCTTAGGTGTGTCAGGAACGTGTGTTTCGTAAAAGCACAGCCATCTTCCTTTTTACAAATAATGCCTTCAGTTTTTGTACTGCATTGAGTGTCTTTCACCCAATCCTAGCATTTCACGAATTATGCATTTTCATAATTGTTTGAAACATTAGTATATAGTCAACCCTTGTTAACTGTAATCCAATTAACCAGCATCACTTGCAAAATTTTACTTTTTAGAAAACATGGGGGGAACTACCTAAAACAAACCCACATTAATGACAGTATAAAAAAGGACATTCTCCAGGATATAGCAGTTTCCATATAAATTCGGCTTAACATATTTTTAAACAATGATCATTGATAGCTGTAATGATTCCATAAGAAATTCTTTCATCAAGAGAAGATCCCATTACTATTCTACTAAGAAAATGTGTACTAATATACAACAGAAATATTTTCAGTAATAAAGATGAAAATAAAAGGAGTTTTGTACTTATCACTAGGGATATAGCCAGGGAGTTTAATTACCTAGTATACTCCAGTTATTTATAGTATACTGAAAACTCAGCCTATTAATTAGTAACCATAACATGAGTACCAAGTATGGTTGACATAATTGATATTATATGTCAGAAAATATGAGGGTACTTCAAAAAGTTCAAGGAAAAATAAAGTGGAAAGATACAGAATCTTTTCATGAATTTTTTGAAGTACTCTCGTATAGCCCTAAAATTCCCGGATACGAGCCTTAACTAATTTGGAGTGTTTTTAGGCTTCACATTTCACTATATATGTGTAAGGAGGAGTGAGCCAAATTTCTTTGGGAATGTCACAGTACTGTTTTCAGGAGACAAAGTTTTTTGAGTTAGGGAAACAGTGAAGAGTAATGTTTAACACTGGGCTCCAGCGTCTGGGCTTGGAATCTCTGGGCTTCTCTGTTTTTGCCTCCTGCCAGCTGCATGCCCTTGGGCAAATCATTTCTTTTGAAGTTCTCTGTAAGATGTGCAGGACAAGTACTGGGGTTGCAGAGTGTGATTTAGGGAGATAACATGAACGGCATCCTCTTCGTGGAGCCTGCCACCAAGGAGGCATCAAGTAAGTCTGGGCTATGACTAAATTTCCATTCAGTTATTTATGCTCTGAAGTTATAGTTCTGGGGTTTTTTCATATATCTAAAGGGAAACTATGGTCATTTATAGTAAGTGTCTGCATATTAACATTATGCAGTTTAGCGATAAATACTAAAAATAGAATCAGACTAATAAAAATATTTGGTAGCAAAACAACACAAAGTTCTACACAGTCTCAAAATTTTAACATTACATGTATAAAGCCCTAAAATAACTTCTTCAGAAGGTGCACCAATATTTCAAACATACAGAATTGACTGAAAACACTCATTTTAAATAATATCTTACCTATATACAAGGTAGAAAATTGAAACCATTCAGAAAGATACAAACTGAAAGGTAAAAGTCTTTCTCCCCCCTTTCTCTTCCCTCCAAGAGTTTGTGTATCCTTCCAGAATTTTTTTTTTTTTTGCATCTACGAGCATATAAATCCGAGTTTACATGTTTACAAATGGAATCACACTACATCCACTATTTTCCACCTAGATATTTTTAACTTAAAAATGTGCATTAAAGATAGTCCCGTGCTTTTAAAGGATACATGATATTCTATTATACAGATATTTCCTAATTTATTGATAAGGTTTGTAACTCATGACATTAGATTTTCAGGGTGTTTTTTCTTGTAAAGAAAACTGGTAAATGCACCTTTGTACATATGCGTCTATTCTTGTAGAAAAATAAGGATACATTGCTAGCAGTGAAGACCTAGCAGACCATTTTAATGACACTTGATAAGCAAAGTTAAAACACCCACTTAATGAGATTACTCAGCACACATTGTTATGTTTGTGGATCGCCCAGGTCCTCCCCGATCCTCCCAACTTGACATCATGTTTCGTTAGAGATTAAATTGGGTCATACAGCTTTGTAACTAAGAGTTTAGGTACCGGAATCCCACCATTTACTAGTTAGACAAGATAATTAAATTCTCTAAGCCTCTTTCTGCCTGTTGGGGCTACTGTGAGAATCAAATGAGATGATGAAAATGAGCATTGAACGCAGTAGAGTTTAGTATTGGTGCCTTAGTCCATTCGGGCTGCCATAACAAAAGAGCAAAACTGGGTGGCTTATAAACAGCAGAAATTGATTTCTCACAGTTCTGGAGGCTGGGAAGTTCAAGATCAAAGTGCCAGCAGATTTGGCGTCTGGTGACAACCTCTTCCTCATAGACGGCACCTTCTCACTGTGTCCTTACATGGCAGAAGGGGTGAGGGATTTCTCTGGGTCTCCTATGCAAGGGCACTAATCCTGTTCATAAGAGCTCTGCCCTCATGACCTCATCACCTCCCAAAGGCCCCACTTCCCAATGACATCACCTTAGGGGTTAGAATTTCAACATATGAATTTTTGGGGTGACAGAAACATTCAGTTCATTGCAGCTGGTAACCTCTTAATAAATAAATAAATAAATGGTTAATACTTTCTTATTAATAATTATCTAGTGATAATGATTATTCTTAAGAAGTCCTAATGGTTACAGCATGTTTTTATAACACCCGGGTCAAGGGTTTGGATTGCCGTACAGGCCATCTGCCAAAAAAACCCCCCCAAAAACCCAAAAACAAAAACAGAAACACATGACCAGGGTTTCCCAAATTCCCAATCTTCTAATGTTGACATAAGCAATTTTAGTTACCCATTTATCGTTTACTTGATGTATATTCCTTCCTATGCTTCAAGGCTATTACTAATTCTTTCCTTGAAATTTTTTATGGGCTGGCAGGTTAGTTCAGTTGATTAGAGCACGGTGCTGATAACACCGAGGTCCAGGGTTGTGATTCCTGTACCAGCCAGCAGCTGGACAAAAAAAAAAAAGAAATTTTTTTATCTCCAGATTTCAAACATCTCATTATTTTCCTCAAGAACGTTTTCTCAGATGGGGGTGTAATTTTCATTACCCTCTTCAGGCCTCTACCCAGTGTGGAAGAAGACTGGGCACACATTCCACAAGAAACCTGAGCTAGAGCTGAAGATAGAGAACAAAATCAAATCCCTTTTAAGAACACTGGACTGTCCACTGAGCATTTAGTAACAAGCACAGCAGTGACTGTGCTAACATCTCTGAGGGTCTGCCATGTTTGCTGATGGTCAAAGCCCTTTCAAAGTGCCTTTTGCGACTGATGCTCTCAAATCCTCGGGCTGGGAAGCAAGGCCCCGGTGATACAGGCTCCACTGCAGCCTGTGACAGGCTCTACCCATCAGCTGTCCCATATTGGATGAGAGAAGTGAGAAGCAGGAGCCATATGGAATCCTTCACTTATTTATTTGGTGAGGGTGACAGTGCCGACTGGAGCTCCTGGCAGCAGGGATAGAAGTTCTGGTGTGTGGTGTCCAGTGTCAGTGGGGCTTGGGCTGTCTCTGCCCAGTGGCCCTGCCATGGCAGGGGACGCCGCCGTGGAGGTGTCTCTGGGGTGCACGTCGGGCTGTGCTCCGGGCTGCAGGGCCCCCCAGGCTGGCTCTCCGGCCCTCCTGCAGCAGCTCTGAATGCTGCCACGTTCCTCTGCTGCTTACACAGGCAGAGTGAGCTCTGTCATTTATGACTGAGTACCCCAAATCCCAATTTCCCCAACCCCCAAACTCCTCCATTTCATTTCAGTGCGTGGTAACTTTGTCCTGAGCCCGTTGCTCGGGCCCATCCATGACTTCACTTTTTCTCATTTTCCCTCGGCGGTGGTGTCTTCTGTCTTAACACAGAGGGTCACAGCCCCCGTGGCCTATTAACACAGCTACTAGAGTGATCTTTCAAAAAGTGAGTCAGATTATGCTGCTGTACTCCTCAGAACTCTCCCACCAGCCCACCCCACTCTGAGTAAGGCTGAGTCCTACAGCGGCCTACAGGGCCCCTAACGGGCTGAGCTCTCATTACCCTTCTCTGACTTTGTCACATGGCCACTCCCTTCCTCACTCACTACCCTCCACACAGACATCCAACTCCCTGCTACAGCAGCTCCCACCACACTGCCCCCTTGCACAGCACAGCTCAGGGCCTTCTTGGGTCTTCTGTGCCTGGGGCCCCCTCCCTGCAAGACACCCCCCCACCACCACCACTTCTGCTGTACCTAACTCCCTTATTTCTCCCAGTGTCCTTCCCCAATCTCTCTAGGTCACCCCACTCCGCTCCTTATCTCCCTTACTCTGCTCTATTTTTTCCCATAGCATTTCTTATCCTTCAGAATATCTATTTATTTGCTTGTGTATTGACAGTCTCTCTTCCCATTTAAATATAAGCTGCATGAAGGCAGGGCCTGTCTGATTTCTGCAATATAATATCCTAAGGGTCTAAAATGTTGACTAGCTCACAGTAAGTACTCAAAAAAGTATTTGTTGAATCATTAATGAATGAGTAAATGAATAAATAAATATGGATTCATATGGCATTTTCTACTGTGAGTTAATACGGAGGTTATCACCAGTCACTCAAAGAAAACTGCACATGCAGCAAGCTTAATGGAAATCACTCAGAAGCCTTGAAGGAAATGACTGATTTTATTGACATTCTTCGTTTTAATGAAAAAGAAAAGCATCCTATAATATTTACTAAAGTCCAACTGAAGAATTTCCATAAGTTTAGTCAGAGACATATGTGATATGATTTGTGAGGCATATTATGGGACCACCTGCCCAAATCAATTATTTTCTCTGGTCTATCATGGTGTCTAAACTTCTCAATATTTATTCTTTTATCTGTTCTACAAATATGTCAGACCCTGTTCTAAGAAGTTGGGATATAGTAGTCAACAAGTCAAAGTTCTACCCTTGTGGAGCTCACATTTTAATTGGGAACAGACAATAAAGAAGAAAACACATATATACCAAGTGTCAGGTGGTAGTAAGTGCCACAATGAAAATTACAACAGGCGAGACAGTGAGAGAGGTATAGATGGGTGTGTGTGGCTTTTTAGACTGAGCAGTCGGGGAAGTCAAGGTTTAGGAGGTGACACTTAAGTAGAAGCCTGAGTGAGGTATGGGGGGAAGCTATGCAGACAGAGTTCAAGTCACTTTGAAGACATTTCAATGGAGGGAGAGCGAAGTTGACCTCTGGCTGTCTAGGAGATGTAGCCTAGGCATCTGCCCTACTCTTAGAGTTTGTGTTTTAGCCTAAATTTCATGCACGAATGTTTTACTTTAAAAATAATTTGTTATAGCCATATATAGGCTGTGTGACCTTGAGACTCTTTCTACGTAAATCTGAAAATTGTGAGGATGCATTCTGCCAATCGGTGGTCATGTGCCAGCCACCAATGGAATGAACAGGGAGTTGCACCGGAGTCGACAGTCAGAGGCTACACATTTGCAGTTGTTGTTAAAATGAAAATGAAAGGCAGAAGTGAGGGAATATATAACTAGAATTTTAATTTCCCCCTACCTCCTATTTTCAGGCACTAGTTTCTGGGTTATAAAATACCATTTTATTAGAAAGAACCCTGGTTTGTTGTGTTTACTCAAAGTCAAATTCAAGTCAGTTTTTAGGATGTTTGGATTTTTCTCCTGCCAATATTTGGCCAATTGGGTGACTTTTATACTTTCTGTGTGGCTGTTTTGTGCAAAAAAAGGGTAGAAAATGTGTGTAATTTTCAAATGTCTTTGTTGTAATTTTTTGTATCTACCAACAGAATGACTTTAAACAAGCCCTGTAACTACTCAGTGTTACAGTTATGTAACCTGTTAAGTGAGGATAATATCTGATGTATATCTTAGAAATACTCAAAGCGCAGTGTGTGCTCTGAGAGGCAAAACCACACATTGCATTTAAAGCCTTATTAGCCCTATCATCTGAGCATAATTTGTCTCCATATGCTTTAGTGGTAGTCTAAGCCTGTGGGAAAATGGGAAGGTAGAACGGTTCTGTGCAACTTCTGAGAAGAAATATTTGAGGGAGGAGGTGCATTCTTCTTTTGACATTTCTTCTTATGTGCTAAATGCAAACTACATCGCTGCGACCACCTGGTGCCATGGTCTGATGTACTGAGGAAGAGAGCAGCATGACTGGAGAGTCCCTGGAACCGGACGTTGGGAACCTGCCCTGCTTTTCCTGGATTGCTCACCTCAAGTCATTCAGGAGAGAGAGAGAGATTTCTTTCTTGGGTAAGCTACAATCATTTTGAATTCTTCTATTATGGGTAGCCAAACCTAAAACCCTAACTAGGGCACACTTGTGATTTGCAAGTGATTTGGAGCTTTTAAAAACACCACTATGTTTTCTCATTTCACATCTTCAACAGTGCTATCAAGTGCAAGGAACCAAAATTGTCATTCCCATTTTGAATCAAAGAAACCAGCTGGTTAGCTCACTCTATAGAGCGTGGTGCCGATAACACCAGGGTCAAGGGTTTGGATCCTCATACAGGCCAGCAGCAAAAAAATAAATAAAAAGAAAAATAGAAACTGACCTCTTAGGAAGTTAAGTCACTTGCATGCACGTGGTCAAAGAACTGGTAAGTAGAGAATCTGGACCACATAGAAGTTTAGTATCCTTGTATGACAAATTATATATGTACACACCTGTACACACACAAACACACTATGCAGGCCTTGCAGTAAAACAGACCAGACTGAAATTTTTTCTGTGTAGTTTGTGTTGCCTTAGGCAAATTACCTACCTTTTCTGAGCCTCATTTTCTTATCTGCAAAATGGGTAATAATATCTCTAGGGACCGAAAAATTTCAAATGAGTAAATGTGGTGAGGTCCTGATCTAGGGTGTGGTACACAGTAGACACTTATTAAACAAGGCTCTTTTGTGGGCAGATGCTTATCCTCCTAAAGATTACTTGGATATGGGAGTAAACTAATAGAGGGTAGAGGAGAGACTAGAAAGTTTGCTTCAGCTTGAAGTTCTATGTGTCTATAAAGAATTTAAAATATTTTCATTTCTTTAAGAAGTTTTATTGTTTCAGGGTGTATATTTAAATCCTTAATCCATTTTGAGTTGGTTTTAGTATATGGTGAGAGGTATGGGTCTAGTTTCATTCTCCTGCATATGGATATCCAGTTATCCCAGCACCATTTGCTGAAGAGGCAGTCCCTTCCCCAGTGAATAGGCTTGGTGCCTTTGTCAAAGAACAGATGGCAGTAAGTGTGTGGGTTGATTCTGGATTCTCTATTCTATTCCATTGATCAGTGTGTCTGTTTTTATGCCAGTACCATACTATTTAGGTTTTTATAGCTTTGTAGTATAGCTTAAAGTCAGGTAGTGTTATGCCTCCAGCTTTATTTTTTTTTGCTCAGCATTGCTTTGGCTATGTGTGGTCTTTTATTATTCCATATGAATGTCTGGATAGTTCTTTCCATTTCTGAGAAAAATGTCTTTGGAATTTTGATGGGGATTGCATTGAATTTGTACATCACTTTGGGTAGTATGGACATTTTCACTACGTTGATTCTTCTAATCCAAGAGCATGGGATATCTTTCCATCTTCTTGTATCCTCTCTAATTTCTCTCAGCAGTGGTTTGTAGTTCTCATTATAGAGATTTTTCACATTCTTGGTTAACTCAATTCCTAAGTATTTTATTCTTTTGGTGGCTATTGTAAATGGGCAGGCTTTCTTGATTTCTTGTTCTGCATGTTCACTATTGGAGAAAAGAAATGCTACTGATTTTTGTGTGTTGATTTTGTATCCTGCTACTGTGCTGAAATCATTTATCAATTCCAAGAGTTTTTTTGTAGAGGTTTTAGGCTGTTTGATATATAGGATCATGTCATCTGCAAACAGGGACAGTTTGACTTCATCTTTTCCAATCTGGATGCCCTTTATTTCCTTCTCTTCTCTGATTGCTCTGGCTAGTACTTCCAACACTATGTTGAATAGGAGTGGTGAGAGTGGGCATCCTTGTCTAGTTCCTGTTCTTAAAGGAAAAGCTTTCAGCTTTTCCCCATTCAGGATGATATTGGCAGTGGGTTTGGCATATATGGCTTTAATTATATTGAGATACTTTCCCTCTATACCTAACTTATAGAGGGTCTTTGTCATGAATGAGTGCTGAACTTTATCAAATGCTTTCTCAGCATCTATAGAGATGATCATATGGTCCTTGTGTTTGACTTTATTAATATGGTGTATCACATTTATTGATTTGCTTTATGTTGAACCAACCTTGCATCCCTGGGATGAATCCCACTTGATCGTGGTGAATAATTTTACGTATGTGTTGCTGTAGGAGAAACACTTCAGGAAATAGGACTGGACACAGACTTCATGAATACGACCCCAAAAGCACGGGCAACCAAAGGAAAAATTAAAAAATGGGATTATATCAAACTAAAAAGCTTCTGCACAGCAAAAGAAACAATTAACAGAGTTAAAAGACAACCAACAGAGTGGGAGAAAATATCTGCAAAATATACATCCGACAAAGGATTAATATCCAGAATATATAAGGAACTCAAACAACTTTACAAGAAGAAAACAAGCAACCCAATTAAAAAATGGGAAAAAGAGCTAAGTAGGCATTTCTCTAAGGAAGATATACAAATGGCCAACAGACATATGAAAAAATGCTCAACATCACTCAGCATCCGGGAAATGCAAATCAAAACTACACTGAGATACCATCTAACCCCTGTTAGGATGGCTAAAATCCAAAAGACTCTGAACGATAAATGCTGGCGAGGTTGTGGAGAAAAAGGAACTCTCATACATTGTTGGTGGGACTGCAAAATGGTGCAGCCTCTATGGAAAATGGTATGGAGTTTTCTCAAACAATTGCAGATAGATCTACCATACGACCCAGCTATCCCACTGCTGGGAATATACCCAGAGGAATGGAAATCATCAAGTCGAAGGTATACCTGTTCCCCAATGTTCATCGCAGCACTCTTTACAATAGCCAAGAGTTGGAACCAGCCCAAATGTCCATCATTGGATGAGTGGATACGGAAAATGTGGTACATCTACACAATGGAATACTACTCAGCTATAAAAACGATTGAAATACTGCCATTTGCAACAACATGGATGGACCTTGAGAGAATTACATTAAGTGAAACGAGTCAGGCACAGAAAGAGAAATACCACATGTTCTCACTTATTGGTGGGAGCTAAAAGTTAATATATAAATTCACACACACACACACACACACACACACACACACACACACACACACACACAAAACCGGGGGGGTGGGGAGAAGATATAACAACCACAATTACTTGAAGTTGATACGACAAGCAAACAGAGGGGACATCGGTGGCGGGGAGGTAGGGAGGTTTTGGTGATGGGCAACAATAATCAGCCCCAATGTATATCGACAAAATAAAATTTTTAAAAAAAATATTTTCATTTCTTTCTAGTTTAAAAGGCCAGATTAGTGGACCTGGGGTAACCAAATTTTTTGAGTACTCTGAACATCTTAAAGGTATTTCTCCATATCTCTATCTGAGGACAAATGTCACAGAAAAATATCCTTTGTTTTCAAACTCCTCATGAGGCTCAAGATGGGAAAACAGCCATTAGAAAGCAATTTGTAAATTTCCTTGGAAGAAATAGGAGTGGGAACCTGTAGAATAGTGTGTTGTATTTTATTTCTCAAACATTATTTGAATTCACCTTCCAAATATGGAGTGTGAGGTGGATGTAGTGTGATGGGATTTGAAGGAGATCTGTGCACTCTTAGAGGGGGCTGAGATTTATGAATTTCTTGACTGGGCATTTTAGTCCGATCAATGAAGCAGTGAGAGCTGATGCTTCCACCAGTGGAGTGAACGTATCGGGGGTTATGTGATCCAGATTCTGTGTTAAGTTACATTCCGTCCAGACTACAAACCTGTGGAGGTCGGCATAGCAACATGAATCAGTGTGTGGTGCAGGATGCGTGACGTTTCTGAGTCTGTCAGCCATGACGTGTTCTTTCATTTGTCTCCTCTTTTCCAGACTCACCTAGATAAGTAGATGTTCGCTTCCTTCTTATTCAGAACAGTTGACTAGATCCAGCCATCGCACTGTTCATTTCTGCCAGTATCAGGCAGTATTCATTTGATGGAAAGGACTCTGGTAATTCAATTCAATGTCTAACACACGCCTCACACTGTGACACAGCAGGAGAGCCCGGAGTGGCAGCTGTTGGAATGACTGTGCTCTTCCTGCTCAAGTCTGACATTTCCAAGGTGGGATTTGATTACACCCAGCACTACGGAATTGCTGAACTGCAGAGACCAGGAGACATTAAGAAACTAAAATAACAAGGCGGCGAGGCAGTCTGGTTTATGTTCCCTTATCAGGCTATGAGAAGTTGCAAATGACCCTGCTGAATAATATCTCCTTGCCTGCAGGATATAAAAGCCACTTTCAGACCTAGTCAGGTCAGGATATTTCATAGCACAGCCGTGGCTCCTCTAAAGTGCCCAACATCTCGGGAAGACTTAAATTCAACTACCAGAAATTTTCTGAGAAAATAAAATAAGACATTCTAAGCTTATGTATGCTTATCTATGTGCCATTTTGGGGAGTTTTGGACATAAGCCATTTATCTCCTCCTACAACTCAATTTCAATCACATTTCAGTAGTTATTTAAAGTTCAGCATACTCTAATTTCTCCATTCTCTTTTTAATTATTATTTATTTCTGCATATATTCTTTCCTCCACTTTTTTCCTTATGATTTATCACTAAATTTGTTGTTGGTAGCTATCTTTTCTTCCTCAGATATTACGAGTAAGTTTCAAGAGTTTCCCTTATGAAGACTTAATGCCTAGGAAATGAGAAGCAATAGTAATAATAATACACGCATATAATAATATATGCATGCATATGTGTAATATTTTATAACTTACAACATGCATTCATCACATTTAATCCTGAGCACAAAAATAACATTCAACCCTTCTCTTCTTCTTGAGTACAGTGCTGAGTTGCCCATGCCATGTCTCTAGAGATGAAAGAGTCAAGGAAGAAAGGGTATAGGGAATATATCTGGATATATATAGGGGACCATGAAGGGTAGTTGAACAAACCCAAGAAGAATGTCTGCTCTGCATTTTATTTCTACTATCTGGCTGAGAGCAAGTGAGAACCTCTTCAGACCTCTGTTTGCTCATATACAAAATTAGGTTAATACATACCTGCCCTGACACCCTCACAGAGTTACTATGAGAATCAAATTAGATAATATGAGAGAAAATATTCTATAGTCTGCCAAACGCAAAATATTTTTTTATTAATTTTTTTCTGTACTTCAATTTTGCCACCATTTGTAGCATCAACCTAAACAGAAGCCTCAGTCTGTTGAAGAATAGAAAAGATAAACATTTTTCAGAGCTGTAGGAGCATGTTCTAATAGCCTCTTGGCCACTTTACTTTTCTTATAATCAAAAAAGATACATGTTCATCTGGCAGCCAGATACCTGAATTACAATCTAGTGACAGTTGATCTCAATAGAAAACCAAGATCCTCTAGAATCTTTTACAAATCAGGGTTTTTAAAAAAGAAATTTAAATTTTTTTCAAAGTAAAATCTGCACACAACCTGCATCCAAATCACATGGCATGATTATAAACATTTCCAAGTTCTGCACCCCACTTTTCCCTGCTGAATCAGAAGCTCCGGGGTTGGGCCCAGGAATCTGGCTTTTTAAGAAAAAAGCTGATACTTATCCCTACTAGCCCAAGAACCCAGAACTTAACTGGCTGAAATTTGCAACCTCTAAGAAGACATTTGTTCTTCGTTTATTTCCAGCAGTAACAAGATGTCTCTATCAACGTTTTATTAAACACAGATCTGAGCGCTTATATAAAATAACAGTAGTACACCATTTGTGTGCAAAATTTCACTTCACTCTTTTTGAAATAATTTTGAAGTAATGTTTTTTCAGCTTTTTAAAATTGTATGTGCATTCATAACAGAACTTTGGAAAATGTATTTTACTGCAGTGTTATTTCTGGCCTCTGCTCAACACACAATCTCATAAGCAGTTAAATTGATTACCGACCAGTCACTCTCCAAGTCAGGAGGAGACCTCAACGCATTGCAAGTAATGATATTAATATTCTCAAGGTGTTAGCTGTACGTTGAAATAAAAAGGTAGAGATTTTGCCTTTGATGTTCAATGAATACGGAATAATGTAATTTCAGAATCTATAGGCATATTATCAATCAGTTTCATAGGAACACAGAACTGAAAGGGATTGATCATTACTAACAGACATTTATTGAACACAACTATGTCCCTGTCACTGGTTCAGGGCCAGGGCTAGAGGAGGAAATAAAGCAAACAAAGGTTGCCTAACACTTACATTCTAGTAGGGAAATAAAGAATAAGCTAATATTTAATATTTCTAACATATCAAATGGTATATTAGAGGCTGATAAGAACAATTGAAAATGGTTTACTCTGAATCTCTTATGCCAAAATTCTACAATGTTAAAATTCTGGAAACTGTAAAACTAGAAAACAATCCATTTAATCACACTCATTTATAGTCACCTTTACATTATAGTCAACTACATGGTTATGACTGATCTCTTTTTTCCATGAGGCATAGTCCTGTCTCCTTGTCATTCCTAACCTTCTTTCACAGTTGTGCCCTATGGAATAACGCTCAGAAAAAGCAGCCAATCAGGAGATTTGTTTTCTGTTCTCTTTAACACTTCTAACTCTGGCAATCACACTAGTTTGAACTGGATAGAGCACCAAATCCACTCTCTGGACTCTACCCAGGGTCTATGGAGACTCAGCTAGCCAGATTGCAAATGAATACCCACGTGTGCCAGCCAAAACATCTCTCTTTTTTTTTTTTGCTGTGTTATTCACATTTAGAATTGTAATATGACCCTGTCTGAAAACTCTGTTGCAGAATGTTTTGTGAAAAGAACATGCAGCTTATCTGTGCCTCTGAAGTCCCTATAATTTGGGGGAAAAACAAAAACAAAAACAACAAAAACACAACACAAGCAGCTACATATCTTCCTTTTATAATCTGACATCATTTCAGACCAAAGTGGGGAGCTATGTTTTCTCAGAAATGTATCAGCAGGAGAGAGAATGTTGCTATTGGGATCAGAATTAGTTTGGTAGAGGTACTTTGAGTTTTATTTAGTTTTTCATATTTGTTTTTCTATTTATACTTGTATAAAATATTTACCTAGGGAAAAATACATGCTAAGGTTAAACTTCAGCATATATTTTTACATGTATGAATTAACTAATTACCTAAAAATTACAGGCATCAGCAATTTCAAATAAAACAACACCATCCACTTCACTACAAAAATGGATTCCATTTTTGTAATATTAATGTTATTCTACTGAACAGGGCAGTTAGAAGAAATCTCAGAAGCAAACCTGGTGCAAATTGTAGAACAGCTGTGTAAAGGTGGCTTCTAATCATAATTGAACATGAACCAGAACAAATAAATCAAAGAAGAAACTCAACTTCTGATGACCTAGGAATGTCAGTTTTAAGGCCAGATAAATATAAGTGACTTGCAAAAGGAGTTACAAGCAGCTCTGAAAGTGACAGTAAAGCCCACTGCTTGTGGGAAACACTCACATGAACCAGAAGCACAGGAACTTTATTTTGAAATCCAGATATTTGAAACTGCCGGTATTCCCAACTTTAGCTTCTTGGCAGAAATGCCAGCTGTGTGTGCACATAGATGGATTACAGCAGACGACCTTCAGACAAGCAATCCACCTCCCAGCTGCAAGCAAGGAGCTGCTGCTAAGGGCATCCAGTACAGACAGTGCCAAGGCAGAATAGGCACGATGCTAGGAGAGAGGAAAGGCTGGTGTTTTTAGGTTGTGATCATCATTCTGTGTGTTTTTAAATATATAAGTGAATTTTTGAAACTTGATTAGAATTTGATTTCCAGCTGAAGCTTCATTATTAGGAAATGGCAAGCTAGCAATAAATGTCATCCTTAGCTAGTGACCTTCAGAAAGCTGAACTGGGGTAGAAATAACCTGGCAAAGTTCCCCATATGCTGCTCTTCTCCTTTTGTACTCTTCCTTTGTCCTGAGCCTGCTTTGCCAAACACTTCACCTTCAAGCACTGCTTTTAGGGAGAAGAGGCCATTCACCCTGAAGAGAGAACAGCTGCTTTGGAGCTGTGCCTCAGGGCCTATGAATCTGCAGAAACAAAATCAGTTTTCTTGTTGCTGCATAACCTGAGTCCAAAAAATTCACTGCTCTATCAGCCATTTAGTTCTAAAGAGTTACCATAATGATAAGACAGTGCTTCTGGACCTGAGGCTATTTTAAGTAAGTGCTTTTGTTTAATCCACAAGCAGAAGGCCCAAGAATTGCAGAATCAGAATGGTTTGTGTGCTTTTCCATGATACATCTGATACACCTTTCATAGGTGAACATACTAATCTTCCATTAAACTAGATGTTTTACACAGTCTTCAGTGCTAAGCATGTGTCAGACTGAAAGATATTGCTTATAGTAGTCATTTCCTAAATATCATTTAAAAGAAAACATCTCCCATGATTTAAAAATAAAAACAGAAACAAAAAATCTAGGAAATAGAACATTATTTCACACCTAGCCATGGCCTTCTTTTCAGATGTGTATTTGCATCTCAATTTTAGGAGTTATACAGGTTTCTTGCCTCAGTGTTCATTGCCCTGGCTTGTGCCTAAGAAGCTTTCATTCCACCAGCCAGTTCAAATCAGGAGTGAGGTGCATTCGAGCTGGGCTTCTACTCTGCCAAGCAGATAATCCTTTAATGATTGGTCAGCATTTTCATCCCAGAAAGCCAGACTGACCTTTCAGAAGAAGGGATTGCTTTAAGTTTGTGCAAAATGACCTCAGAGACAAATAAAATTCCACTTTGGGGTGTCATCACTGTCCCCAACATTGCCTGCAGTCCCTAGCTTTCCTTTCCCAAAGTGGACATTGCAAATACTGCGACTCTTCAAAGTGGTATTTTGTTTCTAAAATATTTGAAGTTAGGGCAAAATTTGCATAATTCTATTAAAAAGCTTATACCTCAGCTTTGAAAAATATTTGAGAAAATGTGATCTGAGGGAAAGAAAGTCTTATCTTTTGGTCCAGAAGGTCCATCATGGAACTAAGCTTGTTAATGTTAGGATTGCTGGTTAAGCACCGAAAACTAAAAAGATAGAGACTGGAAGGGTTTCTTTTATTTCCGCTTCAAGTCTGCAGTGGTTCCAAGCTTAGACAGAGAAGGATTTTCTGTTTTTCTCACTGTACTGCAAACTTGGAAACAGAAGTCATACTACAGTGATGGGAAACACAGGTGCATTTCCTGAGATTCTGCATAAAATTTATTAGCTTCTTTCAATTGAGGACAGTTCATTTTGGTATCATGACAGAACCTGAGAAGATGTGCCCTAGATAAAATCTGAGACCCTGTCATCATGCCTATTTTGATCATATGATGCTGCCTGTTATTCACAGGTTGACAGCCAGTCTGGCATACATTTTGCATTTTCAGCTTCTAAGATAGTATTTAAGAAACCAAACACCTTCAACAGTGTACATATAACAAAACTGATTGCAATTAAAATATCTCCTAGGTATGTAATAGGTCTGTATTAAACCACCTGCTGCTCCAAGAGCTTAGGGCTGCGTGCTCAGATGGTGGCATGCTGTCAGGAGAGTGTGTAAAGACCTCCCTGGTGGCTAAAGAGTGCACACAGCCACCTTCCAGAGCCTTAAGCCTACCCTCTCTATCAGGACCCATGTCTCACCCAGAACATGCTGAAGTCTGGGGACCTGCCCTGACGTGCATCTTCATTTTCACTCTCTATTCACCTGAATTATTGCCAAGACCAGAATAACATTTTTAGAGCCCCTAAGCTTCTCAGCACATAAATAAAAATGCAATGTTATTTTTTGAAGTAATTTGAAATTTATAAGTATGCTGATAGCAGAATAGCTTTTTTTCCTAGATGATTTATTGATTAGAAAATTCTGAGTGAATTCATTAAAGTGGAAATTTCCAGATGTATGTTTATTTATTTATCTATGCCTATAGGATAACCCAGCTGTGACTGCTGTGATAGCAACTAGTGGCTATCTCCCCACCTCCCCCCCAGCCCCCCACCACACACACAATCTTTTCTGCCCACTGGCATAGCAAAATGACTCATATTTTATTTTCAGTATTGAAGATCTTACTGGGTCCTAATTATATTTTGTATCTAATTTAAGGCTTTTTCCAGATAGTTTTGTGATTCTTCTCGTCCAACTGACTTTACTTTACAATCCCCTTTCTGACAAATGACCTTTTTTACCATGTTGTTTACCTTGCCACCTGCCTCCTATTACATCATATCAACCTTTAATTTATTTACAGAAATAATATTTAGGAAAACTGTTATGATGTCATTTTTAGAAAGCAACTTATGTTTACCTGGTAATTGCTCTGAGAAAATATATACACCTGGCTAGCCATACATAAATGCATATATAGTGCTATGGTACACATGAGTGTTACAGATAAAATTTATATGCTGAAGATTATTTGGACAGAAGTGAACTCTGTTAACTAGAGTTGCCTTTTTAGGATTGATGCCTGAGAATCATGTTCTTATGTAATACACAGGCAAAGTTATGCTACTGTGCCTAAACACAGGGCAAAAATTTGTAATGTTCAGCCAAAATTGCCACCTGAGGACACAGAGAACAAAGAAAAAAAAGTCTTAATCAGATTAGAGTTCAATGAACCAGTCTCAAGGCTGCTGTGAACTCACTAAATGCCAAGTCATTCCAATGAACAAACAGTGGAACAAAAACTTGGAGAACAAAAAGGTTTCTTAATTATCTGCATTCTTTTGGCAGCTATAATTACAGGATATTTTTCTTTTTTTACTGAAATGTATTGATTATACATATTTGTGGAGTACAGAGTTGAATTTCAATTTTAATACATGTATACGATGTATGATCAAATCAGTGTAGTTAGCATACTCATTATTACCAAACTTAATCATTTCTTTGTGATGAGGACATTAGATCTCCTCTCTTCTAAACATTTGATAATATGTAGTAAATTATTGTTAATTATAGATGCCTAGCTCGACTGTACACCAACAGAACTTATTTTTCTTATTTAGCTGTTTTGTGGCCATTGACTAACCTCTCACTATCTCCCTTCCCCTTTCCCACCTCTCACAACCACAGTTCTGCTCTCTCCTCTGAAAGTTCAACCTATTATTATTATTCTTGTTTATTATTTACTTATTTATTTTTTTAGCTCCCACTTTTGAGTGAGAACATGTGGTATTTCTTTTTCTGTGCCTGGCTTATTTCACTTAACATAATTTTCTCAGGATATTTTTCATTGTCTGTGCCTTAGATTGAGTGTGCCCCCAAAACTTGATGCCCACTATGACAGTGTTAAGAGGGTGAGAAATCCTATCATGGTAATGAAAGGTGGGGACTTGAAGAGGTGATTAGATTGCAGGGCCATGACGTAATGAAGGGATTAATAATGGTGGTCAGGGCAATGGTTCTGAGGACTATGAAAAGAGAGTGAATGAGGAGGTTAGGCTCTCTCTTCTTCTCTCTGCTCCACCGTTTTTGCAATGTGACACTCTGCCTTTACTGTCACCACCACCAAGTCTCTCACCAGATGTGTGCCCTGAACTTTGGACTAGCCAGCCTCAGAAACTGTAAGCAATAAATTTCATTTTCTTTATAAATCACCCAGTTTTGTGTATTTTGTTATAAGCAACAGAAATGGACTAATAAAGAAAATTAGTACTAGAGAAGTGGGGCATTGCTTATAACAAATACTTGAAAATGTAGAAGTGGCTTTGGAACTGGGTGTTGAGGAGAAGCTGGAGGAATTTGAAGGAAGAGGCTAGAAAAAACCTAGGTTCTGGTGAAAGTTTAGAAAACAAGGGAAAGTTTTAGAGATTGGTTAAATTGTGGTGACTACAATGTTTATGGAAATAGGGACTGCAAAAACCAATCTAAGGAGGTCTCAGATAGAAATAAGAAGGAGTTTATTGGAAACTGGGATAAAGATCACCCTTGCTATGAACTAGAAAGGAAGTTGGCTGCTTCTGTTCATGCCCCCAAATTTTATGAATGTGAAACTTCAAAGTGATGATGTAGGGTATTGGGCAAAAGAAATTTCTAAGCAGCAAAGTTTTAAGGAAGCTGCCTGGCTACTTGCAACAGACTACACTGAGTTATGGCAGCAAAGCCATGACATAAAGCCAGAATTTAAAAGGGAAACAGAGCAAAAAGATTTGGAAAATTTGCAGCCTGGCCATGTGGTAGAGAAGCAGAGAGCCTTTTCAGAAGAAAAATGCAATGATGGTAAGAAGATTAGTGCAAATGAAAGGGATTATGAAGGAGAAAAAGGCCCAACACCAAGTCGAGGTTTAAGATCCTCTTACTGGTCATCTTTTAAAAATAAAAATAAGAATAATAAAAGAAAAATACAAGCCAGAAGCCTTAGTGGCATCCACGTGGTGTTAGGTCTGCAGTCTCCCAGAATGCCAGAGCTGTAGAGGCTTGGGAGCCTCTACCCCGATTTCAAAGGATGCATGGAAAAGTCTGAGGCCCCAGGAAGAGATCTGTCACAGGGGCAGAGTCATTGCAGACAACCTTCACTACAGCAATACTGAGTGGAAACAGGGGTCAGAGCTGCAACAGAGAAACTCCATCAATGTCATCCCTAGTGGAGCGCTGAGAGTGGAACTGCCACGGAAGCCCTGGAATTGTAGAGCTACCGGCATGCAACGCCAGCCTGGGAGAGCTAAAGCATCACCAGAGACCAGGAAAGCCTTAGGAGCAGAGCTACCCAAGGACGTGGGGACCTAACTCCTGCGTCAGTGTGCAAAGGACATCAAACATGGAGTCAAGCTACATGATTAGCCAGCTTTGAGATTTAATGTCTGCCCTTGGACTTATCTGGAACCTGTTACACCTTCCTTTGGGCCTATTTCTCCCACATTGAACAGGAATATGTACCCTATGTTTGTCCCACCATTGTATCTTGGAAGTAGATAACTTGTATTTGATTTCACAGGTGGGACTTGGAACTTTGGACTTTTGAGTAGAAACAAGTTAAGACTCTGGAGATGGAATGAATGTATTTGTATGGGAAAAGGACATGAGTTTTGGGGGGCCAGGGGTGGAATGCCTTGGATTGAGTGTCCTCCCAAAACTTGACCCCCACTGTGATGGTGTTAAGAGGGTGAGAAATCCTATTATGGTAATTGAGAGGTGGGGTCTTGAAGAGGTGATTAGATTGCAGGACCATGACGTAATGAAGGGATTAATAATGGTGGTCAGGGCAATGGTTCTGAGGGTTTTAAAAAGAGAGTGAATGAGTAGGTTAGGTTCTCTCTTTTTCTCTCTGCTCCACCATTTTTGCAATGTGACACTCTGCCTCCACTGTCACCACCACCAAGGCTCTCATCAGATATATTCCTTGGACTACGGACTAGCCAGCCTCTGAAACTGTAAGCAATAAATTTCATTTTCTTTATACCTAGTTTCTTGTATGTTGTTATAAGCAACAGAAATGGACTAATACAGTCTGTTGCAACTTACTGCATGATTGCATGTTTTTAAATTGTGGCTTGTTCTCTGCTCAAAGATAGTTAGGATGTTCACTACAATGAGCAAAATTTCCTTCTGAAATATATAAAATATAATAGATATATATGTCTCAACTTAATTAGAACTTTTAGATGAGTGGCAGTTTCGGGATAGTTTTTATATAATTTAATACAATCATTATTAGACTTAAATCACACCAAACACACAATATACCATATTATACATTGTATGATTAGAATAAAAATATCAGTAAATCTCATAGTTAATATATTTATGCATTTGCCCTTTATTACTAAATATGAATCTTTAAGATAACATTTTTTTCCTGGTGACATTAATACAATACATGTTTATTTTAGAAGAGATGGAAAATTTACAAAAATAAAAGGATGTCAATAAGAATCACCCATACTCTTATAACCCAGAGATTTCCACTGTGTTAACTAGGTACATGCTGCTTCTAGTCTTTCCTCTACACATTTTATTTTACAAAATTGCATCATACTATTGTTTTGTAGTTTAGAATATATATACATATATTGTGAGCAGGGTTTTTTTTTGTTGTTGTTGTTGTTTTTTTGCCAGTTCCTATTTCTCTGAATCACATTTTTAAATAGTTGCATAATATTTTGTCATTTATATACTGTAATTTCAAAATGATTCTTAGACCTGCAGAGTTCTGATGGTATTTATAGCTTCAGGCTATACAGCTGCAGGTGGCAGGCTGACTAGGACTGCAGTCTCTTATTTAGCCAGAGCTGTTATTTTCATTGATTTGCTTTGAATATGCGTAGGTGGTCAAGCCCTTTCCTATCTGCTTTGGTCCATGCGCAAAGCCCACCGTTGCCCATTGTTTTATATCTGCCTATTGTGTGCATTTCAGTTTTCTGCCTGAGTTCACAAACTTTGGTGTAGAATGCGCAAGAGGTAAGGGAAATGTTAAAGGATTTTAAAATGATTGAAAATGACTTTCCTGAAAGATCAGTCACAGTTTTTGTAATGGGAGCTACTTTTTTTTGTTCTTTTTCGCTAATAAGCACAACTGTTTCATCCTTTGGAACTAGCATAATTTTGTCCTCTGTGGTGTCAAATGAGTGTATGTTTGCTATTTGGAAAGAAAAGAAAACAAGAAATTAGGAAGTTGTTCTTGGACTTAGGTCTTTGAGTAGCACTTTACCCCAGAGAGTACTGTTTCTGTTTAATACTGGTCAGTGTAGGCTATGCGGTGGTAACAAATTAACCCTGAAATCTCTGTGGCTCCACAGAAAAAGTTTACTTATTGATCATTCAGAGACTCTACCCCATGTCCTCTACCCCATGATTCAGCAACACAGGCTCCCTCCACCTGTGATGGCACCATGTCAGTCAATACGTGGCTTCCAAGGTGTTGCTAGAGGGGAAGAGAAGGAGGTGGAGTCATACCAGGTTTTAACAACTTCAGCCCAGAAATGACACATGTCTCTTCTGCTCCCAACCCCTGGGCCAGATCAGTAGTATGGGTGCTGAGAAATCTTAGGAGTACATGGGTATGTGGAAGTGCTGACTCTGCTACCTAATCCTATATCAAACCACAGAAACAAAATTGATAATTCTTCTTGTTGAACTAGAACAGGGTATCAAAAGGATTATTAGGGTCAGAAAATCCGGAGTTTCCAATGAGTTCATTAAGCCAGGAGAATCAGAACAGTCTGTAAAGTAGTAAGGTCGGAGTGGGAAAAAACTGACCAAATGGCTACTGGGTAGTCCTAACCAGATAGAGTGAGACCAGAGAAGATTTGAACCATGAACCCACGACTTCATGTTCCTGACTTGGATTCTCTGGAAGGGTGGTTTCCAACCTGGCTACTTATCAGACTCATTCAAGGAACTTTAGAAAATGTGGACTTCTGGCCCAACCTGGTACTTTGAATCAGAATCTCCCAAAGAATATCTTTCATATCTTATATTTTAAAAACCCTTCCTGATTATTCTGCTGTAGCCCGTGTACCACTGGTCTGCTGAACAGTATTTGAAAAGCATTGCTTACAGAAGATGGAGGGAGAAAATATCCTCAGGACAAGGGGACAATGAAAGAGTGAGCCTTGATAGGTAATGGGAAGAGCCACTCTAAAAGGGAGCCCAGCTGTAGCTCACTAGTTGGGTGGTGGTCAGCATCAACAGGGCAAGTAACTCCCAGACTCGAATCATGCTGCCCTCAGTGAAACCACTGTCTTAGTCAGTTTTGAGCTGCTATAATGGAATTCCATACACTGGGTAATTTATAAACATTAGAAGTTTATTTTGCTCATAGTTGTGGAGGCTGGAAAGCCCAAGAGCATGGCATCAGCATCTTCTGAGGACCTTCTTGCTATATCATTACACCGCAGAGGGCATCAAATGGCAAGAGAACACGTGAAAGAAAAAGGGAGAGAGAAACAGAACAAGAGATAGTGCAAAAGGGGGCCAAATTCTCCCCTTTTATAACTAACCTATGCCTGTGATAACTAACCCACTCCCATGATAATGGCCTTAATCCATTGTTGACTGCAGTGTCCCATGACCTAATCACCTCTTAAAGGTCTCACTTCTCAAAACTGTTGCATTGGGGATTAAGTTTCCAACACATGAATTTTGGAGGACACATTCAAACCATAGCAACTACCTCAACCAACCATCTGGTCAGATACTTAGTACCTAGATGGAGAACATACTTCATGGACCTGCCAGGCTGTCATGGACTGATTGATACCTTAGTCACTCAGCTGTCTCCTGGTTGGGAAATTATGAGGTAGCAGCACTGTTAAATTTGCAGAGATGTCTGAAAGACCAATGCAGATCAATTTCTGGTTTCACAAAGAGCACATGAGGAAAATTTGACCTTTGGTTAATGGCTAGAGTTTTTACCTACAAAATTGGTTTTTGCATGTGGCTTTCCCTAGGTATGTCAGGCTATAGCAAGACCAAAACCTGGCGTAAGTACTGAAGGAAGAGTAGGTAAATGTTGAATCCAAAATTGAGAGTGGAGGGCAAAGTTTTGGGTGATGTCAAGGTCAATTAAGGAATATCCAAATATAATAGCTGAGTAACAAACATGCTAAGTCAGAGTTGTGAAATGAGAATCAAAACAGGAGTGGGCAAAGACAGGTGAATCAGCTGGAGTTGTGAACCCAAGGAAGAAATGACAACAGTCTACATTAATTCTAGTGAAAGTACAGCTGGTTTGTAGTTGCTTTTATATCACCAGAGCATGCCTTCCTAATCCATATTTTTAAAGATGCTACTTGAAGCACTATTGATGATTGTGGTTTTCTTTAAAAGACCATTTCCATGCCTTATACAACTGCTTTAGTTATAGCCACAGTCATGCTTCATTCAGACTGCAGCAATAGAGTTTGAAAGTAATTTGTCTGTTTTCCTTATAGTCAACTTCACTCTGTATTTGTTGGGGGTCCTGCGGGTGGCTGGTTGGTCAAGTGGGGAGAGTAGGGTTTGGGTGATGTCTGCTTCTGAGTCATCTTCCAGGACATGTGAGTATTTTTAGGCCAAAGGAGAGAAGTCCAGTAGCAGGCATGCATGGAGCTTTCTTCATCTATTTGAAGGAACAGACTAGCCATCTGTTGCTCCAAAGAGGCCAATATTTTGAAATTCCAAGGAGGCAGGCTCAAAATGAGACATCCTAAACATGTGAGGCGTCCAGCAATGATACGGGCTTCCTGGATGCTATTCAGCTACCTGTGCTCCTCCAAGTTCTACATGTTGGGGCTCCTTAGATTTCAGTTCAAGCCTCTCTTCTCTTCTACACACTTTTTCTTCTACACCTCATCAAGTGCTATTGTTTTAAATATCATGCATATGTCATAATGAGTGCACTGTTTTCTCCAGCCAGATGTCCTTTCTGGTCTCATATATTCAACTACCTCTGTGACCTTCCACTTGAATGTTTCATGAGCATGTCAAACTTCATATGTGAAAAATAGAACTCTTGATTCTCCCTTCACCATCTCTTGTCCCAAAGTCTATGGTCCCCAGCCTGTCCTAGCTCAGTCAATGGCACCACCATTCACCTGTTAATTAACCCCAGTCTCCTGGTCTCTCTCTGACTGCCACACACAAATCATCTCAAATCAATTGCCTCTAGATTTGGACAAGAAACATAAGTGTATTATTCATTGAGTTCCCTCAAACCACTGGCACTCAGTAAATCAGTAAATGCTTCCTAAATATTTGATGGATGAGTGAACAATGTAGGCTGATCATCTTGAAGAAATAATAATGACCCCTGTAATTTACTGAGCATCCCTCACATGCTAGGTGCTTGGTAGAGTTTGGATCTGTTGTCCCCCGCAAGCTCATGTTGAAATCTCATCCCCAATGTGGCAGTGCTGGGTGCTATTTGGGTGAGCCAAATAAACCTGTTTTGTTTATAAATTACCCAGTCTCAGGTATTCTGTTACAGTAACACAAAAGAAAATAGACTAATACAGTGCTTTAAATATTATAAATCTAGTACTAATGATAACCTTTCAACACAGGCAGGCAAGGAAAAAGGCTCATAAAACTGAGTTTTGTATGGTTTTGCTTTTGTTAAGTTTTACTGAGCACTTACTATGGCTAAGTGCTTTTTATGGCATTTGTCATGGCAAATAGGCAGAGTGCTAAGTGCTTTATATATATTATCTCATTTAATCCTTGCCAACCACCTATAGGGTAGGTTTTATGGTCCATTTTGTTGATAAGGAAACTAAGGTTAATAGAAATTAAGCACCTTGACCTAGGTCAAATAGCCAGCAAGTGATGGAACTGATATTTAAACCCTGGTCTATTTGACTCCTAAAGCTATATATTTTCCCGCTATATCATAGAGCAATCTCTAACAAAGATACCATCGAAAGGATGCCAACATTTTATGAAATGTTGCTGGAGATGATCTTTAAGTTGTTTCAAATTAGAATTTTCATAATGATATTGTGCAAACATTCCTTTTCTTTACTTCTTTAGATATCACTTCATTAGACATCCCTACCGCTTTGAAGAAAATAAAAATAACTTCTTATATTTCATAGAAAAATCTAGAAATGGTCTAAACCCGCACCCAAGTTGCACTTGATATGTTCATAAATATCTTCCTCTTTTTTCTATGTTTTGGCACATTTCAAAATAGGACTCCTATCTTCTTACTGCCTAAACCAATGAATCAGCCTGACAACAATTTCCAAAGCCACACCAGCAGATGAACAGAGCAGGATGTCACCCCAGGGCTGACTCACCACACAGAATACCTAGAGACTTGAGGAGTATTGTTCTTAAAGGTCCAGATTTACTGAGAGTTATTCTAAGTACTCCTTGGATAAAAAAAGACCTGATTAAAATTAGCATATCTTTAAAATAGAAACATTGATGCTAAAATTTTCTGCCTATCTGCATATAGCTACTTTGATTCCTTAGTTCTATTCCTTATAGTTCTACAATTATATTGAAATCATTTTTTTGCCAACTTCTCTGTTCCACCATCATTTTTAAGAAGGAATTTAATAAAGGTGCCCCACTTGACAAACTTTTGCAATAGGAAAAGAGCACTGTGATATTCAAGTGAAATAACAGGGAGAATTGAAGAAATGGGACACAGTGTTGATTTTCTAAGCAATTCGGGCTGGGAGTCATAAGCCTGTGTATGAAGGCAGGAAATTGAGGTCGAGGAAGAAGCACCAAGAAACCTTGACTCTTCTTCCTACCTAGTGCAAATGGTCCTGGAGCACTTAAGCATAAATGTTATTTTTCCCTCCAGTAAGTCTGTATCAAGCTCTAAGATAATCACTTCAAATTGCTTTTTAAATTCACAAGGTAGCAGCATTCTGAAACATTTCCAGAAATTATTTGCACTCACATAATGAGAGCAGGTACTTACCCAGTGCCAACCAGGTGCTGTTCTAAGCAGAGCTAGGATGTGAACCCAGGGAGTCAATTCCATACTATGCTCCTATACATGACACTGAACCGCCTCTCCATGACAAGCTGTTTTAATAAGTCCTCCAGTTGGAGGAACTCATCTGTTTGCAGCTCACATCAGTGCAAAAGTGAAGTCAAAAATCCGAGCAGGAAGTGCCATCTCCACCACCAACAAAGGGTCCTAGGGTCACCATCAACACTCCCTCGCCAGCTGAAACCCACAACTTTAGAAAGAATGTCATGGACCGGCCTCAGTGCATGGGTGAAGGGAACATGGCATGAGGAGCGAAATCTCTCTCTCTCTCTCTCTTTTCTTGGTGGCTAGCAGCTATGAAGATCCAAACTCTTGACCTTGGTGTTATCAACACCACATTCTAACCAACTGAGCTGAGCAGACAGCCATGAAATCTCTCGTTGAGTGAAGGGGCCCCTACCCCCATATCCTGGGAGATGGATGGAATTGTAGAGGAGAAATCTTGAGATGAATGGAATTCAACAGGGGGAGTATTTTAACTTTTCCTTTCCTATTTTAGGTAGTGCATCTCAAACTGTCCCCTATTTTAAAAAGAAAAAGAAAATATTTGTTGTGAATTGCTCACTGATGTTTTTGTTTTGTGCCAACTGAGTGGACAGGATGGCCAGAGAAGGGACATTTATCCCACACCTTTGCTTCAGTGGTTCCAGAAAGGGTCGTGCACCTGCTAAGTGGACTAAGACCCCCAAGCCTGGGAGGTGTCTAAAGTACAAGAGAAAGAGCGTTAGAAGGAAGAGTGCAGGAAGAGTGGACAATGTTCTGCCTACACCTGCAGGTTACAGCAGTGCTTGTCAGACTTGAACGAGCCTGTGAATCACCTGGGTATCTTTTTAAAATGCAGATTCTGGTTCAGTTCAGCAGATCAGGAGGAGGCCTGAGACTCTGCATTTCTTACAAACTCCCTGATAATGCTGAGGCTGCTGGTCTACAGATCACACTTTCAGTAGCAAGGAGTTAGAGAACGTGCCAAATAAGAGTCAAAGGGAGCTTAGTCTCCTGAGTTATGCAAATATTTTCATTACCCTTTACTGCATATTACTGAGAGGAGGGCATAAGGGTGCCTGTCCTTTGAAGTTCTTCATCTCTGTGCTGTGCAGTTTGAGTCAAGGCAGATAGCACTTTTATCTGGCCCTGAGGTCATCCGTCCAGATTCTGAGACAGCTAGCTGCACTTTTTGTCAATACCAGTGCTGTCCTTCACTCTGAATAATAGAGAGTATGGCTAATTAAAAGATGATACTGGGATCAAAGCTGAAGGACAAAGCCAGAATAGTGTTTTTGGGGCCTCATTGTCAAAAATGTCAGCATGCTCGAGCCAGCAGGGTGAGCAATCCCACGGCTCCGGTTTTGCCAAGCTTGCTAAGGGAAACACTTAAGCATCCCTACCCAGCTTAAGCTCTGGGGAGAGGAATCATTTGAGGATCTTTGCCTCTGTGAAGCATTAGCAAGGGCATGATTATTTGGATTGTCCAAACTATTTCCATAAGAAATGGAATGGAATTAGGAAACCCAAATTTAGATTAGGTGCAATGGAACAGTCTTCCTGAGAAAGAAAAGATAATTATAGAAAGACCTTTCAGAGAAGAGTGGTGGAAACACTTGGTAATGTTACTCCAGACCTTCACAGGGACAGGTTCCAGGTCTGGATAATCCATTACTTTTTTCCCAAGGCAGTTCCATGACCCAAGGAACTACAATAGGGAGCCAAGACAATGAATGGAATCAGGCCATGCACAGGACCAAGATAAACTGGACGAACGGCCTGACTGTTCTGCATGGCTTGGTGCCCAGTCGCTACCCCTGGGAGCACCCTCTGGAAGCACTGGCCCCCTGCACTTGTCCCCTCTTCCCAAACAGGCAAGATTCCCTCACATGCTACCAATCCCGGAATCACATCTAGCAGGACAGAAGCCATGTGTGTTTTACTAAGAAGCAACATTCTTAATGGTATTTTCCTGCATCTTGAGTTTATTTTCCCTTCAAAACATTTTTTTGAACAGGGCTCAAAAATCAAAACTATCTAAAAAGGTACACTGAGAGGTTTTGCTATCCTCTGTCCCACCTACTACCTTCCTCCTTTGCCCACTCCAAGTTATTATTGAGTTTCTGTTTACTTTACATTATTTTGTTATCATATATGAAAAAATATTCTTATACCTCTCTTTCTTATATAAAAGATAGTTTTCTCTTCCGCGCCTTGCTTTTTTTCACTTAATGTATTATAGAGCTTTCTCCGTCTCAGTATATAGACATCTTTTTCAATCTTTTGGACAGCTGCAGAGCATTTCAATATATGAATGTATTAAATTTTATTCATTCAGTCTCCTGGTTGCTGGACTCTTGAGTAGTTTCCAGTCTTTTCTATTGCAAATGATGCTGCAAGAAACATCTTCTGCGTGGACTATTTTGTATGAGAATAGATGCAACTAAAGGCTAGATTCTGAGTTGTGGTGTTGCTGGCTTGATATCTACAGTGTTGATAGATATTGCTAGTCTCCCTTAAGGGTTGCAGCATTTTATTCTTTCACAGATAATATATGAGAGTACCTATTTCTCCACAGCTTTGCCAAGGAAATGTGTGTCACACTTCTGGATTTTGCCAGTCTAATAGATGACAAATGTTATCTAGGTGTAGTTTTAATATTTGATTTCTTATCATGAGTATGACAGCATATTGTCATACCTTTGAAGGGCCATTTGTGAACTTTTCTTTCCATGTCTTTTTACCATTTTTATTATTGGTGGTTTTGTATTAAGAAGATCAGCTTTTATTTATGAATTCCAATATTTTGACCAGTTTTTCTTTTGTCTTTGGATTTTGCTTGTGGTGTTGGTTTTTTTTTTTTTTTTTTTCATGATTAAGTTTTTTATTTTTGTTCATTTGATTTTTACCATTATTTTCCCTTTAGGTTTTCAATTTGGATCATAGGTAGAAAGATCTTCCCCACTACAGCTTCTTGAAGTACTTATTTGGTTTAACCTTTTATATTTTTGATCCATTTGGTTTTTATCCTGATGCATGTTATGAATGTGGCTCCAGCATTACCTCTTACTCAGCTGTCTGTGTGCCAGTTATTAAGAATGATTTGTGATGCTATCTTTAAAATTCAAATTCCCACATATGTTTGTGCCTATTTTTGGAATTTTTACTCTGTCCCACTGGTCTGACTATTCATAGGCCAGTATTATAGTGTTTTAATTAATGAGACTTTATATTCTATATTAATATCTAGAAGTTTCCAAATTTTCCCTGCTATTCTTGCTTAAATCTTGTTAGATTTATTAGAAAGAATGAACATTGTAATGATATTGAGCCTTTGTATCAAGAAAAATGATATATATATTTTCATTTGTTCAAGTATAATTTTTTCCTTCAGGATTGGTTTAAAGTTTTTCTTATGTAGGTTTTGCTCATTTCATGTTAAGCTTATTCCTAGGTATTTTGTCTTTTTTGTTACTATTGTAAATGGTAAAAATATCTTTTTTTTCTAGATGTTGTTTGCAAATGTGAAGGCTACTGATTTTTGTGTATTAATCTAAATCTTGCTGCTTTACTAATAATGCAGTAGTTTTTTTGGTCAATTTTCTCATGTGTTTTATAAGAGAGAAATCATGTAGAATCATTATTTGCAAATAGAGTTAGTTTTACCTCTTCCTTTTCAATTCTTACACCACTGCTTTTCTTCTCTTATCTAATGGCATAAATTAATATCTCCAATGAGATATTAAATATTTCATTGGTTTAGTGGGCATCCTTGTGTTGTTCTGGGCTTTATATATGTGTGTGTGTGTGTGTGTAATATATATATAAATATATATACTTTAAATGTTAAAAAGTATCAAATTTTATTTTACTGAATTTTAAAAATCAAGAATGGGCAATATATTGTATCAAATGTCTTTTTTGTATTTGTAGAGATGATTTGTGAATTTTCTCTTTAAATACCCTTAAATTTGACAAATTATACTAATTGACTTCTTGATGTTGAGGATACTTGGATTTATGAAGTAGACCCCACTTGGTTAAGGTGTATTTTTTAAAAATATATTGTTGGCTTCTGGTTGTAATTATGTATGAGATTCATCTGCATTTTTCATTTTTATGTAATTTTAAATCAGATTTTGGTATCAATATTATACTTGCTTTATACAAAGAATTTTGCTTTGGACAATCTCAACAGCATTTAAATTATATGCTCTTTAAAGTTTCAATAAAGTTCTCTTTTAAAACCTGACTTGGTTTTACATGTTTTGTGTTTTAGCCCCTACACGAATCAATGATGCTGTTATTTGACATAAAATTTTGTTTCTTGTAAAAGCCAATCGTGCAGAAACAGATATCTCAAAGTGTTGAAAGCCAAAAATAAAGAAACATTCTAGAAAGTGGCAAACAAAAAATGACACATTACATATGAAAGAACAGTAATTCAAGTAATAGCTGATGTTTTATGAGAAACCAGCAGAGTGGAACCTTTTTAAAGTGCTGAAAGAAGAAGAAAACTGCCAACCCAAGATTCTATAACCTTCAGTAATGAAGGAGAAATGAAACATTCATAGGTGAAACAAAACTAAGAGAATTTGATGCAAGCAGATCTACACTGCAAGAAATGCTAAAGGTAGTTCTTGAGGGTGAAGGCAAATAAGAGAAGGAAACTCGAATCTGCAGATAACAATGAAGAGCATCAGAAATGATACTGTCTGGGTAAACACAAAATACAATAGAGAAAAAAGCTTGTTCTTTGAAAATGTTAAGAAAATTCTTAAGACTCTAGCCAAAAGATGTAAGACACAAATTACCAATATCAAAAAATGGGACGTTATTTCAGATTCTACAAATGTTGAAAAGATCATAAGAAGATGTTATGTATAACTTTTTCCAATAAATTTGACAATTTAGATGAAATGGACAAATATCTTAAGAGACACAGATTATCAAACCAGACCCTGAAAGAAATAGAGAATGTAAATATCTCTATATTAATTACAAAATTTATAATTAAGAACCTTTGCACAGAGAAAATTCAAGGCGCAGAGATCTTCACTGGTGATTTTCAGTAAATGTTTAAGGAAGAAATAAAACTAATTCTAAACAAACTCGTTCAGAAAACAGTGGGAGTGGGAATGTTCGACTCATTTAATGTAGCTGGCATTATCTTGACACTAAAACAAAAGACATCACAAGAAAACTCATTATGCTGATATGCCACATGAACATAAATGCTAAATTCCCTAACAAATTTTTGGCAAATTGAGTCCAGTAATATGTAAAAATGACAATACATTATGACAGGTGGGTTTAACAATAGAAAATAAACGAATGTCTTTCACCACATTAACAGGGCAAAAACAGAAAAATCATATAATTATTTCAATTGATGTAGAAAAAGCATTCTATAAAAACTCAACACCTATTTATGATAAAAACACTCAACAAGGTAGAAAGAGATGGTGATTTTCCTAAATCCGATTTAAGAATATACCTATGAATACTTACAGATAACATCAGACTCAGTGTTGAAAGACAGAACACTTTCTCCTAGAATCAAAAACAAGGCAAGGATGTTTACTTTCACTGTGCTGTTCGACATATCACTGGAGTCTTCACCGTTGCAATAAGCAAGAAAAAGTAGTAAAAGACATACAGATTAGAAAGGAAGAAGTAAAATTCTATTTGTTTATATATAAAATGATTTTGAAGACTGTACAAAAAATTACTATAACTAATAAGTGAATATAATAAGATTATATATGAGGTTAATAAGCAAAATCAATTGTATTTCTATGTACTAGCAATAAACAGAAAATTTTTTAAAATATTAAATTTATAATATCATAAAAATATCTAGAGGTTGTTATGGTCTGAATGTTTGTATCCACCAAAGTTCATATGTTGAAACCTACTCCCCAATATGATAGAATTGAGATGTGAGGTCTTTAGGAGTTCATCAGGTCATGACTTGGATTGAATTGTGTCCTCCAAAGTCCATGTATTAGAAATTTAACCCCCACTGTGACAGTGTTAGAGGGTGGGAAATACCATTATGGTAATTGAAAGGTGGGGCTTTGAAGAGGCAATTAGATTATGAGGATCATGTCCAAGTAAATGGATTAATCCATTTGGTGGTTTAATGGTGGTCATGGGTGTGATTCTGAGAGCTTTAAAAGGAGAGTACGTGAGGATCTTTCTCTTCGCTCTGCCATTCTACTATATGAGACCCCTGTGTCATTGTCACTACTAACAAAGTCTTTACCAGATGTGACCCCAGCAAGAAGTCACCATCTATGAGGACTGGACTCTCTCCAGACACTGAATCTGCTGGCACATTGATCTTGGACTTCCCAGTCTCCAGAACTGTGAGAAATAAATATCTGTTGTGTATAAGCTACATAGCTTATGTATTTTGTTATAGCAGCTCAAACAAACTAAGACTGGAGTTAATTTATCAAAATAAGTTATCTACATTGAAAACTACAATATCTTGATGAGAAAAGTGAAAGTAGACCTGAATAAATGAAAAGATATCCATGTTTGTGGATTAGAAGATTTAATATTCTTAAGATGGCAATTTTTCCTAAATTGATCTATAGATTCAATGCATTACCAATTAAAATCCTAATGGGCTTGCTTAAAGAATTGCTAAGCTGATTCCAAGATTTACAATGAGAAGCAAAGGCAAAGAATAGCAATAACAATTTTTAAAATGAAGAACAAAGTTGGAGGACTTACATATCTAATTTCAAAACTTACTATAAAGCTACATTATTCAAGATAGTGTGGTATTGGTGTGAAGACAGAAAAATAGATCAATAGAGATTCTGGAAATAGAACCATACTTATATAGTCAATTGGTTTTCAATAAAGGTATCAAAATAATTCAATGTGAGACAGATAGCCTTTTAAACGAAATATGCTGCAATAATTGTATATCTCTACAGATTAATAAAAATTTAACCTTGACCCTTATCTCATATTATAAGCAAAAATTAACTCAAAATGGATCATAGACCTAAATATAAGAGCTAAAACAATAAAACTCATAGATAAAAATATAGAGGAATGTCTTTATGAGTTAATCAAAGTTTCTTAATTCAGACTTAGCACTAAATATAAAAGATAGCATTAATAAAATGGACTTTTGCAAAATTAAAAACTTAGGCTTTTAGAAAGACACAATGAAGGATATGAAAAGGTAAGCTGTAGATTGAGATAAAATATTTGTAAAGCATATACCTGTCAAAGGGCTTGTGTCCAGAATCTATAAAGAATTCTTATAATCTCATAGTAAGCAGACAAAATGAAACACTGGCAAAAAGACTTAAACAAATTCTTTGCAGAAGGAGATATACAGATGACAGATAACATGTGAAAACTTACTCAACATCTCTAGTCATCAGGGGAACGCATATTAAAACCATAATGAAATCCCACTACACACGCACTAGAATGGCTAAAATTAAAAAGACTGGCAATGCTAAATGCTGGTGAAGAACATGGGCAGAGTAACTGGAACTCTCATAAAGTTTAATGTAAATACAAAATGTTACAACTCCAGAAAATAGTATGGCAGTGTACTCTAAGTTTAACATACATTTACCATATCACTCCACAAACCCATACTTAGGTGTTAACGTGACAAATTAAACACATGTTAATGTGGAGACTTCCATGTGAATGCTTTTAGCAGCATTATTCATAAGAGTAAAAAGTGGAAACAATGGAATATCCACCACCTGGTGAGTTCATACTGTGAAATACTACTCAGCATTATAATGGAACAAAATATTAATATACAGAACATGAATGAATCTAAAAACATGTAAAGTGAAATAAGTCAAACCAAAAAATGATCTATTGTATGGTTCCATTTATATTAAATTCTAGAAAAGGCAAAACTCTGCATTTAAACAGTGATTGCTGGGGCCAGGGATTGCAGGCAAGCATTGGCTGCCAAGAGACATGAGGAGGCTATGTGGGGTGATGGGAACAGTGTATATTTTGATTCTGTGGGGCTTACATGGTTCTATAGAATTGCCGAAACACATTAACCATACAATTAAAATGAGTGAATTTTATTTTCTGTTAATTATACCTCAGTAAAGCTAGGGGGAGAAGTTCAAATTGAATGACAACAAAATGTAACATATCAAAATTTTTGGTTGAAGCTAAATTAATACTCAGAGAGAAATTTATAGCTTTCAAGGCTTATATAATAAAATAAAGCTTTAAAAAATAATAATCCAAATTTTCACCTTAAGATACTAGAAAAAGAGAAAAACCTAAAGTAGCTAGAAAAAGGAAAATATTTTTAAAAGAATGGAAATAAATAAAATAGAAAACAAACAATACAGAAAATTTGAAAAGCCAAAAGCTGATTATTTTAAAAGATTTTTAAAAATTAATAAAGGCCTAGCAAAACTGATCAAGAAACATATGACTAACCAATATTGTGAATGAATAAGGAAATATTACTAGATATCTGACAGCCTTTAAAAGGATCATAAAAAAATATTTTAAACAACTTTATATCAGTATATTTAGCATCTGAGATAAAATGGGCAAATTTTTTACCAAAACTGACACAAAGAAATAGAAAATCTGAACTGTCCAAAACTGGTTAGAATATTGTATTTGCAGTCAAAACCTGCACATGAAAAAAAACCTCTAGACCTAGATGGTCTCATTGGTTAGAAAACTCTTTCCAAAAATAGAGAATGAGGAAATAGTTTTTGACTCATTTTATGATGCTGGAATAACCTTGATACCAAAACTTTTCAAGGACATTACAAGAAAAGAAAATAATAGACCAATATTTCTCATGACCATAAGTGCAAAAATTTTTGCCAAAATATTACCAAATTGAATCTAGCAATATATAAAAGGGATAATACATGACAATAAGGTAGTATTTATCCCAGAAATGCAGAGTTGACTCAATACTCAAAAATTAATTACTATAATTCTGACATATGCTACACATTGATACACCTTGAGGACATATGTCAAGTGAAATAGCCAATCACAAAAGACAAATACTATATGATTCCACTTATACGAGATACTTAGAGTAGTTGAAGTCATAGAGACAAAGTAGAGTGGTGGTTTCCAGGGGCTGGGGAAGAGAGGGAAATAGGGAGTTATTGTTTTATGAGTACAGAATTTCAGTTGTGCAAGATGAAAAAAGAGTTCTGGAGATAAATGGTGATAATAGTTGCACAATATGAATGTACTTAATGCCTCTGAGCTGTACACTTAAAAATAGTTCAGATAGCAAATTTATATTATGTGGTTTTTACTACAGAAAATGGAAGAAAAGATTGCTATAATTTAGCACATTAACAGAATAAAGAAAAAGCATAGTCATCTCAATCAATGTAGAAAAAGCATTTGATTGACACCTTTTTGTGATAAAAATTCACAACAAACTATAAGAAATTTACTTAATCTAATAACAAGCATCAATGAAAAACTTGTTGTTTACAGCATACTCAGTGGTAAAGTATTTATACTAAATGGTCAAACAGCCTTTTTCATATATAAATTGAATTCATAATTTTAATTTTTCCCATAATAAAATCCCCAGACTCAGATGACTTAATTGGTAAATTGAATGAAACATTTAAGGAAGACAAAAGAAGCATAAGGATAGAAAGGAATAAGTAAATCTATCTTTATCTATCTTTATTTACAGATGACACTCAAAACCCCAAGGAATCTACAAAAAAGACTACTAGAATTTAATAAGAAAAACTTAGCAAGTTTGCAGTATACATAGTCAATATTCAAAAATCAATGCTATAGGGCTGGCCCGTGGCTCACTCGGGAGAGTGTGGTGCTGATAACACCAAGGCCACGGGTTCGGATCCTATATAGGGATGGCCGGTTAGCTCACTTGGGAGAGCCTGGTGCTGACAACACCAAGTCAAGGGTTGAGATCCCCTTACCAGTCATCTTATAAAAAAAAAAAAAAAAAAAATCAATGCTATATACTAAGAGGAAATAATTGTAAAATAAAATTTTAAAGAGCAATTTTACTTATAATAGTATTAAAGAACAAAAAATACTAAGAACTGAATTTTTCAAAATAAGTGCAAGACTTTGTATTAAAAACTACAAAACATTGCTGACAGAACAGCAAACATAAATGAGGAGAGAAGAGAGATATGCCATATTTATGAGCTGGAATCATGGATACTAAGATTTCAATTCTCTTCAAATTGATCTATAGAATCAGTGTAATCCCAATCAAAGTCCCATCAGGCTTTTTTTCTCTAGAAATTGACAAACCGATTCCAAAACTTATATGCAAATGCAAAGTATCTAGAATAGCCAGGACAAATTCAAAAAGAAAAAAGTTAGAGGATATGTATCTCATTTCATTCCTTGCTATAAAACTATTGTAATCAGAAATGTGACGTCCTGGCGTAGCCTAGATAAATAGAATAGAGTCCAGGACAGCACCACACATAACACAGGGTTAACTGATTTTCAACAAAAATACCAATGTAATTAATGGAGAATAAATTTTCTTTTCAACAGATGGTACTTGAACAACTGGATAAACATATAGGAAAAGGAAAATGAACCTCAACCTCTATCTCACATCCATACACAAAAATTAAGGTTAGTCATAGGCCTTAATATCAAGGCTAAAACTGCAAAGACTAGTGGAATTTATAAGGGGACTATCTTTACAACCTTGAAGTAGGCAAAATTAAAAATACTTGCTCATCAAAAACCTCTTAAAAACATGGAAAGGCAAGTCCCTAACTCTGCTTCAGATGTGACAAAGGACTTGTATGCTTGGTTAATAAAAAACCATTATAAGGTTTTTTCGTTTTTTATTTTTGTTTTTAAAGGGGAGCAATAGACTCAAACAGACACTTTGCAAGAGAAGATATACAAATGTCCAAGGACCATGAAAAGGTGCTCAACATCACTAGTCATCAGAGAAATACAAATTAAAACCACAGTGAGATATGTAGTGGATTGAATTATGTCCCCCCCAAAACTCACTGAAGCTTGAATTGTGTCCCCCAAATTTTATGTGTTAGAAAGTTGGCCCCCACTGTGACTGTTAAGAGGATGGGAAATCCTATTATGGTAATTGAAAGGTGGAGCCTTGGAGAGGTGATTAGATTGTAGGACCATGCTATAGTGGATGGATTAAAAATGGTGGTCAGGGGCATGGTTCTGAGGGCTTTGAAAGAAAAGAGAGGACAGTCTGTTTCTCTCTCTCTTGCTCTCTCTGATCTCTCTCCTTCCACCAACTTGCAATGTTAGACCCCTGAGTCTCTGCCACCACTACCAGATGGACTTCAGACTTCCCAGCCCCAGAAACTGTAAGCAATAAATTTCATTTTCTTTATAAATCACCCAGGCCCAGGTATTTTGTTATAAGCAACAGAAACAGACTAATACAAGATACCATTTCATTTCTACCAGAAGAGAAAAATTTAAAAGTTGACAACCCCAAATATTGGCAAGGATTTATGGGGCTATTACATCTCTAATCCATTGCTGGGGGGAGTATATTATAATACAACCACTTTGGAGGACTGTTTGTTAGTTTCTTACAAAATTAGACATGCACCTATGCCAGGACCTAGGAATTCTACTCCGATATATTTACCAAGAAAAACAAAAATGTATGTTGGTCAAAAGACTGGTGCAAGAGTATTGCAAGAATATATTATTCATAATAGCCCTAAACTAGAAAAAAAATGTCCAAATGTCCATCAACAGAAGAGATAAACTAACTGTGACACATTCATACGAGAGAATACTACCCAGTAATAAAAAATGAAGAACCACTCACACATGCATATTGATGAATCTCACAGACTAATGCGGTGTGAAGATACACAATTCCATTCATAGGAAGTTCAAGAACAGGCAGAATTAATTTATTGTGATATAAATCACAGCAGTTGTTGTCCCTAGAGGAACTGACTGGAAAAGGGCACAGAAAACTTTTTTGAAGCTGTTGAAATATTCTGTTACAATGGAGCTGTGGGTTACATAGATATATAAATTTGTCATCTCATAAAAATTGTACATTTAAGATTTTGATGTGAGGCTGGCCGGCTGGCTCAGTTGGTAGGGCACAGTGTTGATAACTCTAAGGTGAAGGGTTTGGATCCCCTTACTGGCCAGTTGCCACACACAAAAAAAGATTTTTATGTAAGTTTTTTAAAATTAAACATAATAAAGTGAGGTATGGCAGGAAGAAAAGGAGACAGGAGACGTAGGGAACGATGGAGACATTGTCACCAATGTGAATTAGATTTTTTCTTCCATTGTGGAATTTAATCCTACCATTCCCTTCTTTTTCCTTATTTCTCCTCTCCTGTGCCAGGAAGTTGTTGTTTGCTTAAGTGATAATTCTCTGCTTTAAATTACTTGTGTAAAGCTGTTTGATTATATTGACTTGAATTACTTGATTAATTCTCGCAGGTTGAGTTCCAGCGGCAAAGGAATGAAAAGTCGAGGCTGGAGAGTTAAGTAGGGGTTGACTCATGAAAGGCCTTGTGTGCTTGGTTAAGGCCTTTAACTTTTATCCTGAGGCAAGGGCAGGCATTCAAGAAATTTAAGCTCCTTAAGCAAAAAGAGTTTAACATATTTGTGTTTTGGAAAGATCACGCTAGCAGGATTAGGGAGAAAGGAGTGTCAAGCTGCAGTTGCTATACTACCCACAGGACATACTGTAATGAGCTCCTAAGGTAAGACAGCCACAGAGAGAGAAGACGAGAGAGGGAGGGGACAGAGCTGGCAGTCCTGCCACCTTCCAATGAGTCAGAAAGCGATTTCTTTCTCTTGCTTTTCCATGTTGGCGTAAAGAGAAGAAAGTGGGTTTCAGGCTTGGACCTAAGTAGCTGGTGGTGGTGCTTACTGTTAAAAGAAAAACTTCGGACAATTTAAGTTTAACAGAATTTGGGCCCGCCTGGGGGCTCACTTGGGAGAGTGTGGTGCTGACAACACCGAGTCAAGGGTTAAGATCCCCTTACCGGTCATCTTTAAAATAAATAAATAAATAAATAAATAAATTTAACAGAATTTAATTGAGCAAAGAACAATTTACGAGTCAGACAGCCCTCAAAGCCAGAATGGGTTCAGAGCAACTCCAGAGCTTCCATGTGGTCAGATAACATTGATGGACAGAAAAATGAAAGTGACCATCAGAAAACGGAAGTGGGAAACAGCTGGACCAGTTACAGCTGGGCATTTGCCTTATTTGAACCTGGTTTGTACAGTTGGCTTTTGGCTGCCTGTGATTGGCTGAGACTCAGCTACTTATTACAGAATCTGGTTAGTCTGTTGACACATCAAGTTAGGTTATGGTTCACTATGTCCGGAGAAACCTTTAGGTCAAATGCAGCATTACTGAGATGAGAATAAAGGTAAGAATCCTTCCTTACCTCGGATAGAACGTAAAGCACGTGTACTCCTCCTCCCACCAACCACAGGGTCCTCTACAGTTAACCACACTGTTCTCTCCTGTGCAATTTTGCTGTTCTTCAACATAAGTATACTACACTTTTGTCTAGTTCTTCCATCACACCATTATTCCCCTGTCAATAACCTCTGATATGAATTTGCAGAAATGAGGCCAGTGGCCAGATGTAATTTATTGTTTCTCTAACAAAAATTATCTTCATTGGCTAAATAAATTACTGAAGCCATTTTTTCTAAGAGTGGGAAAAGGTGCGTGTATAAAAAGTCCTGCCCCCTTTTCTTTTCTTTTTCCTTTCTTTTTCTTTTTTTTTTTAAAAATTTTCTCTTCTCTTCATCTTTTCCTTTTCTTCTCTTTCCTTCCTCATTTCTTCACATCTCCTTCCTGCCTTCCTTCCTCCCTCCTTTCTTTCTTGTTAACCTGCAAAAAAATTTTCTCCAAATTTGAATTGATTCCAGTAACCACTTCTATCTCCAACATCATGAACTCTAAAATCTGAAATTATCGAGACGTGTGATATTGAGTTTGATATTTCCATGGAGGATTCCATCCAATATCCCCTTTTTGCCACCTCCTGCTCTTCACATGACCCATGATTTAGCTTCTGCAGGATGAATTACATTCTCTTCCTAGCTGGTATGTAGATACCACCTCATGGAATGAAGTTTAAAAATAATTGTAAACTCACTAGGTGTGGCAGTACTTTGGTGAGAGGGAGGATACTGGATCAGAATAGGACAAGAGAGAAGACACATGTTTCCGCTTTTAAGAGAAGACTTTAAAACTGTGCCAAGCGCAGCTGCTGGTGGACCCATGCAGGGTAGGCACGTGAGCACAGATGTCCACTTTTGACTACAACAAAATACTTTGGCTAAAGCAATGAGACATTCTCAAGGTAACCTTTTTGGGGACTTTCAGTCATTGCTCCATTGCAATCAATACTTGACATACAAAGCTGATGGAAAGAACAACGTACTGGGAAATGACCCGTGAACTCAAATTATGGGTTTTCCATTAACTTGTTATAAGAATTAAAAAGACTTTTAATTCATCAAGGCTTCAAATGTCCGGACCCATTAATAAATAAGACAACAATTGCTACCTCACAAGATTTTATAATAATATACTAAGATAGCCTTCATAGAAAGTCTCCCAATATAAATTCATTTAATTATTATCATTTATTATTATTGAGAAACAATTTTTAGAGTCAAAGGCTATTGAATTAAAATGAAGCAAGGGACAAGAAAAATTAATTTGTAGTGAAAAATATTTTTGTATAAAATGCTGATCTCTCCCTAAAACTTTACATAAAACAGTGAGCATTTTAATCCTTAGTGGAGACAATTACCGTGACAATATCTTTCTGCAGAGATAAATTTTGGTTTGGCTCTTGTAGAATAAGCATCATATGGAGCATCAGTTAATGGAATGAAAATCTAAACTCTGAAAATAGACTTTAGTTTCTTAAAAAATATCACAAATGTAATTTTTTGCAGTGGGATGAATTCATGGCAGATACAATGATATTTGACCTCTGCTGTGATAGAATTGCATCAAGCATTTTTAATTTTTGCTATTTTTTTTTTCTCCTTGGTGGTTGGCTGGTATAGGGATCCAAACCCTGGACCTTGGTGTTATCAGCACCACACTTGAACCAAGTGAGCTGATCAGCTTCATTTTTGCTTTTTTTTGTCATTGTTGAATGTAGTTTTATTCTTATAGCATGTATTTAATTGCTGAAAACAATACTACTTAATTTCATTTTAGCTTCTATAATGCATAAGCAAATATCATTATGTATATGCGAATTTATGCAAATCAAGGTCACTGGAACTCAAGACCTTTTTGTACCTTTATCACTAGATTGAACAGCTACATTCTGTCAGTGGATGTTGGGTAATTTCCAGGTTTTGGCTTTTGCTAACTAGTGTTATTAAAACAAACAAAACAAAAATCTCTGAATATATTCAATACATCCTACCTCATTGCCTTCAGGCAGGTAAATCTGGTTCATTGGGGAGCATAATTCTCTAAGTGATAAGTGAACCCATTCACACAATCTATATAACTAGACTGGACATAATGGTATTCAAATATTAATGGAGTAAATAGTGAAATATTCCCTTTCAATAATGATGACTAGATCTCAGAAACATGAGTCATAAATAACCAGGGTTTAATTTCTTTAAACCCCATATGTATACTGTCCAGCCACCAAAAAAAGAAAATAATAATAATAATAAATAAGTAAAACCCATATAAAGACATTTTTCCATAAGACATAACAAACTACTTAATGTTGAACTCAGTAGCGAGATTAGTGTCTAACCTGGCAATGAAAAGGCAGACACATGAGCACACAAAGGAAGCGCTGCTGCTGCCGCCCTCTATCATCTGGTCAGCTGGCTGAAGGAGAAGACAGTTAACCACAGACCACTGTGCCGGATTTCATCAGGCTTTCTGTAGGAGATACCACAATATACCTTTACTTTGAGGAGCTCAAAGGCAGTGAAACCTCTAATTCATATTGCCATCTACCAACAAGCAAAACTATTCTTATGTTAAGGACAAAGATATTCAACTTCACTGCCTGTATCGTTATAGGTAAATAAGGTTTTACCATCCTAAAAAGAGACAGCAGCATATGAGCAAAGCCTGGAAAAAAGATCACAGGAAAACGAAAAACAGTTGGTGTTTGAGTAAGGGGGATGGGGTGAACTTTTTAATCCTTTTTGTATTATCTTTAATGTTATTTGTATCTTTAAATTCCTGATAGATTGACAATGCTCACTCATGGAGAATTTTTAGTTATGTGAGTATAAACTGACCTTATTTATTTTTATACCAGCTGTGAAAGAGATGTTAACAAATTATAGATAAAAAAACTTTTTTCAGGGGGAGAGGTGGTGTATTAGTCTGTTCTGTGTTGCTATAACAGAATTACCTGAGAGTGGGTAATATATAAAGAACAGAGGTTTATTTGGCTTACGCTTCTGGGACAGCTGCATCTGGCATGGGCCTCAGGCTGCTTCTACTCATGGTGGAAAGTGGCAGGAGCCGGCAGGTACAAGCAGATCATATGGTGAGTGGAAGCGAGAGAGAGAGAGAGAGAGAGAGAGAGAGAGAGAGAGAGAGAGGGAGGGAGGGTGAGAAGGTGCCATGCCAGGGTCTTTTAAACAACCAGCTCTCATGGGAACTAATAGAGCGAGAACTCACTCACTACCCCCATGCACCAGCGAGAGCATTAAGCTATTCATGAGGGATCCACCCCCACAAACCAAACAGCTCCCAACACTGCCACATTGGTTATCAGATTTCCCTATGAATTCTGGGAGGACAATGCATCCGAACTCCATTAGGTAGTTTGCTTAATCTGAGAACGAGTTATTTTTGAGCACTATCTTCATCCATTTTTATATAAGCCTCATGGTAAGAACATACAATCTAAATTCTTTACTACAGCAGATTTGTCAGGACCAAAAGTGACGGTTATGTTTTAATCATAAGATCACATCATTATAAGTACTTGAAAATGATATACTTGCTTTCTTGAGAAATCTTCTATAATTGAAAATTATTTTAATAGCCTGGTAACTTGTTCCTACCAATTCTAGGCTTTCACCCTTTTCCCCAACTCCACATCCCAAGGTAGCATCACTGGATCAGTCCTTCTAAAGCCTTGCTTCCTGGTGGTATTCTCCTACTAAACACTTCAGTGGCTCCGCAGTGCCTAGAGAACACTTTTGATTGTCTTTTTTTTAAGGCTTCCTATAATTTGTCCCCACACTAACTATCCAACCTTCTCTCCTAAATCCCTAACACACAACTTCCTATTTAAAAACCTTTCCCTCTCCTTTCAACTTATCGAAATCTTGTCTTGCCTTCTAGTTTAATTTGTGTACCATCCACTACAGGAAGTCTTCCTTGAGAATCATAGCCCAATTTGACAGCTCTTATTTCTGAATTCCCATGAGAACTTATTACATATACAGTCATCCCTTGGTATCTGTGGGGGATTGGTTCCAGGACCCCTCATGGATACCAAAATCCACGGATGCTCAAGTTTCTGGTATAAAATGGCATAGTATTTGCAAATAACTTATGTACATTCTCCCGTATACTTTAAATCATCTCTAGATTACTTATAATACCTAGTACAATATAAACGTTATATAAATAGTTGTTATACTGTATTGTTTAAGGAATAATGACAAGGAAAAAAAAAGGTCTGTATATGTTCAGTACAGACACAATCATTGTAGGCCTAATTACATTTTTGATCTGAACTTGGTTGAATCTAAGAATGTGGAACCAGTGGAAATTGAGAGCCAACTATACTTTTATTACCACACAAGCATAAATAACTTTGTATTACTTAAAAATGCTTAATGTATATTAATTGCTTTTTACCAGATTGATGTACCTTACAACAGCTACCTTTTTATATGTATATATATATATCTCTACATCTCTCTCTCTCTCTATATATATATATATATTTTTTTTTTTTTTTCTTTTGGTGGCTGGCCAGTACTGAGATCTGAACCCTTGACGTTGGTGTTATCAACACTGTGCTCTAACCAACTGGGCTAACCAGCCAGCCCACCTTTTGTATTTATTTCACATCTTTTCTTTTCTAGCACATGTTACATACCCCAAAATTGTTATATTGTAACAGCATAGCCCAGAGTAGACACTCAATGAATACTTGTCAAATGTATGTAGAGAATACTGTACCTAGCCAGGAAGCAGGATTCTGGTTCCAACTTTTCTCTATTTTAACCAAAGTGATATTGGCCCCATCAGTCAATATTTTTGGTCCTCCATTTTCTCACCTATGAAAGGAGCCAATAAAAGAGATGATCTTTTAATTCAGGTTTGTCCTACTTCCAGTGAATTACTGCCATTTTGTTCCTGTTTTCCTGGTCATTTTGTTGACCCTTTTTTTTCTTTTTTCCAGTCTTACTGTCTTCCTTTGTGATTGCATGGTTTTCTGTAGCAGCATATTTTGATTTTGCACTATTTATTTTTAGTATGTCCCTTAAGGGTTACCATGAGGCTTACAGAAAACATGTTATAGTTAAAACAGATCATCTTAGACTAATAACTTAACTTTGACATCTAAGAAAAAAGAAAAAAAACACAGCCAACTCTACGCTTTGGCGTCATTGCCCCCACTTTTTGACAATTTGTTCTTTCAGGTTGTATCTTTTAATGTTGCCTATCTCCTATATGGTTGTTGCATATGTTAGTACCTTCTTAGGTTTGTCCTTTCGTACTAAGGATGTAAGGGTGTTTGTTTATTCACCATCCTTATGACATTGGAGTATCTTGAGGTTGTCTGTGAACTTACTTTACTAATGAATTATGTACCTTCAAATGTTTTCTTGCTGCTCCTTAGCATTGTCTTCTTTCAGATTGAAGAACTCCCTTTAGCATTTCTGGTAAGGCAGGTCTAGCGTTGGTGAATTCCTTTAGTATTTGTTTGTCTGGGAAAGACTATTTCTCCTTTATATTTGAAGGTTAGTTTTGTTGGATAGAGAATTCTTGGCTGACGGTCTTTTTCCTTCAGCACTCTGAATATATCATCCTATTCCCTTCTGGCTTGCCCAGCTTCTTTCTTTCTTTCTTTTTCTTTCTTTTCTGGCAGCTGGCCGGTATAGTGATCCAAACTTTTGACCTCGGTGTCACCAGTACCATGCTCTACCAAGTGTGCTAATAGGCTAGCCCCTAGCCTGTAGGATTTCTACTGAGAAATCTGCTGAGAGCTGTATTGGGGATCCTTCGAATGTTATGTTTTTGTTTTTGTTTTTTCTCTCTTGATGCTTTCAGTATTCTCTCTTTGTCTTTGGTTTTTGGTAATTTGATTATGATATGCCTTGGGGTGTTCCTCCTTGGATTGAATTTGGAGAACTCTGAGTGTCCTATACTCAGATGTCATCTTCCATATTTGGGAGATTTTCAGCCATTATTTTCTTGAATATGCTTTCTGTACCTCTTCCTTCTTTCTCTCCTTCTTGTATTCTGATTATGCAGAGGTTATTTCATTTGAGGAAGTCCAATATTTGCTGTATTTCTATTTCATTTTTTCTTATTCTTTTTTCTTTTAGCTCTTCTGATCGGATAATTTTATATGTTTGGTCTTTGAGCTCACTGATTCTTTCCTGTGTTTGATTAAGTCTGCTATGGGAACTTTTTATCAAGTTTTTCAGTTCAGATAATTTATTCATTATTTCTAGACTTTCTATTTGTTTTTGTTTTTTCTTTTAACTGATTCCTTTATCAAGCTTCTCATTCTACTCTTGGATTGTTTTCCAGATATTATTTAATTTTTTATCTGTATTTTCTTGCAACTTCCTGAACATCCTTAAGAGGGTTATTCTGAATTCTCCGTCAGACATTTCATAAATCCACTGTTCCTCTGGGTCCATTGCTGGTGTTTCATTTGTTCTCTTTGTTGGTGTAGTGTTTCTCTGTTCTTTCTCAATCTTTGTGTCTTTATGTTGATGCCTGGGTATTTAAAAAGACTGCTACCTCTTCTAGGTTTTATAGGTGTTCTTTGGTGGTGTTGGATCTTTACTGGTTAATGTCAGAGCTTTGTCTGTGGTCTGTGGTTTTGGTTAATTCCAAAATTGGGAGAACTTCCTGTGGGGATTTGAGCTCTGTGGTTGTGCTAAATTGATGCTTTGCTGCTGATTCTCTGGGGAAGGGTATTTTTGTGGGCCAGATTTTAATTGTTGGTCTTTTAATCAATTCTGGGTCTTGTGAGGTCAAATACACCTGGGTTGTATGGAAATTCTGGCCCAGGATTGAGTCTTTCTAGCAAACTGGGCCCCCTGAAGCTCTGTGGCCCTGACCAGTCTCCACTGAGAGTGCCTGTACCGATGGGAAGGCAGAGCAACTTCCCACTCTGCACTGTGTTCTCTGGTGGACCAGCCTCCTCCCTGCACTCCAAATGCTTGCCATGGGGGGCTGTGTGAGTGCCCCATGACGACTCACCAGCCTCTGGGTGGTTCCTTTCTTTGGTTGGCTGCTGCCCTTCACTCCTATGTGGTCCACAGAAACCCCATCAGTGGTCTTACTGGCATGGGGGCTGGTATGGTACACTCCAAGGCCCTCTTCTCCCCTGCAGACTCCAGGCAACTTCATGCAAAGGGCTTGGCTATGGCTTTTGCTGGCTCCTGCTCCTCGTTCTGCACCTTTTTCCTGCCTCTTGCAGCGCTGGTGCTGAAGCAGCCAGGGCTTGAACTGGCCAGAGTGGTTTCTTCTTCCTCTCGCTGTAGCTTCTCCAGCTTTCCCGAACTTTGTGGATTTCTCTTCCTCTTCCCCCAAGCTCCAGCAGTCCCAGGTTGGCAATCTTTGCTTTTTAATAGTTGTATATGGGTCAGTTGTGGGGGAGAGTGACTCTGGGGACCATCTATTGTACCTTTTTGATGATATCACTTCTCCACAGGGGGAATTTTCTCAGACAATTTGCTCCCTGTTACTCTTTCCCTTAGTTTCAACTTCTGTCCTATATCTGGAGACTCTTTGGAATCCAGAGCATACTACTGTATGCTCTGCCATAGCACACTTGGGGAACAGGCATGTATAGATCAGCTTCAGGGTATCTGCCAGCCTGGCTGTGTGGCCAAGGTCACAGGCAGGCCAAAGCAGAGTGAAAGCTCAGAGCTGGACAGTAAGTTAATAAAACAAATGTAGGAACATTAAACCTGAAGACAAGGTTGAACTCTGGGATACAGGCCAAAGCTCAGACTTCAAGCTGGCTGGCTGCCCTGACAGTGCCCAGAGGTCAAAGTCTGGCAGGATCAAAAGTGAAGGTGTAGTCTTGGAAGTGGGGTGTGATATGCAAGAGCAGGTGCTCTAAGATCCAGAGATCCCAGCTGCCCTGGTGCACACTTGGAAGAATAAAGGCCTAGGGCCTGGACAAGTCAGGCTCACATCCAAGCTGGCCTAAGGAATCAGGAAAAGAATGGAGCTCAGAGTAGGGGGTCAGAATCCAGATGGCAACAAAGCAGGTGGTGGCCCTGAGTCTGGTTAGGGCTGCTGGCTGCACCAAGCCACGGGAGGCCTGGGTGATCATGTCTTGAGTTTGCAGACAAGATTAGGAAGGTAAGAGTGCTGGGGAAGGCAATGCCCTCTATATCCTCAGAGTTTTATCAAAGGCCTAGAGGACATAGCCTCCCCTAAAGTCCCTATGTAGTAGTTTGCTGGCAACAGCTTCAAAACAGGAGTGGCATGCCGTGTGCTGGGGAGTGCTGGTGTATTCCTAGTGACCGCAAGGGCTTCTTGGGCCAAGTTCTGGATCAGCATTCCTTAACACGCATGGCATCTCTGGTTGAGATGGGCACACCATCTAGGCCCATGGGCAGCACACAGATCAATGCTGATCAAGTCCTCAAACCACCAAGAGTGCCCCCACAAGAGCCTCCTCCTTCTGGTGACTCGTTCCTGCTTCCTGTGGAAAATTCCAGAAGGAGGAAACTGGGACTGTGAGGGGGTGGAGAATGTGGCAGGGATCCTCACTTTCTTGCTTAAGGAAGCTCTTAACAAGTACCCATCTGCCTTCAAGGAAGAAAACACAATTCATTTTAGTCTTTTAAATCTGGTTCTCATAACCAAATCCTGTCATCCACAATCTGTGTCCCAAGACCTTCCTCAGCAGCAGCATTTTCCCTGTGGATGTGAACTTATTTTCAAATATTCTTTCCTAAATAATCCATTGAGGATTAATAAGAATCCAGACACCCACGTACTTTATTTCCTTAGTGGGGAATTATAGCATTTCTTTGGCCACTTAAATGTGTTCTCTGAGTCAGGTAAAGGAGATTGTAATAGTTAATCAACAACAAGTAATTCTTGAGTACTTAACAATGTTCTAAGCACTTAATCATACTTAAAATTGACTACTAATGAAGCTTATAAACCATTTGCAACTCTGAAAGTGAATTTCTCTGCAGGCTTAGAGAGTATTAAGCTATTTAGATTTTACCAAACAAATATTATTCATGCTTTAATTCCTGGGAAAAGAGATTTAGAAAATGAGGTTAATGCTCAGCTATCCTTCCCTGAGTTTAATAATTACACATTCCATCTGGGACGCTCTGGGCTCAGGTTAAATATTCCCCAAGTTATTCCCAAAGTCAGTGAACGTTAGTGACCTACTTTATCATCATCACCATTATCGTCATCGTTGTCAACATCATCATCATTATTATTATTATTATTATTATTATTAAAGAGAAGAATAAGAATGAAAATCAAAGACATTAAGGAATAGCTTTGCTTTAATGTAGGCATTTAAAGTAAATAGGTCACATTTTCTTTTTTTCAAGAATTACTGACCCACAGGAAAATGAATCAGAAAGCATTTTAGTGCCTTTTTTTAAAAAAATAAGAGGATTAATATAAATTGCCTTTTCACCTGTTTATAAAATAAAGGACTAATATAACTTACTTAACAAATATAGCAGTATAAAAAAAAGCCTGTAATTTGACAACTAGAAAAGGTAAACAAAGAATAAAAGAGGGTAAAGAAGAGGACAGATCAAATATGGGTATTACTCACCTCTCCCACAGAATGAAATTAATATTGATTCTTATACAGAAACACTCTTTAGAGCAGGAGTTGGCCAATTTTCTATAAAGAGCCAGATAGTAACTATTTTATAATTTGCAAACCACATATGTTCTCTGTTTCCTTTATTTTTCTTTTTATTTTAACAGCCCTTTAAAGATGTCATAAACATTCTTAACTCACACCTGTACAAAAACAAGCAGTGGGGCAATTTGACTCACAGGTGGTATAGTTTGCTGACTCCTGCTTTAGATTTTAGAATGGATGAACTTGCCAGAATTTGCTCATTAGCAATTTTACATAAAGTTTGCAAATAGAAGTGTTCTTGACATGGAACTTACTATTTTTAATGGAGAAACACATTCAGTTCCTTCTTGGAAAGTGAAAATCAATGTGTAAAATTTTACTCTCCCAAGATAGAGGCCCTTCTTTCAAGGAGTGGCTTCTCCTTCTTGAGCTCTTTTAATTAGGATAGCTCTGAAAGCTTTGAAAAGCTTGTACATTACAACTTTCGGAACAAAAGCACCTCTGAGAGCCTCTCCTGGAGGCAGGATATTTCCTGCAGCTCCAGGGTTTCCTAATCTGAAGCACTGTTTCTTACACTGGACTCTGAGGGCACTCCCTTGAAGTCACTCAAGTTCTCTACAAAATTTTTAAGTTTTGTGTTTTCATTTCTAAAGATAAAAATAACTGATATGATCACATTCAGGATCATCTGGGTGATCACTGTCAGAATGGGTCTAGTCATTTTTCTAGTCACAGAAATTCAGTGCCCACTGAACTCAAGAGCTCTGGCTACTTAGACTGTTTGGGCTGCTATAACAAGATATCATAAACAGAGTAGCCTGTAAACTACAGAAATTTATTTCTCACAGTTTTGGAGACTGGGAAGTCTAAGATCAAGATAGATTTGGCATTTGGTGAGGGCCTGCTTTTTGGCTCATAGACAGTGCCATCTTGCTGTGTCCTCACATGATGGAAGGATCTAGAGGTTTCCCTTGGGTCTCTTCTATAAGGGCACTAATCCCATTCATAAGACCAGAGTCTAATTACCCACCTAACACCTCACCTCCTAATACCATCACCTTGAGGGTGAGGATTTCAACATACGAATTTGGGGTGGGTGTTGCTTTGCCTCCCACGGATTTGTCACCTCTTTTCCCCTGGGTGATGGAGCTGCCAAAGATTACTGTCTTTTGAGCAGTGAGAAGCTCCAGAAAAGGGTTAATATCCCAGGACCCTCAAGCGTGAGGCATCCTTCCATTTGGGAAATTAACCATGAACTGGGGTTCTCTTCCTGCATTTATTCTCCAGACCAAGAAGTTACAGGAAGAGACGTAGGTGGGGTTTTGCTAAGTACAGTTTAACAAGTTTTTACAATAGAAGCTGGTAACATTCGGTAAAAACATGTCAGATGACATTCTGTTAGGCAATTAAGTGATCCACTAACAAAAGCATGATTTATCCAATGTTCCTTTTTCCTCCAGCAGCTTTTTAGTAGCTTTACATATCAATCAGTAACTCATCTGTCTTAGAACCAGAGCCTTGCTGTGTTACAATTCTTATCTTGCAACAGAGACTCAATAACCTGGGGAAAATTTCCCATCCTTTGCAAGGGCAATATTTGAAACCACAAGGCTTTGGAAAACCAGGCCCTGTGAGGTACATTTGTCTTATGAATCCTCTACATGTGGGGAGACATAAACATTCAGACCATAGTACTACTAACAGATATATTGGTGAAGAACAATGATATGACAGTATTCTGTAGATAGAAGGTTTTGTTGCAATTTGGTTAAAATAAATAATCGTGAGTGAATACAGTCATCAGACAGCTCAATAGTAGTATCCACATGCTAACCCAAGCAAGCTGCATTCTGGTAGGAGAATCACGTGCTTATTACTAGCAGTGATTTAATTGCTACAAAGCCACATCATTGATCAAATCAGCTACCCTGATTAACATGAATTTTACAGAATTTGATCTATGTAATTAGTTTGTAAATTTCTTTTTTTACTTGCAAGTTTTTTACTTGTATAATTATAGTAAAAATAGCAAGTCAGCATCATAGGTCTTTGAGAATCTGTATTCTTTAAAAGACACCTATTTCTTACTTGGTGAAAAACATTCATTAATCATCAAAAAAGAAAAGAAAATTTAAAAAAAGAATAAAAGGAAAAAAAAAATGCACCAAAACCCAAAAAGGTACAGGTCAAATATTGACTAAAATGAATATATAAACAAAAATATTGATAATGAAGATGTTTTACGTCAGAGATAATAGCCTATTTCAAGTATTATTTGACAGAACAAATACCAGAAATGCAATAATTGAGACAATCATGTTGAAATTTATTGTAATTTGCAGAATTTGACTGAAATGTAAGCTACCACCTTCACCAAAATATAATCTCCCTTATACTATCAAATGTTTTGAAGAAATGGTGAGCACGTGTTTTTTGTATGACTTTAAAAAATTTAGCTTTGTTTTTGTTTTCTGAATATTGTACATGAATATGAGCATGCAAATGACATCTTTAATTCCTCATCCTTTTATAACTAACTCTGGTGGCATTAAAGAATTAATGTACTTTCAAAAGATGAATAGTCTCTCACTTGATTCAAATTAGATGAATTATTTTGCATGTTTAATGATTAAACCTGTTTATGCAATTATTGTCTTAGTTTAAATATAACTTGACAGCCTACTCTGCCTTCACATGCTGTGTTGGATTCCTAGCTAAATGATATCAATAAGCCAGAAAGTATTTGGATATGCTCTCTCTCTGACTTTTCGTGTGCGTAACTTGGAACATTGGTCTCAACTCTAAAACACAAATTCTTTTTGGGCATTTTTCCATTTTTTGTGTCTAGTATTTTTTCTTTTGCAATGTTTACATAAATGTGGTCCCTCTTTAGAGTTACCTACTCTTTTTAAGAAGAAAGGATAAAAGCAATAACTCATATTCTTTGGTCTTAAGTTGACTTTATACTTTTAAAAATTGTTGAGAATCCCAAAGAGCTTTTGTTTATGTAGATTATGTTTATTGCTAGTTACCGTATTGGAAATTAAAACACAGAAATTTTAAAAGTTTAATGCATTTAAAATAATAAACTCATTATGTGTTAACATAAATAAAATATTTTCTGAAAAGTAACCATATATTCCAAACAAAAATAGAGAGATAAAAAGAAGTGTGGCTTTTTTTCTGCAGATCTCTCTAATGTCTGGCTTAAAAGAAGACTGATGGACTTTCATATCTGTTTCTGCATTTAATTTGTTGCATTATGTTGTTTTGGTTGAAGTATGTGAAGAAAATCTGGTTTCACACAGATGTGCAGTTGGAAAAGGGAGGAGTATTTTAACAGCCTTTTCAGATAATTGTGAATATTCTTCTTTCATACTATTTGAAAACTCAACAAGTGATAGTTTCTTAAAGGTTACTTGAAACATGAAATCGGAAACCATATCAATGACATTCTTATACTGTTACATTAACATTCACTAGTCTAAAAAAAATTCATTGATTTTCCACTTTAAAAAAATATTTTACTCTTGGCTTTTGTAATATTAAATATTGGTCATCTGGAAAATTTGGTTCAATGAGATATACAGATCTTGTAAATGTTGATACATGTCATTATAGAGTATCAAAATACCATATCTGTTAATATCATCACCAATCTCATCAGAACAACAACAAAAAAAGTATTTAGATTTTAGAAGCTGTCAAGCTTACAACAGCAGCTACAGGTTTCCCAAAATTCTAATTTTCACTTGAAAGCTCAGATTTTGTCATTCACTACAAATACTGCCAAATCTTTTTTTTTTTTGAAATGACATACCCACTTTGTTTTATTTTCAAATGTCTACCAAATACCAATGTCTGAAGAACCACAGGTTGTCTGTCAGTTATTCTTTTAAATAAAAACAGTGTTCCATGAAAATAAGCGGCTAGTTCAGCCTGCAACTCTTTCACACCAATGCTTTTCCTTGAGACAACCACCTACTTCAGCAGACAGAAGCGCACTCTGGAAGCTCCCCACCGTCACACACGTCATTGTTCTCAAAGGTTGTGATTTAACAAAATTATTAGTGTTTATTGCATCTTCTAGTAAAACTGACTTTTCTTTTTCTCCTAATGTGAGTGGATGGCAGTGAGTGGGTGGTGCAATGACCAGCACAGTTTGACGCCACTGTCTTGAGTCAGGGTCAAGGTAAACGCCATTGCCTTTTTACCAACATCAGTGCAATTGTCCAACAATGAAAAAAGAAAATCATAATATATAAAAATACTTTTGATCTCACGGGCCTTTTGAAAGGATCTTGGGGACGTCTAGGGATCGGCAGATCACACTTTGAGGACCACTACTTTTTATTTACTACAGGGAAATAAAAATCAAAAAGTAGGAAGGAGAAGAAATAAAAAATGAAGAATATTGAAATACTATGAACTCTTAAAATTCCTTTCTTCCTGGATATTTCTGCAAACACTTGAAATTTCTTTTCAGGTGTTTTATTGATTCATTCATGCAACAGACATTAATTGAGCGTTTCCTGTGTTCCTGGCCCTGAGTTATGTGTTGGAGACACAGAGATAAGGCGGAGTCCTCTGACTTTAAGTAATTTACAGTCTAGGTGGGAAAGGGTGGTAAGAAAATACATTTACATAAAGAAGTGTTATTGGTTCTGTAGTAAAAGTATAACATAAGGAAGGGAATGGACAACTCAACCTGAGAGTAATGAGTAAAAATTCTGTAGAAGTGACACACTGAGTCTTGATGTTGGAGCAGGCATTTACTAGGTAGACTGGGTAAGGTCACTGCTGGTACAGCAGGTGAGGAGGTATAAGCTGGGGGGGAAATGAACTGAGACTGTAGCAGTAGGAGGGACAGATCCCAGGGCTCATGAACCATTCACAGAAGTTAGTGTGCTATTCTGTGGACAGCTGGGAGCCACAGATGTGTATGGGGAATGACAAGATTACATCTACAGCTAAAAAAGGTTACTTGAAACCTGAAGGATGAATGAGAGAGAGGACGATGGAAGCTATAATCTCTTGGAGGACTATCACTGTCCTTCAAGTGGTCCAAGCACAGGCTTCCCTCAGACTACTTTCCTTCAGCTACTATCCTTCAGAATTCTTTGGGCAGGAAGCAGTAAGTACCAGTCTCTGTGTTGCGATTATCTCAAACCCAGGAGATCCGAGTCAGGCTCTACCAAGCCTTGTCTTCCTGCACTCCACCAGAGTGATGGGAGCTTCTGCAGCTCAACAAATACCAACCAGGTGTGGAGATGCCTGTCTCCCCTTATGGTGGTTCCCCAAAATCTTTATAGGTTGTTGCAGTAGTTAATTTCATGTGTCAACCTGGAGGGGGTATTTGGATGAGATTAACATTTAAATTGGTGAACTCTGAGTAAGTGGATTGCCCTCCATGATGTGGGTAGGTCTCATCTAATTAGTTGGAGGACTGAATAAAACAAAAAGATCAGCCTCCCAAAACAAAAGGAAATTTTCCAGCAGACAGCCTTAGGACATCACGGCTCTCTCCTAGGTTCTGAGCCTGCCAGCCCACACTACAGATTTGGACTTGCCAGCCTCCATGATTGTGTGAGCCAAATCCTTATAATAAACAAACATCCTATTGTTCTGTTTCTCAAGAGAATCCTGGGTAACACAGTCATTATCTTGGTGGTCCCCTGTGCTTGACTTGGTGTTCCTTGGTGGGGAACATAGTAGCCCCTACTAAGTCAACAACTTTAGTCTGACATCTTAATCCAACTGTGGCTGCTGGATTATTTCTGCTCTCCTTCAGTTTTTCTAACCTAGATTTATCCAGCATATCTCCTTAGAATGTGGGGGTACTTGTTCCCTACTTTTCTCATCATTAGAGCTTAAAGCTGAAATTCCAACTGAAAAACTCCCTAATAAGCTTTTATGTGACCTAACGTCTTATATAGAAAAAGCATACAGATTGGATATTTCAGATAATTGTTTATGTGGCCTCTTTGGTTACAAAGAAGAGATTTACTCATGTTACCTCAAGAGATGGGGACCAAGTATTATGCCCTATGGAATGACACCTGTGGAAACAAGGAAAACAGGAATCTTGATCAGCTTTCTTCTTCTAAAGTTTAGAATCTAAACCAGAGTCCAGAAGAAGCCTCACAACCGGAAATCACAAGACCATAGCTTCCCATGAAGACACAGTTTACATTCTGGAAAATGATGCAGGATTCCACACCACTCTTTTTTTTTTTTTTTTTTTTTTTTAAGATTTTTTTTTTTTAACTTTTATTTTGTCAATATACATTGTGGTTGATTATTGTTGCCCCTTACCAAAACCTCCCTCCCTCCTGCCTCTCCTCCCTCCCCCCCAACAATGTCCTTTCTGTTTGCTTGTCGTATCAACTTCAAGTAATTGTGGTTGTTATATCTTCCCCCCCCCCAGTTTTTTTTTTTTTTGTGTGTGTGTGTGTGTGTGTGTGTGTGAATTTATATATTAATTTTTAGCTCCCAACAATAAGTGAGAACATGTGGTATTTCTTTTTCTGTGCCTGACTCGTTTCACTTAATATAATTCTCTCAAGGTCCATCCATGTTGTTGCAAATGGCAGTATTTCATTCATTTTTATAGCTGAGTAGTATTCCATTGTGTAGATGTACCACATTTTCCGTATCCACTCATCTGATGATGGACATTTGGGCTGGTTCCAACTCTTGGCTATGGTAAAGAGTGCTGCAATGAACATTGGGGAACAGGTATACCTTCGACTTGATGATTTCCATTCCTCTGGGTATATTCCCAACAGTGGGATAGCTGGGTCATATGGTAGATCTATCTGCAATTGTTTGAGGAACCTCCATACCATTTTCCATAGAGGCTGCACCATTTTGCAGTCCCACCAACAATGTATGAGAGTTCCTTTTTCTCCGCAACCTCGCCAGCATTTATCGTTCAGCGTCTTTTGGATTTTAGCCATCCTAACTGGGGTTAGATGGTATCTCAGTGTGGTTTTGATTTGCATTTCCCGGATGCTGAGTGATGTTGAGCATTTTTTCATATGTCTGTTGGCCATTTGTATATCTTCCTTAGAGAAATGCCTACTTAGCTCTTTTGCCCATTTTTTAATTGGGTTGCTTGTTTTTTTCTTGTAAAGTTGTTTGAGTTCCTTATATATTCTGGATATTAATCCTTTGTCAGATGTATATTTTGCAAATATTTTCTCCCACTCCGTTGGTTGTCTTTTAACTCTGTTAATTGTTTCTTTTGCTGTGCAGAAGCTTTTTAGTTTGATATAATCCCATTTGTTTATTTTTCCTTTGGTTGCCCATGCTTTTGGGGTCGTATTCATGAAGTGTGTGTCCAGTCCTATTTCCTGAAGTGTTTCTCCTATGTTTTCTTTAAGAAGTTTTATTGTTTCAGGGTGTATATTTAAATCCTTAGTCCATTTTGAGTTGATTTTAGTATACGGTGAGAGGTATGGATCTAGTTTCATTCTCCTGCATATGGATATCCAGTTATCCCAGCACCATTTGCTGAAGAGGCAGTCCCTTCCCCAGTGAATAGGCTTGGTGCCTTTGTCAAAGATCAGATGGCAGTAAGTGTGTGGGTTGATTTCTGGATTCTCTATTCTATTCCATTGATCAGTGTTTCTGTTTCTATGCCAGTACCATACTGTTTTGGTTATTATAGCTTTGTAGTATAGCTTAAAGTTGGGTAGTGTTATGCCTCCAGCTTTATTTTTTTTGCTCAGCATTGCTTTGGCTACGCATGGTCTTTTATTATTCCATATAAATGTCTGGATAGTTCTTCCCATTTCTGAGAAAAATGTCTTTGGGATTTTGATGGGGATTGCATTGAATTTGTATATCACTTTGGGTAGTATGGACATAGGATTCCACACCATTCTAATGGCTGGGTCATTCTCTTGCTGACTTCTTGAGCATTCTCTCTTATTCTGCATCTCCCTGTATATCTATATTCTTCTGCTACCATCTAGCTGATTTTCACTAGGTAACTTGAGTTCAAAGTCTCAAAGAAAGAATCGGGTTGGTCCAATTAATCATCATCATTCTTAAAGGGCAGATCTTTTGGTGTCAGACCACCTCATAGGCTGTTGGCCTGACGAGGTTAGCTGCCTTTGGGTTAGGTGTGCACCTTAGTCTAGTTGTCTGTGGGTAGCAGACTGATGTGAAGCAAAACATGGCCACCTATGCCTAAAGAACTTCCTACAGTGACTTCCTCAGTAGGTCATGTGGATATAGCAGTCTCTCTCATGGTCTATTATAGCCTTTAAGTCAATAACGATTGATATTCTATATATTAGTACATATCATTACATATGTGATAAAGGATGCTGTTATGCTATCACACACAGTGTTTAGCAAGTTTTCTTCAAGTACTCATTGCCTCTGTAATATTCAGAGAAACTCAAAAGAAAAACAATATATTTCAAACTGTTAATGGAGTCCTCAGTGCTGCCTTGTACTTTTTGTAACAAGATTATAGATTCACTCATGAACTATTTCATCTATTTTAAGTTTTTAAAAGTGGTAGACAAGAGCATGGGCTATGTATCACACAAGTTTGGGTTTGAATATCACATTCACCAGCCATAGAAACTTCAATAGGTTATTAGAGTCTCCCTGGGCCTTGGTTTCTTCACATGTCAGATTGGTATAACACTTATCTGTAAAATTGTTGTGGGATTAGAGATAATACAGGATGCTGAGCCTGGCACATGGCAGGCGCTCCTTGTATTGTTATTTGGAGAAATGCTGTAGCAAGCTGTTTACATTTAAAGGACATTCACGTTCTCTGAGTTTGATGCTGCTTGAAAGCCTTCTTTCCTGTCTGGTGGCTGACTTTCCCTTTTCTTATTGTTCTAAGAATACGTCTCCATTTGGGCCATTGTAAATAGTAACAATTGTTTGGTTGTTCCATCAGAAGGGAGATGCCTTCCTGGAGCCTGGCTGACAGAGCTCCCTGTCTGATCTGTCTAACAGCTTTGGAGCTGGAGACAAGGCACAGCGATCTTACTTCCTCCTGGAGGAAAAGAACAGTGTCCTCAACCAAAATAGATCCTCATCGTCTTGCAAACACCACCCAGAATAAACACAAAGGAAATGAGGGCAAAAGCCCACTGTGGTCGTGATTAAGGCAGAATTCTTTCCAAAATATAAAGTTTTCAAAGCTTGTACGAGGCAGTAACGGGTATTACAGTGCATGAATCATTGTTTTGACCATTCTAGATTGTAAATCGAATAATATACTATATGCAGAGCTGTTCTATCTGGACTAATTGAACATAGATATTTAATCTAAAGAGATATGTCTACATAGCCACATTTAGAAACAAGGATAACTTAGTCAAAGGAGTAAGAACTAAATCACCATGGAGTGTAGTGGAAAATTAGTTAATATCTTGGCATTAAGCAAACAATTAACTTCAGCTTTTTCACATCTGTATTGAAGCTTGGAATAAAAACCAAGTGATGCTTTCTGTATTTTTATAACCTTTTAAGATTAAAGCTGGATGCAAATTAATGATAAAGGGTGTGGACAGCACCAAAAAACAAACAAACAAACAACAACAAAAAAACCCCAAAAACCCAAAGCCCAAAAAATTTGCACTTGAAGAGCAGCTACTTGAGCAATAAGATTTTGACTTTGTAATCAAATTACTGTTAACTGTTTCTATTCCAATAAGATAATGGTCTTTATCAGTCATAAAATTTGCTATTTTTTTCCTTAATTGGCTAATCTTCCTATTGTCCAGAATAGGTCTAAACCTGAAGAAAATGCTAATTCTAATCCAAATTCAGGGTCAACTCATTGATCATATTATATGATAAAATATGAAGGATGTCAGCTTGTATAACTTTTCAGACATAAAATGCTTCATTTGCTTAAAAATGTTGCAATCCTTCTCATGAGAAAACCAATTTATTAGAAGGCAGCATCCTGGCCTACTGGAAAATCATTAAGTATCTGGAGAAGAAAGGTGTCCAGTGAACTTTTTAATTCTGTTTCAGAAATGAGGAGGGGGTACTTCACTTAACAGATATCAAAACTTACTATAAAGCTACTGTAATCAAAGTAGAATCATACTGATATAAAAACATATAGATCAATGGAAAAGAATAGGGTCCGAAAGTAGATTCAAGTATATCTGAGGGTAGAAGTCATTGGGAAGGGGTTTATAAAATTCATTATACATAAAATACAAAATACCTGTAATAATAAGGTTGGGATAATTGATGATGTACATGCAAGAAAATAACATTCAACTCTTATAACATATCCAAAAGTAAATCCCAGAAATATTAAGGAACTAAATATGAAACAAAGAAAACTATAAAAATATTAGAAAAAAATTTAAGAAAACATTTGCATAGCTATTGAGTGAGGAAAGCTTTCTTTAGCAAGATGGGAAACGGGGTAAATAACTGAATATATTTTAAAGAAAAAATAAAGAGTTGGTTAAATAAAAATGTATTACCTTTGCATAGTATTAAGCAGAAAACTAATGATCTTCTAAGAGAAAATATTTACAACACACATAGGACAGTAGCTTTATGTCCCTAATACACAAAGAGATCTTACATATTAATTAGAAAATGACAAATGTAAACAGACAACTTGCAGCAGAGGAAATTGCAAAGAGCCAATAAACATAAGAAAAGATGTTTGATATCAACATTAGTAATCAGGGAAATGAAAACTGAAACACCTGGGTAACATTTGGGGTGGGGGGAAGGGTGTGGACAATGTTCTACCAGAATAATATACCCTTGAATGAGTCCTAGCATCCAAGGTTGATGAGGCTTGGGGTAATAATTACACTTGAACACTATGGATGGTTCTATAAATCGTTTCAGCCCAAGAGTAATCTGTCAGCATTTGTTAAAATATAAAAACACATGCATAATTCACCTACAGTCTCAGTTCTGGATAGTTATATGACAGAAATAAACATATAAGTATGTAACATGTGTGCAAGTATGCATATTAGAGGGAAGTAGTACAGTCCAATGGTTAAGAGCATGGCCTCTGTAGATAGACCTGCTGGGGTTCAAATCCGTAACTTACTATGACCCTGAACAAGTTTTGTGATCCTTATGTGCCTCAGTTTTCTCATCTGCAAAAAGAAGGCCATAATAATACTTGGACATGGAGTTTTTGTGAAGATCGAATGAGAGATACACACTTAGACCATTGTCTAGTGCACATTAAAACCATAATAATAAACATTGGCTATTACTATCATTATTTGTAATTACAAAAAGCTACAAAGAACCTGAATGTTCATCAACAGGGAAAGTAAGTGAACAAATTATACTACGAAAACACTAAAAATAATGAGGAAACAATCATAATAAAAATGCATAAATAAACTGTATGCAGGTATTCATCCAAGATATATTGTTAAGTGAAAAAAGTGCAAGTTACAGTTTGATATATTGCATAACCTCAATTTAGGAATAAAAAAAAACTAAACAATTATTCTACAGATGTGCCTATATTTGTGATAGGATACAATTTAAAATATTAATCATGATTTTTTCTTCCAGTAGTTCACTTTTTGCCTCCTCCTACCCTTATTCCCATTCAAGCCCCCAGGCTGCTCTGTGCTTATTGTTCCCAAAGAGTCATGGACAGATAAAAGAAGCAGCTATAGCAACTGTTTTCCAAAAAAGTCACACTTTCAAATGTTTGAGGGTTGGAGAAGAGAGGAATCTCCCCACTGCCTGAATGCAAAAGGTACCAGACAGAAATAAGAATGCAAGTATATAAAACACATATACAGGGATGCTTAAGAAAGGTGAGCAGCCCATGAGCCCAAGTTGACGGGAGATGAGAGTGTATTTGAAGGAAAGCAGTAAGTGGTGGAGGTGAGCCTGTAAGAAAGGGACCAAAAACCACAAATAGAGCCTGGAGAAGTGGAAAACTCCAGCTAGATTGGTGGCATTTAAAAACCAGAGGAAAGCTAGGCCTCACCTTCCAGGTGGAGGCCAGGGAAGCTGGCTAGAGCCTACAGAGGAATGGCTGTAGGGGGCTGGGTCAGGCAGAGCCTCAGGCAGCATAGTAGAAACTGCCACGGCCCCAGCCTGGCACAGGACATCTGAGGAGACCAGTGGCCAAGGCCCAGATAGAATGAAAGCTGACTCTGTGTCTCAGTATATCAATGTCTCTATATCACTATGGTTACCGAGGACCAAAAGCTTCCCATGCTGTACCCCATCCCCCACTCAATTTCTTGGCACTCCATAAACCCCACAAAAATTTATTCACAACTACAGGGAAAGGAGGGGTATTCCAAATAAACTGAGATTGAGTCTTCACTTAACTGATGAGATGGAGCCTCGAATAAGAAATGAGTTAAAGAAAAATTAAATTATATTTCTTCCTCATCAAAATTGCGGACTCATACCAGTTACATGCATTTTTATATATTTATATATGGATGATTAAAAAACAATTAAAAAAAAGAAAAAAAAATCAGAAGTGGTTACCTAAAGGGAGAAGCTACACAGTTGGAAGGGGAAGGAAAGACTATTGGTTTTACTTTAGAGGCTTCTGTAATGTTTAAATAGTTCAAATGAGTAGGTATTACTTTTATAAATTAATTGACCGAAATAGTACAAATTGAAAAGCCAAAAAAAGGCAGGTTCAACATTATTTTTTATTGCACAATAAAAATCAAGACGTAAAATGCCTATTTTGGACAAATTATTAGTATCTCCAAACCTCGACTTACTTGTTTATAATATGAGAGGATCGAGTTATATAATCCCTTTCTTCTCTAAAATTCTCATAAGGCAGTGAATTTCCTGTTCTTAAAAGTGCACTACCAGAAACATTAAAAAAGACTCATATTTGTGAAGGACCTTGGATAAGTAAAGACTCTTGTAAAGATAATGACTACAGGAACTGTAGTAGAAAACCAGAATTGTTCCAAGAAATGAGGGGTTGGTTATCAATCTGAGGTCTGCCAATTATGTTCTGCGTGACCTTGGGCAAGACAATTTAAACACTTTGAATTAGATTACATCTCTGAAAGCCGAAGTTCCCAAATCTGGCTGTACTTTAGAATCAGCCAGAGATTTTAAAAAATGCACATTCCATACACCAACAGAAATGTCACCAAAAGACATGTACAAGAACGCTCAGAGCAGCACTATTTGTAATAACTCAAAACTAGAAACAATCAAATGTCCATCAAGAGTAGAAGGGATAAAGAAATGTTGGTGTGCTCATATGACTGGATACTACAGAGCAGAAGTCAGCAAACATTTTTCTGTAAAGGGCCAGATAGTAAATATTTTCAACTTTGCCAGCCATACACTCTCTGTTGCAATTAAACTCTGCGATTGTAATGCAAAAACAGCTGTGAAAAATACTGAAACAAATTAGCCTGGTAATGTTTCAATAAAACTTTATTTTCAAAATAGGAGGATGCCCACTTGCTATATGACAATGCAAATAAACTATAGCCACTTGCAATAACATGGATGAATTTCACAAACTTACTGCTGAGTGAGAGGAACCAGATACAAAAGACCACATGCTCTATGATTCCATTTACATAAATTTTAAAAAGAGGCAAAAGTAAACTCTGATGTTACAAGTCAGAATAAAGTGATTATCTTGGAAGAGTGGTGCCTAATAGGGGTTCCGCGGGGGAATCTTCAGGACGGGATTGCTCTATTCCTTATTTTGAGACTGTGTTCACTTTGTGAAAATTATTTTGTACACTTTCATGATTTGCACTTTTTTTTTTTCCTGATGGCAGGTTTACTTCAATGAAAGTTTACAAAGATAAATAAATATTCCAGGGTCTCATTCCCTAAAATTTGAGTTAGCTGGTCGGGGGTGTGGCTTGAGAATGTGTACTAAACCAACTCTGAAGAGGTAAGTGACCTTCCCAAGGTCATGTTATTGGCAGAGCTCAGACAGAGGGCAAGCTCTTACAGTGTCAGGCAGGGCATGAGTCAGCCCTGCAGAGAGGAAGGACACAGCACCTGTCCTTGAGAATGAACTGGGAAGTAGCTAAGGGAAGCCAAGGTCACATTTCAGACTTCGGCCTAGAGTGATTTTGCACTATCACCTGAATATCCTCATGGACTTCTGCCACCTAGGCAGCACCCCGTTCAGAGCTTCTCAGATACCTGGAATCCTCAGGAAGCTGCCAGAGGGCTTTGAGAACTCAGTGTGAGCGCAGCAGTCAGCACTCAGAGTGGATGGACTCAGCATTCTTTCCAGCTCCCTGCTTCTCTTATAAGAAGGCACCGTGTAGTGGTTACCAGGAGCAGGGAAAGGGAGTCGGGAGCGGGGGCCAGGGAAAGGTTGGAAGACCGGTACAAAGTTACAAAGTTACAGTTATATAGCAAGAATAAGTTCTGGTGCCCTAGGGTGACAATAGCTAATAATACTGTGCTGTGTATTTCAAGATAGCCAGAAAAGAAATGATAAATGTTTAGAAGATAGATATGCTAACCATTCTGATTGGAACATTATACAATATATGCATGTATTGAAACAACAAACTGTACCCCATAAACATGTACAATGAAGAAAAAACAGAAGGAAGGAAGGAAAGGAGGGAGGGAGGGAGAGAAGGAGGAAGGAAGGAAGGAAGGAAGGAAGGAAGGAAGGAAGGAAGGAAGGAGGGAGGGAGGGAGGGAGGGAGGGAGGGAGGGAGGGAGGGAAGGAAGGAAGGAAGGAAGGAAGGAAGGAAGGAAGGAAGGAAGGAAGGAAGGAAGGAAGGAAGGAAGGAAGGAAGGAAGGAAGGAAGGAAGGAAGGAAGGAAGGAAGGAAGGAAGGAAGGAAGACATTGTGGGGTATCGGACACAACCCAAACTTTGGGTTCAAACAGATACAGCTTCACATTCTGGTTTTGCAACTGGCTGGCAAATTACTAAATTTTACTCAACCCTAATTCTTCTCATCTGTAAAATAGGCATGAAATCTACCCACACTGTATCCTTTCCACCTTTCCCACATACGAAGGGCTTTTTTCTCTCTTTTTCTGTTTAATGGTTATTGAGTCAGCATTTATATGCCAAGCACTATTAAGCCTTTTGCAATGATTACCTCGTTTAATCCTTGTCAGTGAGGAAGATTCAGTTAAGATCCTCATTTTATAATGAAGACACTGGAAATCAGAGAACTTAAAGTGAACTGTCCGAGGTCACATGATAGTAAGAGTTGGGACCAATTTCCCAATAAAGTCTGCCGATGACAATGCTTGGCAACTATCATGTGTCTGGCCCTTGGATGAAATTTATTAGAAGTTAATTCTGCGTTTCCTCTTTCCTCGAAGAGCTATGAATTGAAGCTGAGGCACGGCAGTCAAAAAACCTGGATTCTAGTGGCCTGGTAAATCACTTCTATTTCCTTACCAGCATAATAAAGGCATTGGATTAGGTAATTCTTCTTAAGAGTTTCTTCTAGGCTAAATGAATACGTACTCTCAATGGGTCTGAATGCTTGCCCCAAACAGAAAACAACTTTAAAATATTTTTGTCCTAAAATTTTATGAGAAGTTTGTATTTGTTTCCATAATCTGAGTTGGTTTTGATATTTAAAACATAGATGTTAAATTATTTACTAGCTAAACCTCTCCTCTACACATACACAAATACACACACACACACACACACACACACACACACACACACACACACACACACACACGCCCTTATCCTGCAGTTTTTGTTTGTGCCTTTACTCCAGGCACACCTAACTCATGGCTACACATTCCCAAGCACACTCTTGAATGAGCATTCTCAATGTGGTTTGAAAAGCAGAGACTTTAGTTGATTTCCTCAGGTCTCTGTACCCGTACCATTCTATCACTCTATTAATCTGTATGATGTGGAAGCTATGACACAGAAGTTCTCCACAGACCTGACACGAATCCCCCAATTTCATCCAGAACTGAATCAGCTATTCCCACTAAAACAACCGATGAACTTTTGAAATCTTGCCAACTTGGCAGGTAATGCTGGATTTTCTGTAAATTGAAAAGTGGTGATGGTGATGTGATTGTTGGTGATGGTGCGGATAAAATACAATCTTGTCTTTATATGAGATGATTTCTCATAAAGGCAAATGAAAATTATGTATCATATTTGGAAACCATTGGACCAACAAGTACATCTAGAAGGCAAGAATAAATACCCTCCAAGTTCACAGAATAAACTAAGTATTGTTTTTATATTTCTTATTTCTCTCTTATTTTTGCCTACATCTAAAACCTAATTAATATTCAAGGGATAATGAATTTTGTGCAAGCCATTTATAGAAGTAGAAACAAAAGTTAATTTTAATAATCCAATATTTTTCCCTTGACACAAGAATTAGCAGAATTTGAGAATAATGTTTAAAATAAGTTGTTATATGAAATGTACATCTTTAAAAACAAACCATAAAAAACACTGTTAATTTTGGAAAGCACATTAGCCAGCAGGGTTGAAAGATTTAATGTTCCAGTAATGGGAGTTTGGAATTCCAAAACACAGAGAAATTGTCATTTTTATTGTTTTGCTTAGTTTGGTTTTATTCCAGGAAGTGAGGAGACACTGGGCCAGACAGCATAGATGACAAGCCATGAAGTGACTGCTTCCTATCTATGTGACAGGAAATGCTCTCAGCTCCTGCATGTGACTCCCTGCAAAGTCTGCTCTTTGTTTTTGGTACATTCATTTGATTCCTTGTGCTTAATTCTATGTATTACACACAGATGAGATAGAGAGAAAACTGCAATTATAGGACAATATGCCTACTAAAGATTTTGAGGCAGATATTTGGCTCCTGATGGAGGAGGGGGAATGTCAGCCCCCAACATTTAAAAAGAGAATTGAGGTGCTGACAGGGCCCCTCTCCCTCTGCAGCTTGTAGGGTAGGAGCTTTCCTTGCCTCTTCCAGCTTCTGGTGGCCCCAGGCATTCCTGAATTGTGGCAGCATCACTCCACTCTCTGCCTCATCTTTTCATGGCTGTCTTCTCCATACATCTGTGTCTTCACGCCGTGTTCTCTCTGTGCTTTTCTCTCTCCTCTTCTTAAAAGGACTGCTGTCTTTTTGGATTAAGAGCACATCTTACTTCTCATGATCTCATCTTAACTATGTCTGCAATGACCCTATTCCAAATAAAGTCCTTCTGAGGTACTCGGGATTATGACATCAACCCACCTTTTGGGGAGGCACAATTCAACCCAAAACACATAACAAGCACTATTCTAGGTGCTGGATCACAGGATGAATAAGACAAAGTTCATGCTCTGCAGAGTGCAAGGAGATTGACACTAAATCAACAAAACCCAAGAATATCAGTTAGTGATAAGTGCTGCATGGACAATTATATAATAGGGCACCTACTTAGATTAGATAGTCAAAGATCACTCTATGTGACCTTTAAATTGAGATCCAAAGACAAGAAGAAGGAAGCTAAGCAAAGTTGGAAAAAAGAGGACTCCAGGCAAAGGAAATTGAAAACCCCAGGAGGGAAAGTATCTGTCTCTGTCCCATTGCTCACAGCAAAATCTGTCATCATGAAAGCTTTCCTTTCCTTCCATGAATTTATGTATTACTTAAATTATCTGCCCAAGTTTGGGCTTCTGGTAAGTAATTTTCTGTAAAGTGTGACAGAGAGAATAGTAACCCAAGGAGTGGAACTTTTCATGCTCAAAAAATATATATTTATCTTCAGCTTGAAAATGAAATATTGTTTTATGGTTGATGAGTCAATTTTTATAGTTTGACAGCTACTTTCCAAATATAAACTGAAATATCATTGCAAAGAATTGTAGAAAATAGAGAAATTATTAGTGATAGATAAGTACTACTCATATCTCCTTAAATGATATCAGATCTGATTTGCATTGCATCTGTGCATTTCATCAAAGATAGTATCAATTACAAGACACCCATCCCAAATTTATCCTTAAATTAGTACAGAAATAATGTACAAATAGCCATTTTGATGAAATACGACTATTTTTCACAAAAGCCACATTTTCCCAAGAACCTTCTTCCGTTTTTTAATTTTATAGATCCTATAAATATAGAGCATAGTGATCTAAGGCTGGGTTCTAAATGGTTACATCTCAAGAATTAAAACATTGCATGACAATGAAAAACTTCAGAGAAGATTTAAGGGCCAAGATCTTTTGTGCCTTTTTTATGTCAGGTTTGGGTTTGCATTTTTAATACTCTTAGGAAGATTCGCAGAAAAATAAGGAACATTTTTTCATTTCTGTTGTTTGCAGAAATAAGCATATTTTACATGCTGAACTATTAACTTTATATATGCCTGCCAATTTTTAGAAAAAAGACCAAAAGCTTGTAAAATAACATGTCAGAATCGTGATTCAGAGAGAAAAGAAATGCATCCAGCTTCCAGAATAACCTCAGAAATGACCCAACTGAGTCTTGAATGAGAAGCTTTCTAAGAACTTTCACAGTAACTTTCTATGAATTTTCTCAAACAAAATTTAACAATGGCTGTGACCTCTCTTAAGATATTAAAAACTTTAAACTGCTCACCCGTTCGTTTTTTGGAGGGAAAAATCAAGCTACAAATCCTTAAAAATTAATTAAACGAGCAGAAACCTTCATGTGAAATAAACATTTCAAGAAACTTACAAGAGAGTTGTGCTTTTCTATTGACTTATATTTCAAATAATTGCATTAGAAGAAAGACAGTAGGAAATCAAACACAAAGTCAATTCTACTCAATCTGTTTGGGTCAATCTATACTATTCTAAACAAACTAGACCAGTGATCATTCATTTGTGGGATGGTGAAAGCCAATTCTCCCCTCTTCCTACCCCCTGCCCCCAGCTGTGGTTCCCATAGGCAGGGCATCCGGTGTCCTAGCCCAGTGGATGGGCACCATTAAGGCTGCAACTACAGCATGATCCACAAAGGTAGCCTGAAAAGAGGTCAGGTTTTACTCAGTTGGCTTTTCTGTTTTTTCTTAAAGGCCCACAGTGACAATTGTCAGAGAACAGAGTGAAATGCTGATTTCCCAGAAGAAGTAACAAATGAGCTATGAAGACTTTATTAATATTAGTTCACCAAATAATTAACAAAGGCTGGTACATAAATAAGCCATTCAGAGTACATTGTCGGGGATTGCTGAGAATTAAGATCTATCACATGGCCTACTCTAGTGAGCGGACCCATCTCTACATAAATATGGTTCCAGTGGTAGAAAGGTGTGAATCCATAAAAAGGGGAGGCGTTAACCCTCTTTCTAAACCAATTGTAGGTAAGCTATCACTTTTCTATCTTTTATGCCATAATCAAAAAGACACCTCATTTCTTCGGTTCCAGGAGTGTTACAGGAACAGGTGCAGGAGTCTGTTGCATGTTTTGGTGTTTCCTCTGTGCCTCTCAGCTTCACACATGAGCAAGTAACTGAAGATGGAGCATGCTGCTCTTGAGGTAGTTTGTAGCTTCAAGAAACGAAAGAAATGTCAGCATACGAAAGGAAATCCTTACTCAGTGTCAAAACAAATGGCATCTGCTATTTTAAGGGGAGACAACATGTCACCGCAGGTCAAGGAGGGCTTTCTTCATAGAGGACCGCCATCCCAGCAAGGTGTCCGAGGGAACCAAGCAGAGGTGGGGCATTTTCCTCCCGAAACCTGTCATCCTCATGCCACTCCGACTTGCTACCAAGGCTGCCTGGACATGCCAAGTCCAGGAGATCTGGGCCTCAGTAGAGACTGGGAATAAAAACAAGGGCAGAAACCTCCCAGTTGAGGTTATTTCAGAAAAGGGGGAAGAGAGGGAGGGAGATTGAGGGTTCCAGACCAAGCATTAATACGATGAGTCAGACACACCTGAAGTTTCCAGATGCTTTGCAGATTCCGTTTATGGGGGGAAGCATATATCTTCTTTCTTTTTTGCTTTTCCAGATTTTCCTCTTGATTCTCTCTCCCACTTGGAAATTTCTTCTGCTGGATTTTAAAGCCCTGATTCTAAAGCAGGCTGCTCCAGCCTGGGCAGATTGGTTTGATCACGATGGATCCCTAGACATGGACTAAACAAAGTAGAGTAGTAAATAAGACCTCTCTGGTGTGAGACTCATAGTGAAAAAGACTGACTGGGGTGAATGGGTTCTAAATTCTTTAATCTGGAACTCTACTTGGTTCCCACTCACCAAATAGATGTTTACCTCTTTACTATATTTGACCACAGAAGTTCCCACATGTTTAGTTTAGAGAAAGCTAAGGATAGTGAAAAAGTATCATTCCCATCATAATCCAAGTGAGTCAGTTGCAGTGAATGGGGGTGCGGTGGGGGTGGAAGCAGGGGTGGGGGGACTGTGCTGTACATGGTCATTCTGAAACTCAAGATCTTTCTGTCTAGTGTAGAGATCGAGAAACTACAGCCCATGGGTCAGATCCAGCCTGATCCTGGAAACTAAGAAAGGTTTTTACATTTTTTAAAGGGAAGAAGGAGGAGGAGGGAGAAGAGGAAGAAACAGAGACCTTAGGCAGTCCACAATGCTGAAAATATTTGTCATCTGATCCTTAACAGGAAAAGTTCACTGACTCTTGATATGACTCCACAATTCCCTAGGACTTTGAAGTGCTTCATGGGTCCGCCGTGAGACACCACTGATGAGAGCAGAAAGAGGGTTTGGAGGATTTTGTGGAAGGTCTTAGAACCAGGCTTCCAGGAGGCATCTGCATCTGCTGGGTAGAACTCAATCAAGTTGCCCTGTAAGAGAGAATAGGAAATATAGTCGAGCTCTTTGTAGAGGGAGAAGACATCTGGCTGGTGAAAACGCAGGAGTTACAAGGCACACAAGGTCAACTGTTAGAAGAAGGAAATAGATGGTTGTTTAGAGTTCAGGAAAGGGCAAGAGCACTTCAGATTGAGGTTATTGATCTTTGGCTCCCCAGAAGAGGTCAAATTATGATGGCCAATCAGCAACAGGGTGGGAAATGCAAGGAGAGGGAGGAGATGATCATAGTACAAAGGTGGGAAACATACAGCTCACCCAGGAAATCAATTCAGCAAGGAAGAGGCTGCTCCACAGGGAAGTTCTGGGAGACATGCTTAGAAAGGAGATTGGGCTCTGATGGTAAAAGGCCTTGAGTGTCAGGCTGTACATATGGTTGACAACTTTTTAAAAAAGTTATTCAACCAAAACTTTTTTTCTGATTTTTATTTTATTTATTTATTGCTCACTCTATGGCAGTGTTGTCTGTGAATCTGGAAACTCTGCTTCCTGGGTTTCTTCACAGGTATCTCTGGAGAAAGTCTACCCTCTGAAGACATGTGTTTGCCCAACATTTGTTTTTGAGATTCATCCAAGTTGCTTCTTGTAGCCAATAGTTCATTTATATAGTATTCTATCACATGTTATCCATACTACTCAGATGGCCTTTCCTCTCTCTTTTTAAATCGGAGAAAATTTATCTCTTTCAAAGAAGACATTAAATAGAAGTATAGAGTTTGGGGGCCGAGCCCATGGCGCACTCGGGAGAGTGTGGCGCTGGGAGCGTGGTGATGCTCCCGCCGCAGGTTCGGATCCTATATAGAAATGGCCCGTGCACTCCCTGGCTGAGTGCCGGTCACGAAAAAGACCAAAAAAAAAAAAGAAGTATAGAGTTTGGGGTATCATGTTCAATTTGATTTGCTTTGACATTTACCTATACTCTTTTTGGTGGTTTGTTTTTTAAAAAAATCACCAGTTCCTGCATGTGATTGAAGGGTTCTAGCTACTCTAGAAACCACCCCTGTCCCCATGCCCTCACCCTGCCAGTTAAGAACATTTAGGGCATTTCCGTACTAACAGGTCTCAGGTTCCATGTCAGGACATTTGGGCAAAGGACTTCTTAGGAGAATTTCTTTGTGTATCTAAGGCTGCTGACAACAGTATTTAACATTTATAATCCAGTTGTCTTGGACATAATATAAGTCTGACAGTGATAATTCTATGTTACTCATCCTCATTGTTAGACTTTTGTTCTTGAGTTATTAATGGCTTAATTTCACAAAAATGAAATAAGCCATTATTTCATAAGCCATTGTTTTAATAAGAAACAAGAAAATATTTCTGAGAGTGGTGGAATATTTTGTTTCTCAAACATTTCTCTAAGTTTCTTTTCCTTTTTATTGTATATTTCACAGACAGGTTTCAATTCTAAAGAATTAGCATATGTTTATCTCTTGAGAGCAACCTGAGTTGCAAAAACTCATTTTTAAGCTTCTCTACTTAAAGCAATCAGTTCCATAAATTATACATCTGTTACTTGATAACGCATTTTCCAATAGGTAGTCTAAAGCAGCTATCGCACGAGTCCTCATTTTCACATTAAATGTGGAAGAAGCCTAAAAGCCTCTTTTTCTTTTTTCTTTTTTCTTTTTTTTTTTTTGCCAAGAGGCAGATACTCTTCTTTTGCAAAGCCTATTTATTCCTGGTGGGAAGTTTTATTTCTATCTTCAGAAACATCATTTTAGATTTCTGTAATCAGTTCAGCAAACTGCTTCTTAAAATGATAAATAAGTATCAGATTAAACTTGCAATTAAAGTTTACTAAAAATATAGGTTGCTATAATTTTGTTGGTGATAAAAGTACAGAAGTAGAAATGATTAATGATGATTACTAATTACGCAGCTGTGTTCAGAGCATACAAGTCTATAGAGCCATGGCTTTTTAACTAAATAAAGCTGTTATCCTAGGAAAAACTTTTGCACACAGTATCTAAATGTAGCTCATTTCTAGTCAGTATTTAAATACCCCATCACCTCTTAATGCTTAGCTTGACAAAAGAGAACCACAGAAATAGGGTACCAGAATGATCATCTCATCTCTTCTGTCCTTTATTGTTGTTGTTTTGTTATAAATTTGAGTTTTTGAAAAAATGCCATCAATGTCAGAAATTCTCAGTGAAGAGAGGAGCATCTTCTTAAAATTCTGGCTTCTTTCTTTCCTAAATTTTGGAGATCCTGTCTTGGCAGTTCCTAATGAGTGGCCAATTTAGTGAGGCTGATAAAATTACTAAAAAATAAAATGACTAAATATTTGACTTGTAGACAGACAACCTGGATTTGATCATACCATCTGTAACTTAAAATAAGAAAACCTATTAATTAGGTAGTGCTTTTTTTTAATCATATACCTTTTTGATTAGCACAAAAATCACATTTTCTCTTCTCTGTTCCTGGAGAAAATCGTTATTTTAGAAAAAACAGTTTTATAGACAAAAACAACAGAGACCCATAGAGGTTATGTGAAATTGTAATATCTCAAACTTAGTTCTCTTAGAGGATTTTGAATGTTTCGGACACAAAGAAATGATAAATGTTTGAGGAAATGGAAAAAAAAAAACAACAACAGTGGTTGGCAGGGTTTCAGGGGATGAGGGAGGGATGGAGGGAGGGAGGAACAGGTGGAGCCCAGAGGATTTTTAGGGCAGCAAAACTGTTCTGTATGAAACTGTAATGATGAATACATGACATTATGCATTTGGCAACACCCATAGAACTGTGTAACACAAAGAGGAAATCCTAATGTAAAATTTTTATTTTTTATTTTTTAATTTTTTTAATTAAAAAAAAATGAAATTGTATCATTACCTTAATATAAAATTAAGTTAATAATAAAATATCAATATTGATTCATAAATATAACAAATGCACCAAACCAATGTAATGTGTCAGTAACAGGAGAAACTGTTTAAGTGTTGGGGAAGGTGTGGGAACTCTCTGCACTTTGTGCTCAATTTCTCTGCCAAACTAAAACTGCTATAAAAATAAAGAAAAAAACTTTAGTTCTTCTATATTTCAGTCATGTGTTACTTTTAGTATGCAGTCAATGAACAAAAACAAAAAAACAGAAATAAGAACAGAGACAGAGAGAGAAAGGGGGAGAGAAAGAGAGGGAGAAAGACAAAAGGAGAAAGAAAGAAAGAGGAGAAAGGGAGGAAGAGAGGAGAGAGAGAAGAGGATGCTGTTGCTGTTATGAATGTTAAATAGAAAATTCCAAGTAGGGGAGAAAATGATAAAGTGGTAGGAAAAAAAGAAAATGGAAATATGAAAAAAGTTGTCATCTATCAAACATAGCTACTGAGACCACCGAACTGTGGTTATAATTTTGCAGATATTTAACCGGAAACATGTTGAATTACAAAGATGCATGAAACTTTCCTTCACAGAGGTTGCATGATGTGAGGGAAAATATAAAAAACTAACAAATAACACACCTGGTCTAGAAGTGCAGTGCATCTATTGGAATCTGGTTCCACCAATAAAGTGCAGAGTGACATTGGCTATGTTATATAACTGATTTACTCCTCTGTCTTCATATGGGAAATGGTGATAGAGTATCCACCAATCCTACCCACTTCACAGGGTATCTGAGGCTCCGATGAGATCTTTGTGTAAAACCTCTTTGAGTGTTATAAAGCACCAAAGTAACACATGACACATGACCACAAGTAAACTGCATGTTGTTGCTTGACCTGGTGGTCTGAAAGCCAAATACAAAAGAAATGGAGGGGAGGGGTTACAGCATTTTTAAGAAGAATGCTGTTGACCCTATTATTGAGTTCTTAATCTTATGCAACAGAGCAGCCTAAGTACTTTTGTTTTGGTATCATGAACATAAGAATCTACAGATTTTTTTTTTTTCTTTTTTTTGGACAAAGTGATTCAAAAAGACATTGCAGAAAGAAGAGAGGCACTTATAACTGAAATATGTTTTCAGGGGATCCTGGCCATTTGGCTCCCTACTACAGAGCATTGCAAGGAGCCTGCATCTGCCTCTCTCTGCCTGCTACAGAGTGAGGCCCAGTGAATTGCAGAGCTGGAGGCACAGCATTCCCCCAGGGAAGCTGCCTGCTGGCTCCTCCTGTGACCACCCAGCCTCCTGTCAGAGCCAGACAGTTAGTGGTGGCAGGCAGACATGGTCAGAACAAGGGCAGAAGCAGAAGTGGAGCTACTGACACACGGCCTCTCACTTTGACAGCAGTTCCAACTTCTGGGAAATAGGAAGAAATAGATTTTTGGAAACATGACAACAGGCTTTTCACTTCAATCGCTCAGCACATGAGACTGAATGTTGGAGAATTAAAAAAAAAAAAAAGAACCATTGTTCATCTCCTCAGGGCTTAGTGAATGCTGTATCACATTTTTATAAAACATAGGCTTCACCCAAAAGCTCTGTTTGCATGAGGGTGTGTCCTGTCCATGGGTGGAAAATTTACGTAACTTTTCCCATTCATTTCTGTTCCTCCCTCCTTTGTTCAGTTTCCAGAGTCTTTGTTCATTGTGATACTGATATGCACTAATCCTAAAGGATCAACTTTATTAGAGACTTTAAAACTTCAAAGATAAAACAGTGGAGGAAAAAAATAGAATTCATTTGGTATAGGACCAATTTCTTGACAAATATCTGCATTAAAAGCCAATGAGACACTGTATTAGGCTGTTTCTTTTACTTATAACAAAATACCTGGAACTGGGTAATTTATACAAGAAAACAAAATTTATTGCTTACAGTTTGGGAGGCTGGGAAGTCCAAAGTCCAGGAAACACATCTGGTGAGGGTCTTGGTGGTGGCGATAGTGACCCAGGGGTCTCACATGGCAGGCAATGGCAGAGCAGAGAGAGACTTACTTCTCATGTGCTCTTCTTTTAAAGCCCTCAGAACCACAACCCTGACCACCGTTTTTAATCCATTCACTAGGCACAGTCCTCAGAGTCTAATCACTGCTCCAAGGCCCCACCTTTCAATGACCATACCTTCAACAGTTACAGTGGGGATTAAGTTTCAATGAGATTGGGGTTGGGGGGAGGGACATCCAATCTACGGCAGAAATCTTTCTTACTCAGTCAATCAACCAATTATATTATTAAATTGTTATTCAGCCATATGTCAAAAACAACATATACTTTTTTTTACTCCTTCAAGTCAACAAATCAACTGATATGAACAGTTTTGTCAGCAAAATGATAAAATTGTTTGTGTGCTCAAGTCTCTTTCCCACTTGCAGTTTTTCCCCACTCCTGTGTCTGAGGCAGGTGTTGACAGTTATTCCATGGTGGGAATTTTTAGAAACACTGCACTGTCGGGTAGACAAATGTCTTCATCAGGAAATCATAAATTGGTTTGAGATAAGGAAGGGGTGACTTGAAAACCACCTTCCCTTTAGTCTCATTTGTCCTTTCTCTTCCGTTAGCTGCTCGCTGTTGTGATTCTGTCCTTCAAGTCACTGCAAAGCGCATCATGTTGGCATGTCCACATACACACTCCTTCCTTGCACAGAACAATGATCTTAGTATTTTCTGAGAAAAGCACATAGGTTCCTACATGGAGAAACAAAAGTTGATGTCAGTCTTCTCTGAGGTGATTGACTTCAGAAACAAAAGAAAAATAGTGCTGTCTGCACAGGAACACATTGGGAGGCTCTGCTCATTCAGAAGAGTCAGTTTTGAAACCACAGTGGTCACTCACCAGCACTGTGATGAGCAGCATTTCAAGCAGTCTGGAGAGCAAATTTTGAGGTTTTCTTGTCATTACAATGCAAAAGCATATTGCTCTGCCGTTTGCCTGCAGCATGTTTTTAAACTTAAAAGCAAATTCCAATTCTTTGAAGATTAAACATTAAAAAAATAACCCTCAAACCTAAACAAATTTTAGTCTCTCTGGGAAAGCAATTGATAAATAATACACTCTAACTGTGAATATATTTTCACACTGTTAAGCATTTCTTAATTAAAAAATAATGTTTCTCAAAACAGCTCTCTTGATAATCTCCCCAGGGTCAGAACATACATACATATTCTATAGAATCAAAGCCTATAGATAAGAAAAATATATTTTTATTGAAATGTAAATGATTATATACATTTGTAGGGTGCAGAGTTGAATATCAATACCTGTACACAATGTGTGATGATCAAATTAGGATAATTAGCATATTCATCTTTACAAAACTCAGTCATTTCTTTGTGATGAAAACATTTGATCTCTTCTCCAGTAAGAAAAAAATATTCAGATGGATTCTTCAGGAAAGAAAATCATGCCAAGAGAGGCCATCCTTTTTTTTTTTTTAACTGGATTTGCCACCCTGCAGTAATCTACCATAAGTTGTATTTGTGATGTGGAATGTGTTGGTTTGGCCAGGCTGAACTACATTTCCCAGAATTCCTGTTCCTGTATGCTTCTGGGTAAGGGGAGCTGCAGAGAGGTTCTAGTGGGAGAGGGAGTGTGGAAGTGAAGCTGCAGCCACTCTGAGCCCCTCACACTGGGGCTTATCTGCTGGCTCACCTCTTGGTGCGAGGCAGGGCTGGGCTTGTGACTGCTCCGTCTTCCCTAGGGTCCTCCTTCCACTTCTTTGATTCCTTCCCTGGTAAGTAGAAAGTAGCAATTGCTCTAGACACAGTGGTGAGACACTTGCATGCCCGAGGGTGGGAAATAAATCCTACCGGTATCAAAGTCATGCTGATGTACTCTTTCTGACCCAATTACTGAGGGACCCAAAATGCTACCAATTATGCGTAGGACCTAGGACAAGAGAAGGCTCTACAAGTCCAGACTGCTGTGCAAGCAGCTCTGCCACCTGGGCCATATGATCCAGAAGATCCAATGGTGTTTGAAATGTCAGTGACATGTAGGAATACTGTTGGGATCCTTTTTCAGGCTCCTATAAGTAGATCACAGTTCAGACCCTTGGGATTTTGGAACAAAGCCCTGCCATCCTCTGTGGATAACAATTCTTTTATGAAATAGCTTTTGTCTTGCTACTAGGCCTTTGTAGAAACTGAATTCTTGGCCATGGGTTATCAAGTTACCATGTGACCTGAGCTACCCATTGCTAGTGTTAGCATTTGGCCCACCAGACCATAAGGTTGAGCATGCATAGCAGTACTCCATTATCAACTTGAAGTGGTGTATGCAAAACTGGGCTTGAAGGGCTGGCTGTTTAACTCAGTTGGTTAGAGTATGGTGTTATAACATACCGGTGTTATAATATACCCATACTGGCCAGCTGCCAAAAAAAAAAACAAAATAAAAAACACAAAACTGTGCTTGAGCAGGGCCTGAAGGCACAAATGTGTTGTATGAGCAAGTGGCCTGTATACTCATGACCCCTATTTCTGCTATATTGCCTTCTTTCTCTCAACCTGCACCTGTGACTTCTTGAGGAGATTCTTATGGCCAGGTGATAGAGGAATAAAAACTCAGGCCTAGTTTATAGATTATTCTGCACGTTAGGCAGACACCATTCAAAAGTGGGCAGCTAAAAACAGAATGGACAGCTGAAGCACAACAGCCCCACTCTGAGATGGCCCTCAAGGACATGGTGGAGGGAAATCTTCACAGTATACAGACCTTCAAGCAGTGTACCTGGTTGTTCATTTTGCTTAGAAGGAGAGATATCCAGAAGTACAACTCTACACTAATTCATGGGTCATGGCTAATATTTGGCTGGATGGCCAGAGATCTGGAAAAAAACATGATTGAAAAATTGGTGACGAGGAGATTTGGCAGAGAGGCAGGTTGATAGATCTCTCCAAATGGGTGTAGCATGTAAACACATTTGTGCTGCATCTGAATGCTCACCAAAGGGTGAACTCAGCAGAGGAGGATTTTAATAATCACATGAATGATATGAGACATTTTGTGTACACCAGTCTGCTTCTTTTCCCAGAACTCTTGACATTATCCAACTGGCAAATGAAAAAGTGATGATGGTGATAAGGATGGAAGTTATGCGTGGGCTCAGCAACTCGGACTTCTACTTACCAAGGCCTACCTAGCTACAGCCGCTGCTGGACACCCAATCTGCTAACAACAGAGATCTACAGTGAGCCCCTGACATGGCACCATTCCCAGACACTCGCTAGCCACCTATTGGCAGGTTGATTACACTAGATCACTTTCCTCATGGAAGGAGCAATGTTTTGTTCTTGCTGGGATAGACATTTACTGTGGAAATTCATTTGACATTCCTGGCCACCGTGCTTCTGCTAAAACCACCATGAAAACCATGTACAGAATGACTTATTCATGATTATGGTATTTCTCCCAGCATCACTTCTGACCAAGAAATTTATTTCATAGCAAATAAGGTGCAACAATAGACTCATGCTGTCCACTGATATTGCTATATTCCCCCTTACCCGGAAGCAGCTGGCTTGATAGAAGTGTGGAACGTCCTTTTGAAGACTCACTTGTAGTTATTTAAAATGCAAAGTGTGCACTAAACCAGCTTCCCATATGTTTCTATTTTTCCCTTAGCCAGGATCCATGGATCTGAGAATCAACAGGTGGAAATGGGCGAGGATTCTCTTATTATTATTCCTAAGCAATCCACTAACAAAACTTTTGCTTCCCAACCCTGTGACATCAGGTTCTAGTGTCAAGAGATGTTAGTGACAAAGGGAGGATTGCTTCCACGAGGGGACACATGGTTATTCCATTGAACTGGAATGCCACCTGACCACTTGACTCCTACCATTGAATGAAAAGGTAAAGGAAGGAGTAATCGAATCTTGGCTGCTTCCACACAAGGAGAGTGAGCAGGAGTATGTCTCAAATGCTGTTGGGAAAATAGATCAACTACATCAGGCCCTCTCACTTTGGGGCAGCTTGGGGGTGATGCAGCATTCTCTGTAAGCAAGTTTTGTGGGGGTGGAGTTAGTGCACATGTGCAGTGCCGTGGCTTAGCTGGTGTTGACTGCCTCAGGCTGATGCCACTCTGCACATCTGTGCTCTCCAACCTACGCTTCCAAGGGCCTGTTTGCTGGTTACCTGGCTCATAGACCTGCGTGAAGGGGTCTGGTGACCCAGCCTGGTGTATGAGGGGTCTGGGGACCCAGCCTGGAGTGTGAAGAGTTTGTGACCCAGTCTGTGAATGGGCTTGAGGGGTCTGTAAGATCCAGATCCAGCTCTAGCTTGGCAAATGGCCCACTTGGCAGGATTATGGGCAGGTAAAAGACCACAACAAATGGCATAGTTGAGTAGCTCTACAATTGGCACTGTGAGCAGGATTCCATCATTGGCCTAGCTCAACAAACGCTAAAGATCCTCTAAGTTGGCTCTTAGTAAACTACATTAACTCAATTAGCAGGACAGCTAATGACTCAGGCCCTTCAAGAATGAAGATTTGGTTCATCTCACCAGGCAAGGATCCACAACCAGCTTAAGTGCTGAGAACAAGGAAAGCATGGAATAGGTAGTAGAAGAAAGTAGTTATAAGTACCAGCTAAGGCCACATGACCAGTTGCAGACACAGTATTGTAATAGTTATGAGTATTTCTTCCTTAGTTTGATATGACCATGTATAAATATACATAAAAATAGATAGGTATGTATATTTATTTAACCAACTGTTTTTGTATTTGTCTTCTTTCTCATCCCCTAATCATCCAGCATAAGATGTATTAATAGTATTTAACTTAATATCAGTCATAGGTTATAGGGTGTCAAAGAGGAAGCGTGAATCAGCTAGAAGAGTGGACATCACCCTTTGGATCTTCTCCTAGGGAAAATGTTAGTGTGGTTTCGGTTGTACTCTGAATAAATGTACTACATTAGATGGAGGGATGACTTTGTTGTTACTTTCATTTGGAGATTAAGCATGACTTAAGAAGATGTGTAAGGGTGCCAGGCTGTTGAGTGGTGGCTTTATAACCAGTGAGCTTGACTAGGCTGAACTCTATTTCCCAGGATTCCCTTTCCTGAATGTTTCTGGTTAGGGTCGACCACAGGAGAGATTCTTGGGCAATATTTGGAGGGGGAAGTGAACCAGCAGCCATTTTACAGCTCATATGTGTTGTCCGGCTCACTTCTTTCATGAGGGAACAACTGAGCCTGCAACTGTTCCACCTTCCCCCGGATGGATCCTTATCAAGCTCCTCCACCTCCTAGGCCAGGTGTGCGTGCTGAGCTCTAAGATGAAACGCCCTGCTTCTGCAGGACATCATACAATGAAGGCCAGAGGCAAGGACTGATACAAGTTTTGGTTTGTCCCAGTGATCTCCAGCTGTTTCTGGGGTTCCAGCCTGTTCTGGCTCTTCCCTGCTTTACATAAGTCTTCCTTTCCTGACAACTTGTCCTCGGGCTTCAAGCCTCAGCATCAGATGTGAAGACAACAGCCTTACAGAGATGGCTTAGCTTTACCCTACAATTAGGTAAGTTCAAATGGCTGTAACTGTATGATATATAATATATACCCACATCCTAGCATTTTTGCTTCTCTTATGAATCCTGGCTAATGCAGTACTTTGGTTGAATTTTAGAAGGTTATATTCTAAAAAAAAAAAAAAAAAGATTTATTTAGGTAAAAATGATATGCACTAAATTGCACATATTCAAGTTGTACAATTTGATAAGTTTTGACATATGCATATACCCATGAAACCATCACTATAATCAAGGCAGTGAATATACTCATCACCCTCAAAAGTATTCTTGCTCCATTTTCTTTTTTTTTTTTTAGGTTTGTTAATGTTTTATTTTTTCTTTCTTTTTAAAAAAATTTTTATTGAATCTAAATTGATTATACATATTTTGGGGGTTCAACATTGAGATGTTCATCAAATCAATATTACTAACATATACATTGTTACAAATCATACTTATTCTTTATGACCCTTGTCCAATCTCACCTCATCCACCTCTCCTTCCCCCCTCCCCACTCTAATTACCCTAGATTTCTTCTCTCCTTCTGGAAGAACCATGGTTACTCTGTTGATTTGTTGCCTAGATGATCTGTTCAATGCTGAGAGATGTGATCAGACCCCCCAATATCATCATAGAGCAGGTGCTTCTTCTGTCACTCTGGGATGGGTTTTGTGGAGAGAGACATCCTCTTCTTTTCTTTATCTCTGCTGGAGACTCTCCATGTATCAATGCACTCCAGCCTTAAAGCGGCCACAGCATGAAATGATCAGAGCAGTTCTTTCTCTCTCTCATTGTGGCTTCTCCTGCCTTCATGAACTCCGTAGGTCTCTCCTCCTCTTCCCCTGAGCTCTAGTGGTCCCAGCTCGGCTGTCGTTGCTTTTTTATATAGTTGTAAATTGGTTGATTTCTGGGAGAGAGTGAAGTTGGGGACCGTCTATTCCACCATCTTGACCAGAAGTCTACTTGTTCCATTTTCTAACTCTCCCTCCCTGACTCTCCTCCCCTACTTCCCCAGACAACCTCTGATGTGCTTTCTCTTACTCTAGATTTGTTTGTATTTTCTAGAGTTTTACATAAATGGAATCATATAGTTTGTACATTAGTCCCCCCTTATCCACAGGGGATATATTCCAAAACCCTCAGTGGATGCCTGAAACCATGGATAGTACTAAACCCTATATATACTATGTTTTTTTCCTACACATACATATCTATGATAAACAGGCAAAGGAGCTGAATAGACCTTTTTCAAAGGAAGACGTACAAATGGCCAACAGGTACCTGAAAAAATACTCAACATCACTGATCATCAGAGAAATGCAAATCAAATCCACATTGAGAGATCACCTCACCCAAGTTAGATTGACTGTTATCAGAAAGACAGAATAACAAATGCTGGTGAGGATGTGGAGAAAGGGGAATCCTCCTACACTTTTGGTGGGACTATAAATTGGTGCAGCCTTTATGGAAAACAGTATGGAGATTTCTCAAACAACTGAAGATAGAACTGCCATATGATCAGCAATCCCACTGCTGGGTATATACCCAAAGGAATGGAAATGATTATGTCAAAGGGATACCTGTGTCCCATGTTTATTACAGCTCCATTTACAATAGCCAAGTTATAGAACCAACCTAAATGCCCATCAATGGATGATATCTGGGATAAGGAAAATGTGGTACACATACACAATGGAATACTACTCAGCCATGAAAAAGAATGAAATTCTGTCATTTGCATCAATATAGATGAGCTTGGAGAAAATTATGTTAAGTGAAATAAGCCAGGCAGAGAAAGAGAAATACTGCATGTCCTCACTCATAAGTGAGGGCAAAGAAAAAAAGAAAGGAAGGAAGAAACAAACAAGCACAGTAATATATTGAACTTTCAGAAGGCGAGAACAGAACTGTGGTTACTAGAGGTAGGAAAGGGGGAGGTGAAGAAAATTAGCAAGAAATTGGTTAATAGACACAAGAAATGATTACATTTTGTATTGATGAATATGCTAATTATCCTGATTTGATCATCACTTCTTGTACACAAGTATTGAAAGTCAATTATTTTCCTCACAAATATGTATAATCAATTATGTTTGAGTAAAAAAGATAAAAATTTATAAATTAGGCATAGTAAGAGATTAACAACAATAAGAAGAAATAATAATAAAATAGAACAATTGTAATAATATACTGTGATAAAAGTTGTGTGGATGTGGTCTCTTTCTCTGTCTCTCAAAATATTATGTAATGGTGCACTCACCTATTTTTGGACCTTGGGTTTTTTTTTTTTTTTTTTACTTGAGACATTTATTTATTTATTTATTTACTGAAACATAATTGATTATACATATTTGTGTGTTACAGAGTTGACTATCAGTATTCATGTATACTATGTGATGACCAAGCCAGGATAGTTAGCATATTCATCATTACAAAACGTACTCATTCTCTGTGTCCATGAACCAATTCCTTGCTAACCCCCTTCCCCTCCTCCTTTCTCCCCTCTAGTAACCATATATTTTCAGACCTTCATTGACCACAGGTACCTGACATCTCAGGAAGCAAAATCATGGAGAAGATGGATACCGTATTCTTTTTTGTGTCTGGTTTCTTTCACTCAGTGCAATTATTTTGAGATTTTTCTATGTTGTTATGTGTTCACTCAAAAATAGTCTATTCTAAAAGGGTAAATTCTTAGTGAACAACATTCTGTTTGAGTATTGTATAGGTCAAACACAGGTATTTAGATAGATGTGGCTGGGCATGATAAAGAGAAACAAAAATCCAGGTAGTCAGAAGTGATACATTGAAAGCATTTGCTTATAGCAGGAAGATCTAGAAACAGCATCCTTACATCAGCCTCACTGTTAAGAGAAGAGTAAGCTTCTTTGGAAAGGGCTTCCAAACACTGGACTCGGTGTAAAACAGAAATCTTGGCCAGTGGAGAGTCTGGACAGCACCATGATTAGAGGTTATCTAGGAAACCTAGGGAAGGGGTGAGACACCATCTACTGAATTGTGAGTGTGGCATCTTCTGAGAGAGACATGGAATGACATCAGCCTGAATAAAGGTGAGTCACTCTTGGTCTTACCTTTCTTCAGCACCATCAGTGTGTACACTCAGCAGCCCCAGAGTTGCTTCTTTCACCTGGTTTCACTCCAGCCCAGTTTGCTCCCACATTGCCCAGAGAAGCCAGGAGTGACAGATTGTGCCACAGGGGGCCTTAGAGTCTCCAAATATGAGTCATGAAAAGCAACATCACGGAGCAGGAATTTGATTGAAAAATCAAGAGATCTGGATTTTAATTATTCTGCTTAATTATTAGCTACATGACTAGGAATAAATCAGATTCTCTCTCTGAGTCTCATCTCTTCAATGAGGAAACTGAAGGAGTAGGACTATGTGATCTTGAAAATCTCTGCACTCTAGGCATCTAAGAGAGGATTACTAAAGTCCCAGAGGATTAACAGCTTTGGTCGTGCCAAGAACCACGTAGTCAGCCTGAATCAAATTCCTGTTTATAACTGCACTAGGCACTACAGCATAGCCATCCATCCATCCATTCATCCATGCATCCATCCTCCATGGATCCATTAATTTATTTGTCCATTTATCTATCCAATAAATACTAAGCAATAATATGTGCAAGACAATTGAGCTCAACACTGGAAATAGGAAGACGAATGTGATCTAGCTCCATTCCTCAAGATGCTCACAGTTCACTGAGGGAAGACAAATTCATACATAACTAACTACAATATGTGATAATTTCAGTAAGTACATTCAGAACAAAGATGGTGTTTTGGTAATATCTTGATTCTCAGAACCTTGTACAGATTTAAGGGAGAATAACTGTTTTTTGCTGAAATAATTGAATTTGAGTAAATTTAGGGCAAGGGACATTTCAGAAAGTACCACATGGAGACATGGAAAGGAGGGATTAAAAATGTTCCTTTAGGAAACTTGTGGTCACCTTTTCCCTTGAAATGTCTTGCAGCCAGTTATGTAAGGTATTTTTTATATGTACTAACTGCTGCAGCAGGCCTCTAGGAAGAAAAAGAGGAAGGAGAAAAAAATCCACATTCTGCTCTCCATGATGAACAGGTAACCATCAACTTTCTCTTATTGCTAAAGGCCATGAACTTTCTAAGCAAAGGAGACATTATCCATAATTGGCCAAATTCAATTAATCCAATGTAATTAACTTATACTCTTAACTATAAATGTAATGATTTTAAACTTGAGGTTCATCCTCATGATCTAAGTGTGTATTTTTGAGGTTTATGTCATAAAGGCTAAAATTTTTACATATTAGCATCTAAATTTTCCAGAGAAGATTTTAAATCATTAAATTTCTGTTTTCAAAATACTTCTCAACTTTTCTCAATTTTATCAGAATCAAATGGCTGTAAGTTAAAAGAGAAGAAACAGCGTATATCAGCACAGAAACCCTGAATATCACATCTATTTTTTGTTCTTAACTTGTACAATTGAAGATATTAACTAAACAGCATATGCATATTTTAATAGTTAAATGTTTAGCTATTCAATACCTAGCAAACTGGGTGAAACTTGCTCTTCTATTTGACTTCAGCAAAGCCAGCAAGGCAGGTCATGTGGCTGGCTGACCTCCCAGCACCACCTACCTCCAACCCCATGAGATGCCATCAGATCCCACCCAAAGGAGCCAGTCGTCCCCATGAAACAATGAGCAATTCTTACAAGACACAACTGCAGCTCTGTTGCTGTGGCACAGGAAGGCTCGATAAGATCTCCCAGCCACAGCATTCTTTTGTGTCAGCAGACGCAAGTGGGATGTTCCTTCTGTAGCTCTTACAGAGCAAGAGGAAGCAGGCTTTGAAACACAATGTTCATTGAAATCGCTTTTCATCTGAGGAATCCCAGGGTGGCTCCTGCTTCACGATGTGCATTCTGTCTGCAGCTGAGCTCTCCTGATGCATTTCCGTTGTTTGTTCTGGGGGGAAGGCAGCACCTTGATGGGACTCACCCTTTTACTAGGTAAAGGGCATCACATTGTGCTGGGCAACGCATTATGTGTCAGGATGTCTCCAGAGAGTCTGGAGCCGAGAAAGAGCATTAAAAATAAAATAAAAAACAATCAAATCGTGCGCCATCCAGGCTCACTGATGCAGCAATAGTTATGTTAGGAGAGAAACACGTAGCCCCCCTGATGACTCCTGGGCAGCATACGATGACCTTAGAAGCAGGAAGTCATTTGTTGCTCTAGTTGCTGCATTGGTCACTCATGGTGGTACTGAACATAGATCTGAGTGTCAGCCCCACAGAACCCATCCAGATCCATTGTGGGGCCGTGCTGGCTCTTAAAGGGCAAAACTGGAGAGGAGGAAGTATTCCACAGTGTCAAATCATAGGTGAGAAGTCTGTCATCCCATTATCCTAGTTTCATAATTTAGCAATTCATTTTCTTTTCATAGAAAAACATTCTAGATCCAAAAAAGATTCTCTCTGGTCTGGCCGGTTAGTTCAGTTGGTTAGAGTGTGTTGGTATAATACCAAGGTCAAGGGTTTGGATTCCTGCACCTGACAGCCACCAAAAAACAAACAAACAAGATTCTCTCTGATTAAGAAAACCTAAATGGGTACATGGGGAAACATGCCAACACTGTTTAGTCCATTTTGTCTTCTTGCTAGACACCTCTTCCTGTCTATTACTTCCCTTCCTTCTCTGCTCCACCGCAGCTGGGCCAACCGGCTTATAATGCAAAGGCAGATACACAGTTAATTCTCAGTATGGATAGAAACATGGATACAATACTTTTTCACTTCCATGGCACTTTTAATTAAGCATATATTTTTTCCTTTGACTCTCAAAATAAGCTGGCAAAGCTAGCTAAGCATTATCTATTTTCAGCAGCAGATGGAGTCAGTAGAGAAAACAAGGTCAGAGACCCTTGAAACTCGTGAAGAGCTGGCAGCAGAACATGGAGAAAAACCTGTGTCAGATCCCTGGCCCAGGCCCTGTTCATCAGGTCAGATACCCTTAGCATGTGAACAAGTGACCAGTCTCCAAGCTGACGATAAAGGCTAGCTTTCATCACCACTGAGGGCTAAAGTCCTACCTACGTTCTTGTGTTTATGGACAAGTAGATATGACCAATACACAAGGAGATATTGATACTGAAAAACTTGAAAAATGTGGACGTTGTTTCTTGGAATCCCATTTACTTGTTCTAGTCCAAAAAGAACAGGCATCCATCTTATAAATGATGCAGGACACTGATGGAAATGACAACCCATGCAGTTAACTTTCCCAGGAATGAAATGAATCGATGTAACAAGAAATGAAAATTCTGCCTAAAACCCATGAAGAAGACTCAAATCTGCTTTCTAAATGGCTCATCTTTAACTGAGCTAGTAACAAAACTCTTTAATTCCTGGAAATTGTGTGGATTTCTTGGGATATTCTTGGGAAAAGATTGCCTAAACCTAGGTATAGTAAAAGTTTCTAATGACCTTTCCCTTACCTCTGACTTAACTAACTTATCCCTGATTGCAGTAGGCATCTGGAGAAGAGAATTTATATTAGCAGTTGGCTTTGAGTAAAAGAATGTGTGAAACGATCTCTTCCACATCATCCCCTTCCCCCAACACTGGCTAAAAGAATAAAATAAAATTAATTGATTAAATAAAATGGATAACCAGTAGCCAAAGCTTTGTAAAGGGGATTCCTGCATTGAGAGAGATCACATATTATATTGAGGACATCTAATTCAGTACATTTTAATTCAAGCCAAAAAAAAAAAAGTGCTGAATACCTGCTGTGTGTCCAGGACTATATAACTTTCAGCAAATAAAAAGATACATTCCTGCCCCCAAGAACATCACAGTGCTGTCTGAAGGCAATCACATAAATAGATGATTTTTCAGTATAATATGCTACATGATGAGATAGAGTGATACCCAGGGTAGCATGGGCCCTAACTGGATGTACCCTAACTTGTCTCATGAGGGAATAGGAAAGGCTTCCAGAGTAGGTAATGACTGAGCTGACACTTAAAGCTTGAAAAGTAATTATCTAAGTGAAGAAGATAAGGAAAGAGATTCTAGACAGAAGGACTAACATGAAGAAAGGTAAGGGGGACTGAAATTCGAGGCACATTTGAAGAGCTACCAGTGGCTTGGTATTTCTAACAAGTTAAGAGCAAGGCAGAAATGCAGCATGCATGCAGGAGCCAGGCGTGAGGCTACTCCTGAAATTTTAAAGCTCCTTTGGGATAGAGATAAAAGAAATTAGAACAGTATTTAGGTCTTAGCACTTTCTGATGCTGAGACTCTAAGAGCTAGAGAGTGTGAGGTAAGGGATCAAAAAACTGAAAAGGCGAGGCTGAAGTTTTGCTGAGATCAAATGATTTACTTAAAGGTGATGAATGACAACTGGAGTTGAAGCGGAGATAAAACATTATTGACATCTTGGCTAGTTGTTTATGGCCTCTTAGGAGAATTTTAAAGAGCACTAGCAATATGACACCATTTTTTTTCTTCCTTTAGAAGTAACCAACAGGACATCTACAGAGGCCTGTGATTTCTGCCTACAATTCTGTGCACCAAAGAATAAGTGAAAAAGAAATCAGGACAAGAGAAAAAAGGGAGAGGATCAAACTCTGCTGGATATGTGCAAAATAGTTTTAGTGGCCTCAAATCATGAGTTTAAAAATGGAATAAAAAAGAAATGGTTTTGAAGGTGGATGGTAGAATGAAAGCTCTCAAACTTGTTCTACAGGAAGTAACGATAGCAGAGATGACTTGAGTTTAACAAAAAGCAATGGGTATTTAGAAAATCAGAAATAAGGAGAAACATTGGCACCTTTCTTTTGTTGGAAAACTGATAGAAATGACTTCTGTTAATACAATTTCCAAATAAGGCAAGAAAGACCTTTATTAAAACAATAAAGAGGAGAGTTACAGGGCCTCCCGCTCCGCTCCATTGTTCTCACCTGCCACCTATTAATGATTAGCAAGGTCAAGGATCAGACAGCTCTGAAGCCCCCAGGGCCAGCTGTATAATTTGCACAGCCCAGAATAAACTGAAAATGCCAGAACTTCTTGTTCAAAACGCAGAAAATAACATGCTGTAAAAGATACTAAAACATAAAGCTTTTTCCTTCCTTTCACAGTCTTTCTCTTGATTTGTCAAAAAATAGGGTAAAATTTTAAATTATTAGCATGAATTTTGCCATTCATCTTCATATTGTGCAATGCCAGTCTTAAATGCAAATAAAAAAAAGCCTCATATCTTTTTACATGTAGAATCATCAAAATCACACAATTTGTGTTTTGTGCTCATACATGCAAATGTATTTCATTCTGAACAGTGGAAATGCTGCAGAATACTAATCCAACTGTTTTTATTTCACTTCTTAATGCATGTACAGTCTACCAACACTCTCTACCTTCTACTTACTGACACGTAAGAAAAGACTGAAAGGAAAGTTAACTATGGATCATCCTATCTTTTTCTTTCTCATGTCATTTCTCACATATGTGGTTGGCTAATACAGGGAAGTAACAAGAGTATGAAATAATATGATAGAGTTCCTTGCTTATTCCTGTTTCTTAGAACTCCATTGCCTTCTACTTGCATTCAAAGCAGGTTCTCATTCGAAAGAAAAGTGTGGCCTCTTGGGTCTGTCAGACCGTCCCCTCTGCCCCTTCTTACTCAGTCCTAGATCTAGCACACTTACCTTCTTCTTGTCTGAGTCTCAATGAATTCCCATGCGTCACGGGTCTACTAGGATGCTGTGCTCATGGGCATAGTAAGTACCATATGCGAATGAGGTAACAAGAAATCACAGCAATCATGCATATTGTATGAATCTTTTCTGCTCGTGGACATGCTCCATTGTCCATTTGACTCACAAAACACAAATTCAAAGAAGAAATTATTAAGAATTTTAAGATGTCAGTAGGAGGACTTTAGGCCAAGCACAAGATCTTCCTGAGCACCTGTATGACTGCACATTTTGCGTGGCCATGGTGCCAGCCCTGAAAGCAATGGACTGATCTTCTTAATTCTCTCTTAATTATTGTCTGAAGAAACTGCTTCCTCCCAATTATTATTTTTTATTTTAAAGTCACCAATAGTGCAATTTTTAACCCAACTTCATAAAAACTAGGCAGTAAGACTAACCAACGGCAGGGAAACACACCTGGAAAAATAATTTAGCTGCCTGAGCCAAAAACTTTTTATTGATTAGAGATGAGGATTGAAATAATTTGTACCAATGTTTTAATGACTATTACAAATTTAACTTCACTCATTCAAGATCCTATAACAATGACCCATGTAGCTGGCCCATTGTCTATTTTTAAGCTTGGGCAGGTAAAGTTCAAGCCCAGAGAGCTCTCCTGTCTACTAGGAAGCAAGATGGAACAGTGCAGGAAGGAATAGGTTAATGTTGCCCTTGGATTCTTCAATATGGAGTATAAGGCATTGGGACACTGTAGGGACTTTCATAGGAAAGCCTGGGAGTATATAAGGATTGCTTCGTTTGCCGGCTTTGGGTTGCAACACCACAATTTTTTAAAACTCTTCCTGAGAAGGTGATTTACCTTAAAGAAATTTCTTAGTGATAATATCATTATCTTATATAGCTTTCTTCTACAGGTATACTAACATCTATGACTTTGTACATGTTAGATTAGAATGTCCTGACGAAAAAGGGTTAATACTGAAGCACTCAGCAGAAGGCATGCTGGACACATTTCCTTAACAGAAAAATTGGGAAGGCACTCATCCAGGAACTCATAAAAGACACTGCAGGGAATGTTGACTGGCAGTTTTAGCCTCTGCATCTGGAGAGTTATTTATAGCCAAATCTTGATAATCGGTGGTAAGGGAGAAAAAGAAAAGAATAGATTGTTGAAAGCCATGCATCATTCACAGGCTTTATTTTAAACAGTTGCTTTTGACTGCAACTTTTTTTTTATGAAACTTTCAACCGGACTTACTAACACAGAGTCAATTTACAACTTCATGTTTTATTTCTTTTTATGTCATCTGCTGGCCCTCAAGAATAAATGTCAAAGTCTGGGTCAGAGTATTGTTGGGTTGCCATAGACAAATGATAACAAATGAATGAATCATTGCTATGAAAAAGTGACTGATCAAATTTTACCCTGCATGACCACGTCATACAACTCAAGAAGCTCACAAAGAACAAAACTTGAGCACTGAGCCTAACTGCTTGAGGAATACTTATATCACTTAGCATACATCTTTTATTTTTTCATTTTTATTTTTTATTGAAATGTAATTGATTATACATATTGTGGTATACAGCATTGAATATCAATACCCATGTGCAATATGTGATGCTCAAATCAGGATAATTAGTATATTCCATGTTACACAATGTAATCATTTTTAGTGGCCCTTTACCAACTTCTCACTGGCTCTGGCTCCCCCTTTCCTACCTCTGATGGTCTCAGTTCTGTTCTCTACTTTTGAAATTTCAATGTGTTATTGTGATTACTGTAACTTTCTTTCTTTCTTTTTTTAATTATTTTTTTATTTTTTTAGCTCCCACTTATGAGTTATTTCTCTTTCTAGCACTCATCTTTTAAACTTCAAGTTATATTTTTTTAAAAAAGGAGTTTACTCAAAATTAACAAAGAGTAATTGAGTAGAATATAATTATTGATTCTTTAGCTTTTTTATTTTTCTGAGTCATAATATGTAGTCAAAAGGGCAAGTCTCAATAATTCTAGAAGAGAAGTTTCTGAAATATGTCTTATTAAGTCAGCCTATAAGGACCAGCTTTACCAAATGGACCATTTATTTTTAGAACTTCTTTGATAAAAACCTTAGGATAGAAACTCTCCTTGGGATGTAACACTGCTTTGACATTCAAATTAATTAATAATGACTGATGTTAAGAATACCACAAGTTTACCTGATGCCATGGTCCTAATAGATTATATTAGGCATTGTCACCTTTCAGAATTAGAGCAGGCTACTGTTCCGTGCCATCTAATCTGTAGCTTGATCCAGAAAGCTGCACACTCAGCACATGAGTTCTAACATGCATACTGACTGATCTTAAACTCCCCACCACACTTTTAAGGAATCAAGGTGTGTATACCATATTAAATTTCTTTCCATTTAGAGTAGATTTGCAATGTCATTTGTTGTAATTTTTTTTGTATGATAACATTTGTCGAGTGTCTGTTACATCCCATGTTCTATGCTGTGCACTATTCATGAAGGAGTTCATTTAATATTGACTCAAAACCCACGAAGCAATTCTATTATTAAACTCATTTGCCAATAAGAAAACAGGGACTTAGAGAATAAATGCACTTTGTCTAGAACACTCATCTATTAAGCAGTAGAGATGGGACATGACCCTGACTTTTTCGCACTGGAGCCTGAGCTCTCATTCATTATTCTACATTGAACCCTATTTTACTGCACCAGAAGATGTTGTATTTGACAGCATTAAACAGACTGAGAATAATACATCTTCAACAAACAAATCGCTCAACTACATAGACTTTTTTAGGTGAATCCTACTCAAAATTGTTGCGGTATGATACTACAGTAGCTCAAAAAGAGCAAAATCACTAATGTGAGGTCAAAGGAAACAAAAAACTCATTCTGAAGAATGACACACCCTTGGAGGAGCTGAAATGTGCGCAGATTGATGGAGAAGAAGAGGAAGCAATGGGCCTACAAAAAGAGCTGGTGCCCTACTACACAAGTGCTTGAGAAGGTACCAGGGCCATTTCCCCTGTACATTGGTTGTTCTTGCAACTACTTTCTTGCTATTGCATCTGAGAGTGGAGCCATCCAACAGTAAAAAACGCAACGCTATTTCCTACTTCTTTTTCCCCATTCTTTCTCATCCTCTATTCGTCTTCCTAATCCGCTCAGAATAAAATGAGTCTCTAATCCAGCCCACAGTTACAGTGTTGACATACCACTTGTTGAAAGTAGTTAATTTACAGTTTGTAAATTCACAAACTAACTGTTAATCCCAAATTATCGTGAAATTGACTAGATTCTCATCATCAAGTCTCTTGTCAAAAGCTTAGGGTTAGTGTTTATTTGGTAGGACTATACATCAAAATAGCACCCTTATTCCTGAAATTCTTTCTCATGATAAAAAAGTTTTAAGTTTTAAGGATTGAGAGCTTTCTCTGGAACAGTATTTTCTATCCAAACCAAGAAAAAGGGGAAGACACATAAATGATAAGTGCTGCAGTTTTGATGAGATAAACACATCTTGAAGCATAAGATTTAATCGCATGAGAACCTTTTGAGAAACTGCTTTTTGACTTGAAGAAAAGTAATAGAACAAGGGTAATTCCTGTGGATTGAATGCAGAAATATTTTAGCTATTGTTGTCTATCTGCACATAGATAAAATCCCACTAATCTTAGGCTGTTGGTTTGGAAAGTGAGCCGTAAAGTGGGCGATTTTAGTACATTCTCCCACTCAGAAACGCTGTTAAAACAGAAGCAAAGGGATTTGAGAGTAAAAGCCCTTATGTTCATATTGTAAGCTTTCACTTTGATCATTGAATTTACTTTTATTGGTTGCATGGGCTCTTTTAGAAATCATAATTAATATTCACTTCAAATCCTTAGTTCCTGAGATTGTTTTTAGTAAAGATAGTGAGAGTCTAAAAGAATTGGATCTGTGAACCCAAATGAAAGTTTGATTTTGTGTTGGATGATGCTTTTAACTTCAAAACAGATATACTTCTCTGTGGTCAGAGAGGTTAAACCTGAATTATTAAAAAAATTGAATATTGGACAGTTTTCAGCACTGCTTAGAGCAATATTATCATGTAAATGTGGAAATAACTTCTCCTTTAGTTTGTCCCAACCTCAGCAACTGCGGTGACTTGTTTTATTTTTATATCCTCTATGTCATTAAATGATAACATTTAGTAAAGTCACATTTCATCGTGGTTGACAATATCTTATGAGCACAGAGTTTAACAAAACAAAGCTGCAATAAGAATTTTGGCTTCGCTTCATATTTCATTTCCTGTCTGTAGCTTATTGTTTACAAGGATGGAGAACCTTTTGACGTTCTTTAGAATATGGAATTCATTTACCATTCGTAGACCTTTATACCAGAATGAGTGAACAAATGACACTGTAGTTCTTACAATAATAAAGGAGCTCATTTAAAACAGTCTTCCCTCATTGACTTTGCAGTGAGGTAAGCTGGATTTAAGATGCTTAATTATATCAAATGCTTGACTCAAAAATAAGCTTTTTTTTTTTTTGCATTTTGACCCTGAAAAATGTATCAGATCTGTCTTTTCATCCTTTCTACCTTATAGCAAAGATTACCTAATTCCGAGATAAAATTTTCAATGAGGTAAGATAAAGGTTGAAGAGTTGTGGCCACCAGAAAGATCACTGGTTTGCTAAGATTTTGCCATTTGCTGACTTTAAAAAAGTATTTACTGGGTTTTGAAATGTAGTTTTCCACTTACAGAAAAAGTATTAATGGAAAATAACATTCAGATGGGAAAAGAGAAACATCTACTCAGTGCTGCTTCATCTCTACACACACACACACACAGAGAGGAAAAGTACTTAGTACTTCTCTGGCTATAATCAAGGAAACAAAGAGAAATTCTAATGGAGAATATTTCTGTTTAAAAAAAGAAAGAAGAGGCTGGGTTTGAAATCATCAAGGATCACTTCTTGCATAGAAGTCAGCTGCATACATACGACAGCTGACCTATGCACACTCCTGGAGCCAGACAAAAGTCAGGAATTTCAATTGTGATTCCTAACTTATGGAAAATTGTGACAAATTGTATATGTGTAAGCCTAGATACGTGTAAACCCACCAATTTCATAGCAAAATCAATGTTGTTGCCCATTCCTTTTCTTTTTTTTAAACTAAAAAAAGAGTTTAACTGGAGGAATTCTAAACTTGTTATACATTAGAACACAAACCCCCACCCCCCACCTCAGTACCCCCTTTTAGATCAAACCAATGAGTCCTTTTGGAGATCAAAATAGACAACTACCACCATCATAAAATCCATAAGATATGTGAATACGTGACATAATATATTGGTATTTTGAAATGTTATTTTTAAGACTTTCCCTAAGATCCACACTCTTAGTGTTTAGAACTAAGCCTTCCTAAAACACTTGGTTGTTCTTTGTCATCTGTTCTTATTAATGGACAAGGAGCTAAAAAATTAATGATTGCTTTTACTGTAGGTGATGGGCTGGCCACTGATCTGGGTGAATATTGCCCAAATTGTCAATACTTTTCTCTTAAGCTAATGAGTTTTTCCAGGGGAAAATTCTCCAAGTTCTGTGTATTTCTGAAGCTAATGATTGAGGGATTGAGAGTTCTATACTGGAACTGTACCTAGGCCTCAACTAAACCTGGTCTCCAAGTCCAGAATCCTTTCGGTTTAACCTCTCCAGAGAGGAAACGTCTATACTCTTTCTTGCTATGGGGAGGGGATATGAAATAGTTAGTACTTAGACTTCAATCCGTCTGCCTGGTTTCAGCTTCATATGCTCCTCTATTGGGGGATATGCCTTGTTCTTTCAAGTTCTAAGCCTTTCTGGGGCTCTATTTGGGCTTCTTTGTTTCTGCCATCATCAACTTAGGCTTTAACTTAAGCTTCAGAGTTCTTCACTGTTTGCGTGGGTGCCTTCTGGTTTGCTACGTTAGCAACCACTCATCCATCTATTTTCCAGCTTCCAAATTTTATTCCTGATTTCTGTTCTCTTCTTTTGCCTGGGGATAGATCTAGGTTTCATGAAAGCTTATACAATTTTGAGTACTTTCTTAAAGATAATGAAAACAAAATTATGAACACAAAATTAGATCCAAAAGTGAGTACTTATTTTAAATAAGAAAATAAACCAAACATGACAATATTTTTTTAAAACTTACAAATACTGCAAGTATCACAAAATTTAAAAAAAACATAATATTCTTATTGATTAATAGGCTGATGCAACTCTATAATATTTTTCTCCAATCATTTTTCTGGCTACATATATTTTAATTGTCTTTTCATATGAGAAAAAAAATTTTTAATTAATTTATCATTATTATTATTTTTTGTACATTCTAAGATGTTGTGGAGCAGTTGGGGAGGAAGGAGAGAGTGGAAGGTGGAGGGTATAGGGTGGGAGGAGGAAGGAGAGAGGGGCTGTGGGCACCCCCCTAATTCCAGCAGGGGAGCCCAGGGTCGTAGCTGGGCTGGATGCAGATGTTGGGGGCACATGGCTGAGGCCCTCGGCACCGCCAGCCCCGTCTCTGGAGCTCAGGGCATCATATGAGAAAAATTTTGTAATGCTACTTTCTTTAGAAAAAAGTAGAAAAGCATTTTAATCTTTTTTCTAGCATGATTAAACTTGTTTTTCTTAATTGAAAGTTGGGATGCAGAAAACATGTGACTTCATACACAAACATAGTCAACATTTTACACTATAAGTATGAAAATACTGGTCTGTTCCTTACAAACACAAGAAATCTTATAAATCCTAGTTTGTAAAATTCTCATTGAAAAAGAACAATAAATGGTATATGGGGCACCAAATTATTCATTTACAATTTTATGAGTCTAATGTCTGGAACAATTGTCCAGACATTAGTTTTTGGCTTCGTACCTTTTAATGCTTATTCCTCATGCATTGCTTGCATACACTGATGCCTGATACCATAGGAAACAGTCAAATCAGAATACAATCTCTGAGCTTGAGTATTTGCATTGTGATGTTGAGTGTGTTGGTAAAGATAGTAGCAAATGCTCGCAGAAGCCACCATTAGGGTATCTCACAAAATACCTATATCCAGAAGTGATTGCACACAGCATAAATGTATTCTTCTAAACCGAAACTCAATGTAAACCCAAATAAACCTCCCTTAGCTAGATCTCAAGAGTGACCACAGTCACCATTCAATGCAAGGGCAATGGTGATGAAGGAGAATCACAACAATGTTTCTTAAGTATGGTTAAAAAGTCTTAACTTTGCAAATCTTACAAAAATGTATAACCATGTGAACACATAGCAAGGGCTCCTCCCAGAACCTTTGAAGGCCTCATGCAAACAGTGAGGGGCCCTGAAGCTTCAGCTTTATTAACTTCACAGTAAATCCACCTGTGTTCTTTGTCCTTTGGGTTTGTGCCCTTTAAATTTTTCATTTACTTTTGGCTCTTATGAATAAAGCTGCTATAAAAATTTATGCACAGGTTTTTGTGTGAACTTAGGTTTTTATTTCTTTGGGATAAATGCCCAAGAGTGTAATTGCTGGGTCATATGGTAAGCACATGTTTAATTTTGTAAGAAACTGCCATAATTTTTTCCAGAGGAGATGTACCATTTTTCATTCCCATCAGTGGTGAATGAGTGATCCAGTTTCTTCACATCCTCACCAGCATTTGGCACTATCACCATTTTTTAAGCCATTCTGATAAACATATAGTGATTATCTCCTTGTGATTTTAATTTGTATTGCTCTAATGACTAATGATGTTGAACATGTTTTCATATATTCATTTACCACCTATATTTTCTTCTTCAGTGAAGTGTTTGTTCATATTTTTATTTTGCCTATTTTCTAATTGTATTGTTCATTTTCTACCTCTGAATTTTGAGATTTCTTTATATATTTTAGATGACTCCTTCGTTGGATTTGTGATTTGTAAATTTTTTTGAGTCTGTTGCTTGTCTTTTTATTCTCTTCGCAGAGCCTTCAGCACAGAAAAATTTGTGTGTTTTTGTTTTTGTTCATTTTTTTCTGGAAACGATCCAAGTATTCTTCAATGGGTGAATATTTAAACCAACTGTGGTGCATACATGCCATGGAATACTATGCAGCATTGAAAAGGAATGACCTATTGATATATGTGAAAACTTGGATGGATCTCAAGGGAATTATGTTGAGTGAAAAAGCTAATCTCAAAAGGTTACAGACCATATGATTTTATTTATGCAACATTTTTGAAATGACAGAATTATAGAGTTGGAAAACAGATTGATGGTTGTCAGAGACTGGTGGTGAGGGAGGTGACTGTGGCTATTAAGAGATAGCATAAGGCATCCTCATGATGCTACTCCTCTGTATCTGCACTATGGCGGTGCTCACACAAATCTACACATATGATAAGTTGCATATAACTAAATACACAAACAAATGAGTGCATATAGAGTTGGTCTGAAAAAGATCAGTGGATTATAGCAATGTCAATTTCAGATATGCAACATGTTATTATTGAGAAAAATTGGGTGAAGGATATATGGGATCTTTCTGTATTATGTCTTACAAATGTTTGTGAATATACAATTATTTTTATATAAAAAGTTTTTAAAAATGCTTTTGCTGTCATTTTTGAAGAGTTTCAGTAGAGAACAGAGAGCAAGTGGGTATATTTGAGCTATGGTGCTTAACTGAAAGACTGCAAAAAATCTTTAAAGAAATACATTTATATTATGGAATATTCAGAAAAATAGACAAAGCTTCTAAGGAACTTATAATAGTAGTTATTCTGGATGTAAAATATATGTATAAAAGATAATGAAAAGGTTAGATAAATAAAACAAATAACAGGATGGCATATTTAAATTCAACCATATCAATAATAGCATTTAATGTAAACAGTCTAAACATACCAGTTAAAGGCAGTGAGTGTTAGATTGGATAAAAACAAAACCCAACTATATGTTGCCAACAAAAATTCTACTTTAAATGTAAAGAAACCAATAGGTTAAAAGTAAAATAATAGAAAAAGATATATCATGCTAAAACTAGTCTAAAGGAAGTTGAAGTGGCTACATTAATATCAGAAAAAGTAGATTTGAGAGCAAAGGATAATAAGCAGGAATAATGAAGATCATTTTACTTCAGTAAAGGCATCTACTCATGAAGATGACATGCAAATTGTAAATGTTCGTGCACCGAATAACGAAGTTTCAAAATACATTAAGCAAAACTGATAAAACTGCAAAGCGAAATAGACAAATAGAGAAATAGACTGGAGGCTCAATGTATTAGTCCATTTCTGTTGCTTATTACAAAATATATGGAACTGGATATTTTGTAAGAAAATGAAATTCACTGCTTACAGTTTCTGAGACTGGGAAGTCCAAAGTCCAGGGAACACACTGGTGAAGGCCTTGGTGGTGGCGACAGTGACCCAGGCATCTCACATGGCAGAAAATGGTGCAGCAGAGAGAGACTTACCTCTCATATGCTCTTCTTTTAAAGCCCTCAGAACCACACCCCTGACCACCATTATTAATCCATTCACTAGACATGGTCCTACAATCTAATCAACTCTTCAAGGCCCCATCTTTCGGTGACCATAATGGGATTTCCCACTTCAACAGTTACAGTGGGGATTAAGCCTCAGTGAGGTTGGGGGGGGCATCCAATCTACAGCACTCAATAACGGTTTTGGATTTCTAATAATCAATATGGTCACAAAATCTACACTACTTAAAAAGATGTACTGCAAAAAATGCTAAAAATGATTTAAACACATTCTCTATGTTTTGTTAACTTCTTAATAGACACAGTCAACATATATATGTTTAATAAAGATATCACCCAGAAATGTGCAATTTTAGATAAATTTGATCAATGACCTAAACTTCAATATCTTTCTTTATTTGTTTTCTTGTTCTGTCAGTTATAGAGAGATCAGTGTTGAAATCTCCAACCATATTGTAGACTTGTCTATTTCTCTTTGCAGTTTTATCAGTTTTGCTTCATATGTTTTGAAGCTTTGCTATTATGTACATAAATATTTACAATTTGCATGTCCTCTTGATTAGCAGATACCTTTATTATAATGAAATGACCTCCATTATTCCTGCTTATTATTCTTTGCTCTCAAATCTACTTTTTCTGTTATTAATACAGCCACTTCAACTTTCTTTGGATTAGTTTTAGCATGGCCACTGCCTGTCACTTGGGCTATGTTTATAAATTTATTGCTGTCTCATTGCCTAGAGTCAGAATCTGAGCCAAATGATCCTGAACTTATTGTCTGTTTTCCCCAGCTACGGTCACCTACTGCTATTAGAGTCTGGGACTGAGAAATCTTCAAGCTCTGTAGTTCAAAGTTTGTCAGTGTGAGTTAGACCCAGAAAAGGGCCTAAAACATCTGAGTAAAATACTAATGAAGAGAAATTAAGTAGAAAGATAAAGGATTGGTGGAGATGTCAAGTATGACACAAATCAGAAGGATACAAAGGACAAAATAAGAAACAGGGTAAAAATTCAACATACTACAGAAGGAGAAGGGATTTTGATAGATTCTTATAAACACATGATCGTCTCCCTTTACCTCTGACAGTCTCACTGAAGAAATATTAAATGAAGAATTTAGATTATTTGGGGGACTAAGGTGAGGAACAAATATATTGGTTATCTGTTTTAAATGCTCATCACTGTGGAGTTTCTGTGAAACTATACTCTATAGATGTCAGATGACTCCACTTCATGACAGAAGTGTTGCCTTGACAGATCATTGAACCTCCTTGAATCACAATTTTCTTGCCTATAAAATACAGGTAATACCAACCTACCGATGAGTTTGCTATAAGCAAATGTAAGATATTAGAAATATTAACATATTTATGCTATGGAGCAGCACTGTCAGATAGAACTTTCTTCAATGATAGAAATGTTCAATACTTTATGCTGTTCAATATGGTGGCCACTAACCTCACGTGGCTATTGAGCATTTGAAATATGGCTAGTCCAACTGAGAAAGTGCATTTTAAATTTTATAAATTTTTGTTTTTGTTTTCGGTGGCTGGCCAGTATGCAGATCTGAACCCTTGACTTTGGTGTTACAAGACAGTACTCTAACCAACTGAGCTAATGGGCCAGCCCTATACATTTTAATTAATTTGGATTTAAATAGATACATGTGGCTAGTGGCTACCATATGGACAGCACAGGTATAAAGCTAAAGAAAAAAACAGTTTATTTCATTGGATTCTGTTTCATATGCAATAGGTAGGTCAGAAAGTCTGTCGACCACAGCTTGTATTAACTTTCACTGACAGGAAGAAACAGAAAAATATCTGGCTTTTAACTTCCTGATTCCATATAGTATTAGATATTCCCTGTAGAGAGATTTCATATTTTTGTACTATTCTACTATTTGTACTGAGGCTAGGATCTTGCATTCAGAAACAGACTGAGAAGTACTTTCTCACTTGACTACAGGTGAGGGGCTTCAGGTATTTTTCTTACAGCTCCAAGGTCACAAACAATACCTTGGACACAGTAACCCTCACTGTGGTTCTCAGTAAAAAGACGGCCCCAAAAGTATCACTAACAGGCCACATCATGGAATGGAAAATCATTTCTGAGCAAGTCCCTGAGGGAGATGCTGAGATTCCTTTCCTCAACAATATTAAATTTACCACTCTACAATGACTTAGAAATAGTTCCAACAATATACGGGTAAATAAAAGTACAGTCGTCCAAGTCAATTAAGCAGCCTTCGTGTTTTTAGAAAGGTTTGTTTGACTTTTGGTCATGTTAACATTTGCCCTTGATTTTACTGGAAGTTTTCTTTGACAACCATATCTTTCACCTGTGCCTTCAGTTTTTAGCCATTGGTGTGAATGTGTTTTTATTTCAGATCACGTTAGTGGAATAATTTTTGCATGATACGAAAATATTTGGCTGAGTGAAAATGAAAAATGATAGCATGGATAATCTAAGTAAGACTGTCTGTACACTCTTACTTCTGTGTTCCTTTTCTCTTCTACCTACAATGTAGGCAGTAGAATCCTCTATATTTAGTCATCTAGAAATAAGAAAACCAGAGTATACACTTTAGCAGATGAAAGGTCCTCTGACTCATCTTTCCTGTGGATACACTGGTAGAATTTTATTTCCTGTCTATGCCTCCAGCCCTACATATTATGTGTCAAGTAGCTAAATCATTGCCAGCAACCAACTCGATTTTCAACCTTTCATCCAGATAATATGGGAAGAATCCCTCTAGATTTGATAGCAACTTGAATTTCAAAGCTTTATATGGTTGGTAAATTATTCTGTTTACTTTGATTCTTTCATGCTGAGAAGGAAAATGCAATGCGTCTATCTCAACCTTTTCACTTATTATTACTGATTATTGTCATTTACTCCTCTTTCTGAGATTCTTACATGCTGCAATGAAAACAATTTTAAAAGCATTTAAATAGATTTTTTTTTTTTACTAAAAATTTTTGGCAGTTGACTTCAATATTATTTTATGCATCTACTTCATTAAATAACTACACCATTTTATTGTTTATTATATTTTTATACAAAAAAATGTGCTGGGGATCAGAGAGGCAGTGATTAGGACATATACTTTCTAGTCAATTTAGGTGATATATCATTGAATTTTCTTTGCAGTATTTTTGTTAAACTTTTTTATTAGAATATTTTCCATCTTAGAGCTATTCAACTATAACAGTCTCTTTTTTTCCCTTTATGAGAATGTCAGCAGAACAGGCTCTAATATTTCCTTGTCGATTCATTGGCATTACAGCATTTTGGTTATATCTCCTTTTGTGAAATATGAACTATTCCAGAATTACTGCTCTGAATGCAACTTTTAACAACCTGATCAGCAAAGGTCATATTTGAAGGTAATGTGATTGGTAGAGTTAACAATATGCCTGTCACTCTGATTACCTTATAGGTGGTCTATAAGAAGTTTCTTGAAGACAGAAATTCTTGAATTAAGGATTAATTAAAACAATGATCAGAATATTTCTCAGATAATTTTCTTATGTGTTTAAAGTATTAATTGGCTTTACGGGTGAATATTCTCTCCCCTGTACTTTACCCCACACCATGACATCTAGAACCTTTCTACCACATCCTTTCTGGTACATAACAAATGTACCTATATCTTGAATGAAGAGATAAACAGTGTTAACATTGTTCATGTGTAACATTGTGGCCATGATACAAGTAAGGTATGGCTGACCAGCTACAGGTCATTAACAGCCCAGTAGGAAGACTTGTAGTCTCTCCAGAGTTTGGCAGGACTCATTGCGTGCTGTAGCACTTCATTTTTAAGTAATGTAATAATCTCTAGTATGCTCATTTAGAAGAGAATAGCTTCATGTAATTGGTCCCAGTTCTTAAACTAAAGCTCATTGTTAGACCAAACCCTTTTATTCTTCTACCAACACATAAACCTGTTTGGCCTTTTGGCATAACTGAGCAGGAAATGGCATGTCACTGGCAGAATCCTGTTCTTTGCCTTCCAAGACCACACACAGAAAATAATTATAACTGTCATTGATTAAACCCTACATCTCATGTTTTCTATACTGGATTCACATTTTTCAGTATAGTATTTGGTGATAAACTCTCAGAAATAGCTAAAGAATTGAGTGCTCTGTTTTCAAATCTCTGCACTTTTTTGTGATCATAATCAGGGCTTTGGTCTGGCCCTTAAATGCATTGCTGATAACTTACTGTAGTACCTATTGTATTCCAAGCGAAGGGAGCAATTTCTGGTCCAAGTAGGGCTCCTTCTTTTCAATCAATCAAATGTATCAACTCTACTGGGCTCTTCTAATTCCTGTGCCCCTTACCACTGACTCCTAAATTATTCTAGCCTAAGATGAATTCAACCATGGAAACATTTAAGTAACTGCTTGAAGACATCCTTAGGGAATTTAGCTAGTCTTAAGAAAGAAAGAACCATGGTTTGGGGACGCTAATTGATGCTATGGAATGGAAACAAGAATCTAAGTTCTTGCATTTTGAATGGTTGGTTCATACCAAAGAGAAGTCTGTGGCAGAGGTAGGAATGAAGTGCCTTTCGGACATTACTGAGAACAAAAATTAATACCCTCCCTAGTATTTTAGTAATAGTCACATTTTATGTTTTTTTGTGTAAGGAAATGTGCACCAATGTACTTTTGCTAACCAAAAACGAAGCCCAGAGTCCTGGGGTTATGGGAACAAACCCAGTTTGCTTTGTGGGGTTTGTCAAACCTTTTAGGATGACACACCTGCTACCGTGGGGAGAAGAGCAGTTGATGGCTTTTAATCTATGAGAAATACTGACTGGCGGATCCAGTGGTCTTTGTGGAAAGCGTTCAGCCTCTTAGACAGAATGAAGCTATTTTTATTTCCTTATATGATGGGTAAACTGAGGTATTTCTTGTATTGTTCAAATTTTAAGAATTGCAGTCCATTTTAAAGAAGAGAGACTAAATGTTTTGTATAAACTAATGCACAAAAGGTCTGCTATTGTATTTGCAGCTAAACAGGTTTGGACCTAGTTGGAAACTGGCAGTAAACTGAGTGTACTTGCCCTGTAGAGATTCCTCTTCTACAAAAATAGCCAGCAACACAGAGGTGGGGCCTTGTCTGAGTTCAGCCCCACAACAGAGAAAGAGCCTAAAAAAATTAGGGAGCAAGGGGAACCAGTGGGGGGAAAAAAGATATGGGCACTTCGGGGGTATCAAACATGTTTACTTGCAGTCTCTTTTCTTTAATCCAGTAAAAGTATTGGCAAAGTGTTTGGTATTTGAGGCATAGTAGTGGGAGTACTGTCACGATGTAACTAAAGATGGGGGGAAAACCAGTTTGAATAAATGAGAGCCAATTTGAACATTTGCCCGTGCCTGGAACTAAAACCAAGTCAACCCACTGTTAAGTGTCAATAATGTTGAGTCATTAGCCTCCTTTTCGGTTCATCTGTTTCGAATATCTGTGTGTGTCTGTTTTTTTTAATACTCAAAAAATAGACTTGCTTGTGGTCTATACTCAGGATGCAGAGCTCAGCTTACTACGTCCTCCTGAAATTTAAAGGGATGAATAGTAAATGAAAATTCTTATCAAAATATATTTATAAATTTAGATGTTTTTATTTGATTTCTGATATACTTCTTTGGAACTCGTGTTTTGGTTTTTCATATAGATTTTGGAAACAGTCAAATATTAAGGATTCTGCTTTGGTAGGGTTTCATTTCAGAGAACGTTAGGAAATGGGGGCATGAAACATACTTAAATACCAATCCCAAAGCCATCATTAGTCTTTTAATCTTTGAGTAACCACTCATTGTTCAGTCCGGCAGAGTAAAGTCCAGGTTTTCAGTTCATCCAATTTTGTCTCTCTCCTCACTTTTTTACATGAGAATATTGCTTTTTGAATTTTTTTCTTTCCCTTTAGAACACCTTGGAGAGGTGAACTACTTCAGAGGTAAGCTACCCCAGTGTTAGATAATCACTGCTGTAAAAACTCTTACCAGAATTAGCAGAGAGAACAAAACTGTACCAGAGAGGATCTTAAGGGGAAAATGATTAATTCATGTCAAAAACAGAATTGTAGTTATTGCCACATTACATCTCTGAATATACTAAGAAGATTGTCCATTAGCCACTTTGATGGCCTTCTTAGAGCACACTGCCTATTCGAAGGATAAATGCATCTTCTAGAGAAAGGAAAGTATAAAGGATTTAGGGGGTCAGAGGAGCTCATTCCATTTCATAGAAATAGGACTCAACCTGGGAGATATCAAATGGTGATTGTAGTTCATGGCCAATTTTATTTTAGCAAATTAGGATACATTGAAATACCCTTCTCTCTCTGTACACACACGTCATCTTTTTTACAATCTTCCTTAGTCAAAAGAACTGACATAATTGTTTTTGACCATCCCTGACTGCACCAGGCAGAATGTGTAGTTCACTCTTCTGTGCTTTCTCAGTTCTTCAGACATACTTCTATTATAGAACTTATGTTTTTATAATGATCTGTTTATATTTCTGTCCCCCTTCACTTCCAACCAGACCATGAAAGCAAGGACTGTATCTGATTCAGATTTATTCCTCAATGCTTAGCACAATGTGCTTAGCATATTTATTCAATAATGCGTAATGGGTGTACAAGTGAATGAATAAATTAGGGGACTCCTGTGAGTCAGAATAGTTAGACCTAGGTTCTCTTAAAAATCTTCCAAACTACTCAGCCTGCCCTCTGCAACTGTGGATCCTGCTCTGCATCTGCAGCATAGACCATTAACCACAACTACTGTTTGATGTCACCTGGGTTGAGAGAGACTCCTCATTTAAAGCAGGGAATGAATGAATTGCTTTTACCCAGGGACGGGCAATGGCTTCAAGATGATACAGATAACAATTCATCTTTACATTTTACTCAGCTCAGGGGAATTCTTTACCTCCAAACCTGAGAGCTAAGAATTATTAATTGCTTTTTGTACCTGAGAAAATTAAGACTCAGAGAAGTGACATATTTCCCCAGACCACAGTTTGTGAGGATGGAGCAATTATTAGAACCCAGATCTCTGGCTCCAAATCCTATCGTCTTTTTTCTCCAGTGCTTTGCCTGATCTCAGAGTTGTGCGCATGAAAAGGAAAGCCACGGGAGTACTTCAAACTCCCAGGCCAAGAATGTCATAAAAATTACCCAAGTGGTTCTCTTAACAGAGACCATGCCCAGGCAGGTATTCTAGGATCAACGCAATCTGTCTGTGCATGTAATCCTACACCCTTCCAGAAACAGAACGATCTAGTTATTCTGGCTTCATTCATCAGGAAAGATACTGGAAAGTCTGCTTGTCATGAAATTTTGTTGCATCCATACCTAGAATTTTACTATGTGGAGTGTTTGTTCCTATACTTCAAGAAGAACATAGCAGAGCTTTAAAAGATTCAGATCACAAAAGTGGCCAAGGAGATGAATGATTTCTACAGATATGATAACTGTGGGCTTATTTCCCCAATTCCTTCATACTGGAAAGAACCCTTGAAACTTGAAAGTCATTGTTTTAGCAAAATTGAAAGGAAATTCTACTTTACATAATAATAAGGATTTGGAATATGTTAGCCTAAAAAAATAGATAATAAGATGTATAAACATACTTCAAAAGAAAATAGTAAATTTATGAATGAGTTTAGTGATAAATCAAGAAGGAAGTACTGACAATATCTGCATTCTTTAAAGTTATGGAAAGAAATTTTATTTACAAAATGTCAGAATTGAAAAACTGAGCTAGATGTGTTACTGCCAGTGAAATACAGAACTAGATAGGTTACTGACCTAAAGGTGATATTTTTAAAGTACTTCCAGTTGTCTAAGAATCAGTTTCTCATTATGCCCTGTCCAGGTATTTTTCTGATAGAAGAAAAAGCAAGACCAGAACAATCCTTATATTAATCTCATAGTTGAGTGTCCTTTTGATCCTCCAATAATGGTAGTTAAAGTCAACAAAACTAATAAAAAACTATTATGGTCGAAAAAAACATTTTAAGAGAAACCCTTGTTCTTTCTTTCCTTATTTTCTGTACCCTTGACCTTTCCCCTTTTCATAAGTTAGATTGTTCTTCAAGAATTGATGACACAGCAGAAAGCAGAGAGCAGAGGGGTTAATTCTTGGCTTTGGGGTTTCAAAAAATAGACAATAGATCTGGGAGAATATTTAGAACAAAACTTTCCCAATCCGTAAGATTCTGATAAATGCCTTTGGTTGAGGGAAGAAAGAGTTATAAAGTAGCGATGTCATGCATCCCTGAGAAAGATGAGTCCTGTGTCTTGTCCCTTGCCAAAGGCCACACCCTGGGGAGGATCGACACTTAAGACCCCAGGTAGGTTTTGGGTTTCTGAAAAGAGAGGGACCAAAACTCTTGTCCTTGGTGTAGCCCCCTGGAGGGAGCAAGTCCAGAGAAATCAGCTGCACGGTGTGTAGACTGCCATTTGCAACAACATGGATGGACCTTGAGAGAATTATATTAAGTGAAACAAGTCAGGCACAGAGAGAGAAATACCACATGTTCTCACTTATTGGTGGGAGCTAAAAATTAATATATAAATTCACACACACACACACGCGCACACACACACACACACACACACACACACACACAAAAAAAAACCGGGGGGGGGGAAGAAGATATAACTACCACAATTACTTGAAGTTGATACGACAAGCAAACAGAAAGGACATTGTTGGGGGGGAGGGAGAAGGGAGGGAGGTTTTCGTGATGGGGAGCAATAATCAGCCACAACGTATATCGACAAAATAAAATTAAAAATAAAATTAAATTAAAAAAAAAAAAAAAAAAAAAGAAGGTCCTAGACCTCCAGGCATCCTGCGTCCAGTCTGGATAGAGCAGCAGAATCTGAGAAGAATATGAAGCTATTCCATTCTTCGGGAGACTCGTAGCCTTTCCATGTCCCAAAGAAACTCGGTGCTGAGGTCACCTCTGCATATAAGAGTGGCACCAAGGTGGGTTGACCTTGGACAGGATTGGGGAGTTTCCATGGCCCAGCATGGCCCAGGAGCAGCCAAATGACCCCTGTATCCCCTAGAGGGTCATGGGAGAGATAGCTGAATGCAGTGTGGCTTTACATTTGGGAACATGGGACAACCCAGCACCAGTCTGCATGGAACAATGATGGAAGGCCAGGAGGACCGAGAATGTTTTAGGCGGTGCCTACGTGAAGAGATGATCTGAGGGCCAGATGCCACTATGCTCCTGAGGCCTTGGCTGGGGAAAAGCCACACACAACCTTGGGCAATGGGGGCTGGAATAGATTTTAAATCAATTTACAGATAAAGTTATTATTTCTGCACAACTTACCTTGAGTACTTTTAACCCACTGTGTGCCATAAATAATATTTCAAAGAATTGTGTCTTTCTCAGTAGTACTCAGATCAAAAGTGGAGAGACAGCTTGATAGCTTACAAACCTCCAGACATACAGATATTCCTGAGTCTAAATCTCTTATCTCCCCCATTCGGTACTCTAATTTTGGAAAAATGTTATATGTTTAATGATAATAAACTTTAGCACTTTCTAAAATATCTGCAATGGCACCTCATGCTTTATGTTATTTTATTTAGTTTGTTCATCTTCTAAAATGAGAGCTACATTTACAGCTCTTCCTATTATCCCAGAAGTCGGGAATGAGAATTATACGTATTACAGGCTTTTTGTCTTGTGGTGATAGAGATTTTATTCTGTGCACAGGGAACAAGATTTGGCTTGCAATAAACCAAATCTGCTGTAGAGAACACTTTATAACAGAGTTGCATTGTATTCAGAAATAGAGATCGCTAATAAAGACAGCAACAAAAACTATTCAACCTCCTGTTCAAATATTTTCTAAATTATTGGTCTCTGTGTGAGAACATTTTCCTCTGGTATAAACAGTGGCCATGAATAGGATGAGTGTTTAAACAGTACAAAAGTACCAGGTTTCTTCCTGTTACCCAAACAAAAATAAACAGCAATGAGACAGCACCCTCCCCAGCAGACCATGGCAGACAACGGGGCTCATGCACGAGGGCTGAGACGTTCAGTTCTTTCATAACATGAATGTCCAGAGCCAGCCAGGGAGATACCAACAGCCAAAGTGGACACTTGCAAAGGAGCCATTGAAGAAAAATGGAAAGGCTTCCTTTCCTCCCAAAGCCACTGCAAATGCAACAGAGCTACATCTGGGTGTCAGGGAATGAATCATGTTATTGTACTTGGAAACTGAGCACATGCTGTCACCCTTCCCTGCCCAGCAACCTGTTCCCGAGGATGTTGTCCTATTGATTTATCTTATCAGGGCCACCTGTATCTGTACATGTCAGTATCAATGAATGAAAAAAAAAAAAAAAAACCAGTGTCAATGAAAGAGGTTTAAAAAAGATGAAAACTCTGATAATCTTCAAAGTAATTTTGAAGAACTAAAGGGCACAAATGATGACTTACATAATCTTTAAAAAGTATTTCTGTGTATCTTTTTAAAATATAATATATATATAAGGATGTAATGGTAATTATTTTCTCCATTTTTCAAATGAGTAAGCTTAACCATAGAGAGATTAAATGACCAAAAATTTTAGCTGAAATGCCAGCTCAGGTGTGTATGGATCCTGGTTCTCTTCTGGGAATTATGAAGATGATAAATAAAACAGTGAGTTTCACACTTTTTTGACTGCAATTCACAAGAAGAAATTCACATTCTACTGAGACCTAGCACACAATTCCTGTGTGTATATGTATCAAAAGTTTCATAAAATAATAACAAAATAATATATACCTTTCCTGCAGGCTCAGAACACTAATATTTTCTATTTTATTCTCTTTAAAAGAAAAAGGATGCAGTAATCCACTAAGTTGGTTTCATTTTATGATTCTCAAATAGGTCTTAAACCACAGTTTGAAAAACACTAAACTGAAATATCTCTACCAAATGACCCCCTGACCTTTGTTTGAACACCCCACCACAGGAATCTGAATTCTTTTGTAACTGTCCATTTTATTTCTGGACAGTTGTACATGTGGAGGTAAGATGTGTATGTTTCTGTTCTTTCTTTCTTTTTTTTTTTTAAAGATGGCCGGTAAGGGGATCTTAACCCTTGACTTGGTGTTGTCAGCACCACACTCTCCAAAGTGAGCTAACCGGCCATCCCTATATGGGATCCGAACCCGTGGCCTTGGTGTTATCAGCACCACACTCTCCTGAGTGAGCCATGGGCCAGCCCGTGTTTCTGTTATTTCTATGATAGACTTTCAGACCCTGGGAATAACTATCAAATCACTCATGAATCATCTCTTCTGCAAATTGCATATTTCTACTTCCTTTGTTTCTCATATAATATGGTTTCCATTCTGTCTGCTCTTAGAATACACACCATTTTAAGATGATATCCCAGCTGCAAGAGGCCGATTGGGACTCCAATCCTCTGCCTTAAATACCAAACCTAGATTTTACTGTTCAGAACTATATTTCTACTTACAGTTTAAAATCACATTAACCTTTGTGATAGCTACCTCTATACTGTGGTGCTTAATGAACTTATCTGCTACAACCAGAAAGTCCTTTTCTTATGACAACCAAAATCACTATAGCCTGATACCAATCTGATGTATTTGTTTATGATAATAAGTTAAATATTGACAGATTCTGAATACAGAGCCTGTGCTACAGGTAAGTCATGATATTCAAAGGACAATTCCAGTACTCACTTTAACTACCTTATTTTTGAGGTTTAATAATGCATATTATCTTAAAATGATAAGACAAATTTGATGCCTACTGTTTACACTATTTCTTTGTAGGTCAACTATGCATTACTTCTATATAAACACACCTTCAGTATGCTTTTCTGACCTAAATTTGCTTTGCATTTTTTTAACCAAGTCATTAATAAAGCAATATTTACTAGTCAGTTGTCTTTATTTTGACATTCCAACATTGAACAGATATTTTATTTTAGGGACTGTGCTTTGTTTATATATGCACATCATTAATTTATATGCTATTTAGTTCCCAAATCCTGTCGAGATTGCTTCCCAGCAGCCTTTCCTTTTTCCAAAAATAATATTCTTTTTTCTGTTTTCAATATGATAATGTTTGCAATAAGGAATGAGGCATAGAAACACTCTGAAGATGCAGGTTAGGAATTTTGTGAAATCCTTTGATTTAAATCATAGGATTTCAGGGTAATACTTCTTAATGTGATACTGAAGAGTGCTGATGGATAGACGCTGCAGAAAGACAAAGCATGGTATTGTGAAAAAAGGAAGAACTGGCCAAAGATAGAAGGCTCTGCTTCAGACAGTGAGGTTTATTCCCTGCAGGTGGGCAGCCATGTGACATGGGTTTTAAAGAAGGGAATATGCAACCGGTAGCTGGACTAGATTGGCATTTTTCAAACTCTGCTCCCTGAGCAGGGAGTGGGTGCTGGTAAGGGTGAGAAGCCATCCAGCAGAGCGCCTCTGCTCCCATGCCCAGCAAGGCCTCTTTTCCTTATCTAAGCAGCTCCCCTTGGATCTGTTTTACATATTGTAAACTGTGTAAACTGTGTTAGTCCATGGCTAAAAGGAGTTTCCAAATCAGTGGACAGGGTGGTCTTTTAACTGCTCTTCCAGTACTGGAATATATATATATATTTATACTGGAAGAGCAGCCTGATACACACACACACACTGGCATCTGGCCAGTACACGGATTAAACCCCAGCCCTTGGTTTTTATCAACACCATGCTCTAACCAACTTAGCTATCCAGCCAGCCCCCAGCCTGATATTTAAAATGGTTTGTTTGGGGCACTATTTTATAAAGATTATATTAAGCTGCTTTAGCCAGGACAGGAGAAAAGTGTCCGCAATGATAACTGTTGTTTTTACTTATCAATGTCGAAAAGTTTCTGAAAGAACGGCAAAAAAGTGAGTTGAGAAAAACTAACCCCGTATAAGATGGAGTAGGCTGGGTTTAGTTACTAGCTCAGTTAGAGATAAACAATTCAGCAAACCAATCCACATGCATCTATTTGCACAGCAGCTACCAGCTTCCCTAGGCTTCAGTCCTTTGCTTCTCTGCCGCCTCAGTTTTCCAGGAGATTCTTCAGTCCCACTTATACTCATCAGCCTTAGTATTAATAACTCCTTTAGACCTGGGAGGTGAATTTCAGTTCTAATTTGCAGCCTTGGTTTCCCTTTCTGCCAGGTGGACATTGACCTAGGACACTACTGACCCCTGGGCTCCTTTGTGGCAGATCACCCTCCAGGTACCTTTCCATGGGCTGGGCCCCTTCTCGATTACTCTCTTAGATTCCAGTCAAGCACTCTCGCTCCCCAAGACCTTGTCCTGCTCTTAAACTCCCCTTGAGACTGGGCTCCCAGAGGGCCACTCCCTGTGCTGTGCCCAGCTGGCCAGCACCTCCTTACTTCACCCAAGGATGTTTGGCACGGCTGTGCCTGCAGTGGTCATGCCCGAAGAGCGCTCCTTCCCTGTCTGGCTGTCCCTGTCGCCTGGGTGGGGGTAATGGCTCTTTCTCTGCTTAATCTCTGATTCACTAAAGAATTCTGCAAAAGGAAGATAGAAGAGGTCAGTTGTTTTTTTCTGCTCTTACTGTTGCTCGGTTTTTGCTGCATTTTGTTTTATATATCAAGAATGGTCGAAAGAATGTCTCTAACCCAATTTTGGCTCTGTTGCAGTTCATCTTTCTATTTTACCACCTCAGTTCAGTCTGTGGTCTGCTTTTATTGCTTTCTCATCCCATATCCTATTAAATACATACCAGATGAAAATAAAAGTCTATCACATGTCACACCAGTCAGAGGCAACATCAAACATAGTCTAGGAGTTTACATATATTGGCTCACTCATGCCTCATTGCAAACTTGTGATGTGGGTATCATTAAACCATTTTTTTGAATGGAAAGACTACGTCTCAGAAAGCCAAAGTTACTTTTTCAATGAATCATAACTTACAAGTGGTAGAGTTGGAAGTGGAATCTACATCTGAAACTTCAAAGACCATGACATTTCACTACGTATTTCTCCAGTTAAGAGCAACTCATTCCCTTTTAGAGTGTTTAAAACTTTAGCCCACCAGCATGTTTAAATGCTTCTATTTTTCAGGAGCTATTCATAGTTTGTGTGAAAACTGAACTTTTGGCTAAGTACCCCCCCCCACTCTCGATTGTGGAAGGTAAGAGTAAAATGTATAATTTTCACAAGTATTAACAGTAAAATCACTCCTGAATAGTTATGATAAGGCTGTGTGGACCATGCAAAATCCCCAACATCTCTGAACTTTAACTCTCCCACTTTCTTTCCTGCTACAAAGCACCTCAGACTGCAAGTCAGAGTGACATTGAGATTGGAGTTGCTCTGTCCCCCCGAGTTTGGGTTTCAGGCCACTCCCCTGGGCCTCAAACCACTTCCCTAGGACTCAAGGCCCTCCTTTGAGTCCTGAGTTACTGTTGCTTGTTGCACCTAGTTTTGGAACCAACATGTGGGAGACTGAGACTGCAGGAGGCGAATTCATGTAATCTCAGTGGCTGAGCATGCTCAGTAAAAAGAAGTTTATCCCTTGAATGAACTCCCACTGGAGGCACTAGAGAGCACCTAGAATATTTTAAGTGCAAGTGTTGGAATTGACCAAAGTGCATGCTCTAAAGGAGACCAACTGAGCATGTGCAAACCTGTTACATTACTAAGAACCACCTCCCCACCCCCTGCAGTTAAATATTCATTATATAGCATGAATATGTATAGACAGCCAAGCTATAACAGTTGAATCCAGGAAGAAGATGGGCTGCTGCTCATTCTCTCTGGAGCCAGCCCTCACTTCAGCTGTGAGGTGTGTATAGTTTACTTGCCTTTAGCAGGCTGCTGTTTGCTCTGGAGCAAGCCTACACTTTGTAAAGTGCATATTTCTTCCTTTTGTATTAAACTTAGTGCTGCTGACAGTCTCTGGAGCTAGGCCACACTTTCCCTGTGTAGTCTGTATTTCTTATCCTTTACGTTTGTATTAGTCCATTCTGTTGCTTATAACAAAATACCTGGAACTGAATAATTTATAAGAAAATAAAATTTATTGCTTTAAAGTCAGCCATCAGGGCCGAGCCCGTGGCGCACTCGGGTGAGTGCGGCCCTGGGAGCGCAGAGACACTCCCACCGCGGGTTCAGATCCTATATGGGAATGGCCGGTGCACTCACTGGCTGAGTGCCGGTCACGAAAAAGACAGAAAAAAAAAAAAAAAAAAAGTCAGCCATCAGTGGAGATGACTCAGTGGCAATAAATGTAAACCTAGAAAAGTGGTCACAATTTTTAGTTTATATCAGAATACCTATGATGCTTGTTAAAATGCAAATTCCTAAGTCTCATCACTAGACATTCTGATTGATGAAGTGTGGGATGAGGCCAGGGAATCTGCATTTTGAATATGCATCCCATGTGATACAAGTTGCTATGGGTTAAATGTGTCCCCCAAAAGTTCAGGCATTGAAAACTTAAAACTTAATCTCTGTTGTAACATTGTTAAGAAAGTAGGAAATCCTATTATGGTAATTGCAAAGTGTGGCCTTTAAGAGGTGATTAGATTGTGGGGACTGTATCCTCAGGAATGGTCGTTTAATGGGAGATCATAGACTTGGTTATGATGGCTTTATAACGTGAGTGAGTAAGGTGCTTAGCTTACTCTTGCTCAGCCCATTCTCGCCATGTGACACCCCACATTGCTGTAGAAGTATGCCCTCACAAGATGTGTTCTCCAGACTTTGGACTTCCCTGTCGGGGTGCTCTCTCGGTCAGCCAAGCCCGGGCTCCAGATTTCCCTGGCCGTGGCCACCAAGTGATCCCCAGCAGACTCCCTATCTCCCCCAGGCAGGACCAGTTAAGTTGCCTTCTGCGGCGTAAGCCGAAGAAGGATTCCCGAAGGTGGGTGAGTGCACCGCCCCCCTATTCAGCCCACAAAGGAACACTCAGATGTGCCGGGGGTTCCGTCAAGCAGTTCTGTTTATTGTCTTTTAAGCACTTGTATTTATATCTAAGCAAGCGGGGATTTCCACACTGAGAGCCAGTCACTGGAAAGGTCACATGTGCATGCACCTTACTTTCCTATGCTTAGCCTACTGATCATGCACTGATCACGAGCGCGGAAAAGTGCAACTACCAATAAAAATTTTTGCAGAACTAAAAGTGACACTCCCCCTTTGCTTCTTCTAGGCGCCATCATGTGTGGACCATGCAGGTGGGGAACTTAAACAGCCGCCATTTGGTGTGGCCTCCTTTCACCCTAGTAATTGCTATAGCAAGTGGAGCAGTTGCAGCCCAACATCCCAGTCTCTGAAACTGTAAGAAATTAATTTTATTTCTTTATAAATTACCCAGTTTCAGGTATTCTTTTATAAGCAATGGAAACAGACTAAAACACTAGTGAAGGCTAACTAAGGACAATTTATTTTGAAGAAATTTTTTTAGAACTAGAGCTTTGGTGAGAGGTTAGAGATATAGACTGGGGAATCACTGACCTAAAGATAACAGTAACCAACACTGATTGCTGTTAATGTAACAAACTGTTCTAAAGCATCTTCCTGTAACACACATAAACCTCACACCTCTATGAGATAGGTATTATCATTCTCTGCATTTTACAGATTAGAAAACTGAACCATCAAGAGGTTTGTGAGTGGCAGATAAAAGATTTGAACTTAGGCAGCCTAAATTCATGGCCAGAACCTGTGTTCTTAACAATTATGCTCTTCTAGCTCTCATGTTGCTGTATTGCTTGTCAAGAGTAATTAAGAGTGGCAAAGGGGATGAGATTGCCTAGAAGGATGCATGTGGCCAAATACTAGTCCTGGAGAACATCAAATAGGAATCGCAGATGAGGATTAGAAGAGACTGAAAAGTGTTTGAACTCCAGTACGGGGTTCTTTAAGAAGTGCCAGATTTCTTAGCACAAGAATGCAAATGCAGAGAAGCACCTAATAAATATTTTTGATAATACTATTATCAATGAAAACATAAGTATTCTCAAATATCCTGAAGGACTACATTACTAAGTTATCATTTAGCGGCATATCATGATGTTTCTTCATAGTAGTTTCCATTTTATGTTAGATTTTGTTAAATTGCTGAAAGTGGAAGAAATAATCTAGAGACAATATAATCTATGTTAAAGTTTTCTTTTTTTAAAAAAAAAGAACGTATTTTACAGGTAAATGCTAAATAATGGATATCTATATGAAGAAAACCACTTTTATTGCTGTTAAGTCATCCAGTTCCAACAAAAATCAGCAATCAAAATGGGAATTTAAATTCTTATCTTTTTTATACAACTTATACTCAATGTCTCAAATTGACCTCAAACTTGAAAATGCAATTGGTTTTCTTAATATTTGCAAATGCTTGGAATTTACTAATTCTTGGTGTTCACAGTCTTTGTACAATCACAGAAATACATTTTAACCCCTTAAATTTCTCTTTTTTGTCTTTGAGCATAGTCTGCCAGTGCTGGCAGGATTATTTTAATTCACTTGTTTGGAGATACAAAAATAAGGGACTTCCAGACAGCCATAGAACAATTTTCTGGCAATGATTTAGTCAATTACTGAAATAAATTTTGAAGACTCTGAAATCATTTGCTCCAATTGCATATTCCTTGGCTTTCTGAAGTGTTTGTTCTTGTTCAAAGACATTTTCTTTCACTTTTGTGGGTCCATGAATCCTTGGGCATGCTAAAAGTTTGAAGAAACAATCACCTTTTCCCCTATCATCCTGTCTCTGTTCAGTCACAGGTTAGTCTTGACCTATGTATTTAGCATAAGAGAATCTCTTTTTTTCTAGAAAGAGGTCCACCTGAAAGGATAGTCCTATTTATTGGATATTTTTGAACAAAGGAACTAAAAAATACTTATAGTAAGCATATGTGTCTGAACCCCAAGGTAGGGACCATGGCATATATAAGCCTGCTCAAGTCTCTGCTGTTGCTTATCAGAATTTATCTCCTTCTGCTTTTGCCAGAGGATAGGCAGTGATGAATGAGTGGTTTGACACAGAACATGCTGTATGGATGGTGGAATGACAGGTAAATGCTTTTAAAAATCATTTTGAATGTGACCTGTCACTAAATCAGGAGATTTGGAATAGGAGAGACACAATGTAGAAATGATATTAAAACAGTGAGGAGCAAGACCCTCATTTCATCGTAAAAATGAATGTCGATCTGCAACAATTTGCAAATAACACATAATTAGGGATAGTTTTATAATGCAAAAATAAACCCTCTAATTATATATAGAAGCAATTGCAGATAATGATAGTGATCTACTAGGAATGGATTAAAGGATTGAGACCATTTTTCCCCCCATTCCATTCAGACATTGAGGTTTTCTGCATTACCTGTGGAAACAGCACTAATGGGATACGCTGAAGAGAGACTGTCTGGATTGTTGCAGGGGCTTGTTTTACACATTCCCCAGAAGCTTCCTTGTCAGGAACTTTTAAAAATATGATCATTCTTAAACCCTCAGCAGGCCCACTAGCAAAATGCCCCTCATTTGAATCCGTTTTGTAAGACCCAGGCAAAGATTTTAGAATTTTGGACTTTTATCAGAAAACCTCTTTTTAAAAAATTTTTATTTATTTTTTACTCTCACTTTTATCCCTCTCCTATTTCTCTCCTTTCTTCCTCTCCTTTTCTGTTTCTTTTTCTTTCTTACTAGTATATTCCTTGACAATTCACAGCACCATCAGCTTTTTGCTTTTCTAGGTATGTAATGAAAGGCGGAACTATCTGAAAATACTTGAAGCTCTTCAGAAAATAAATGTATATTGGGAACCCAAAATATTCTTATTTGTCTTCATGAGCTCTCATAATATTACTCTCTGGTATAACAAATAATTCCCATTTTTTAAAATAGAAAAGCAAATTTATGTGATGGCCTTGGGCAAAGACAGTGTCTCCTTTGAGAGCAGGTTGGGATCTCCTCCACTAGGCACAATCCCATGATGTCAGGTCCTCCTGGCCAGCACAGCTGCCATTTTCCACTATCTGCCCACCAGAAAGGAGCAAGAATGACAGGATACCCAGCAGTTTGTTTATTTAATATATAGTTCTTTGGCACAGTATGACCCTATCTCTGAATTTTGATGACCAAAATTGATTGACACTACAAGTGCGGAAATAGAAAAGGACTTAAAGAGAGGTAAGGATTCAATATTTTATCTAAACTGGTAAAACATTAAAACTAATAAACTGTGATAAATTATGTAAAATGAAATACCTAGAGAAACCACTAAAAGAATCTATACAAAGATACACACTGAAAAATACTCCAGATAATTCAAAATGGAATTCTAAAATACATTCAAGTAACCTACAGGAAGGCATTTAAAAAGAAAACAGAGAACAAAGGACAGAGGAGACAAACAGCAAACAATGAAAGTAAAAAGATAGAAAAAGAAATACCATGAATATATTGCTTAAACAAAACAAAACAGAAATGATATATGAACATTGGATAAAACAGAATTTAGAGCAAAAAAGAAAAATTACCTGGGATGTTACCTAATGATAAAAGAGTTGATCCACCAAAAAGACACAACAATGTGAATGTACCAAAGGATGCAAAGTATGTGAAATAAAAACTGATAGAAATGAAAGGAAAAATAGAGAAAGCCACAATTGTAGTCAGTAACTTCAATACCCCCTCTCAGTAACAAATAGAGCAAGTAGACAGTTGGATAAGGGTTTTGTGGTAGATGAAATTACCAAAGATAATGGTTGTCATGTCCACTGAGATGGGAAACATTGAAGAGGAGCAGATTTTTGTGGAAGAGTGGGAAAGAGGGTGAACTGGGTTTTGGTCAAGTTGAAATATTCAAGGGGAGCTGTCAAGGTACAGCTGGATGTATTAGAAGGTGGAAAGGATAGAAATAGAGATTTGGAGTCATCTACATGTAGGTGGTAATGGAAGGAATAGCCTTAGCTGAGTTTGTCAAGGAGAGAGTAGCCTTGAACTTTTAGGAATTCTGACATTTAATGTCTATGTAGAGACAGGTTTGCCTTCAAAGGAAAACAGAGAAGTGGTCAAATATGTTAGAGAAAAGCTAAGTATGTGTGATGTCATAGAAATTAAGGGCATAGTCTATTTCAAAAGGAGTGAGCATCCAAAAGTGAATGCTGCTGAAAAGACAAGTAAGACTAGAACTGAAAAAAGGACCACAGAATTTCTTGACATGGAGGTCATTGATGACCTTAGCAAGAGGAATTTGGTAGGAGGAAGGAGGAAGGGACTGCCATTTCATTGGGTCGTGTGCCAATCCTTGAAATAATAACTGAGTTCAGGGAGGGAGAGATTCATTGATGGGCTTAAGGTTTGTGGCCACAGTTGGACGTTAATGAGGAGTCCCACAGCTTACAATGGGAATAGGTAGAGCCCCAAATGACCAAGGATGGTCAAATTCTGATTACTCAAAATACAATTAAATTGGTTAACAATTTCACTTTTCTTCCCAGCATACAACCTTTGAAGAAAATAGTTAATATGTAAGACAAATTACTAATTTGAGCTTCTCTCCTGCTCCCCATTACTATAAACTTGTGCTGAAGGTGCTAGAGCCCAATGAAATGACTGAAAGGAATGTAGTAGATAAATGAGTTCTGAATCATGGTTAAGGGGTTGTAATTAACCAACAATTAAGATGAGAAAAAAATTCTTAGGGGTAAAAAAGATACAGTGTTTCTCTTTTTATTTAAACTTGATTATGTTCACCATGATAAAAAAAAAATGTGAAAAGATGTCATTTCAATGTTATTAAACATAGACTCCATCAGTATACATTTTTCTAATAACATCCTCATATGGTACATTCCTAAAGTTAGTTTTTATCAGCTGACACTCATTAAACGTATTTTGGCATATGAGGTGATTTTGTTTACACTTGGTAAATTACAAAGTAAGACCTGTATCTAGTAAGGCTTATGGTTAAACCCTAGGTAACAATATAAAGACTTTAGCACTATTGGCTCTAGGAAACTGTGCATTCCTCAGGAGCCCCAGTCAAGCATAATTCACTTCTGCGTTTCTTATGCCTGACCCTGGCTTAGGATGTAATAGTCTAAATAAGGGTTTGCTGATTTGAATTTTAGCAAGTCCTCTCTTTTAGATCTCTTCTTAGGCACAGATGTTTGAAGGATTTGCCAGCATCATCACTGCACTGGGTTAGGCTTTTAAAAAAAACATTTTGAATGGAATCCTGAAGACAGGGAACTCAGCAATACCTTTCCTTGTTTTTCTCCCTGCTGTTATTTGTGGACACGGACTCCATTCCCCTGAACCGCATACTTCATGTGGTATAGAAACCACATCTTAATTTATAAATCAATTTGTTCATGGGTTCATTTAATTATTCAATAAATATCCACTAATTGTTTTCTCCATGTTAGGAAATGTAGCTATGAAAATAAATGAGATACGATCCCATGAGAACACTTGTCAAAGTGTTTAACTTGGCCTGCGTGAGTGTCTTCTTCACGTCCACACCTGCTGCAATACCCAGCACAAGCTGTGGCACACAGCAGAGGTTTTAGAAATTCTTATTTGATTAATTGACTCATGAAAATTTAACCAAATATAACCCTACTCTGTAGGCTTACAATGTACAGCTACTAAATCAAGTCCCAAAGTATATTATTCTTTCATCCTCTTCAGTTACCAGCTAAATAATAACTACCTATCATGCAGGAAACTTGCAAACGTTATTTTTTCAAAAACATTACAATAGCCTTATAAGATTTTTCATTTTTATATAGAAGGACACCAAGACTGAAAGGAGCTAGAAAAGTGTGCACTTTAAGTAACAGAACTAGGATTTAAACCCAAGTCTATCTAGGAATGAAGCCCATAGTTCGATTCATTGCCATATACTGGTTCCAGCACTCTCTTGAAATACCTCCTCTTCATTCCTTGTGTTCTCATAAGCAGTACCCTAATTTCAGCAGCTCTCGTCTCTCTCACTGCCCTCAATGTACCTTAACTTTTGACAAAAGAAGCCAAACACCTCAAGCTCAGTATAAATCCATGTGTTTGATAAGGTCAATAACCACTGATCCTCGGAAGGAAAAGACGGCAGGCTCACCTCCCTTGTTAATGGATGGGTCATGCAGCCACTGTTTTATACATCCTCTATTATGCCTCTACCTGTCCTGGCTCAATGGGGAAAGTACAAGTGCTCCAGGAGGACTTACAGTTTCCAGGCCTTGGGCAGGTAATCAGCCAGTGGACAGAAACAGTCACCACAGTGATCTGCTCAGATGGGAATCCCATTCTTGTGCACAATAGGCTCTTTGAACTCCAAATGTTCATGATTCTTCTAACTCTCTAGAGGCCCAAATATGTAAACATCATCAAGAGGGCTTTGTTCTCATTGTTCTTTTACTTACACAATACCTATATTTTGCTCTTGTTTATGAACGCTATTTCTGCTGCATGTTCTTACAACCACAATGAGGCCCTTTTCATTTTCAAGTTTTATCTCAGGGCTGTAGTGGAAGCAGATTCAGCTGAAAACTAGGCTTACTGTAAACAGTGTGAACATGGGCTTCTAAAGCTTGGTTGCTAGGTTATCAACACAATGAAAAATATCCACAAAGCGTTTATTGTCAGAAGATAATAAAGGACCAAGGGGATGGAAAAAAAATCAATTGCCAGTGGTTCCACTGAGAGGTGGTCTCTAAGGTCAATGTCAATGAGCATCTTCATCATTGCCTTTTGGAAAGGTTAAAGTTTCCCAGTCCATATGTGAGAATGAGCAAAAAGCTGTATTCCCTGGAACAAAAATATGTGGAGACAAGACAGCGCCTGAAAGACAAAGCCTGTTCAGCTGTTTTCCTGACTGTCCTGCCCAGCACACTTTCACCCCAGACCCAGAACGGAGTTTCTAAAGAATAATTACACCAAGTGATGGCATGATGGATGGCCTCTTTCCAAGGGCTTTGTGGCTTATCTTTTGGGACAGAGAGTTAGGAGAGATAGCTGGCTGTGAACTGTTGTCACAGTTTGTTGAGGGCGGAGGCAGACAACAGGCCATTATTTGATGTTCTAACTCACGTGGGAATGCAGGGGCTGAGTTCCACCTTCCAAGTCCTCTGAAAACAACCCTGCATGAATGCTGCTCCTTTGACAGAACAAATCTCAATATATGATCAACTGCACTTATGTATGCAATTTTTTATCCAATAGTTTTGTAGCACTTCCTAAATACTAGACAATGTTCAGAGTGCTTTACATGCGTTTACTAATTTAATCATCATAGCACCCCTGTAATGTAGGTAGTGTCATTGGTCCCATTTTATAGATGAGGAAACTGAGCAGAGGGGGTGAAGGGACAACTGCAGTCACATGGCTGATAAGTAGTAAAGCCAGGACTGAAACTGACCCTGAATCGGCCCTTGGCCACTCACAATGCTGCCTTTTTTGATGATTTTTTAAAAAATTATTATTATTATTATCATCATCATCATCATCATCATCATCATCATCATCATCATTGGCTGGCTGGTACAGGGCTCAAACTCTAAACTTTAGCGTTATCAGCACCACACTCTAACCAACCAAGCTAACCGGCCAGCCCTTAAAATTATTATTTTAAATCAACCTTTAGGCAAAGCTTACAAAAATAAATCATCATACATTTCTTAACAAAAATTCAGTCATAAGCTTTCATTATAAGATGCCATAAACTTGATAATCCTGTTTTTATATTTAAATCACATGTAATTAATGCTTTCAGGCATAGGTGAAGTAGCATATTCTTTAAAACATAGCTAAAGAGCCTGTCTTCTCATAGCTTAGCTCACACTTCTCAAAGTGGAGTATACGTATCAAGGTGTACATATCGAGGTGGGTCTGCAGCCAGCTCACAGGACGTACAAGCCTTTGTGAGTTTGCACACTTATGTGAAGATTTGGAGGAAATCGTATTAAATCAAATGTGAGTATCTATTATAAGGTAGAAAGAAAAATGAATAAGATAAAACAGGAGACAGTCAAGAAATATTGAGCTTATAGCAGTTTGCTCCAAGTTCTAGCCTGAGACATGAGGGTTCTGGATCTGTGTTCCTGACCCTCTGCCATTTGTAACCACTTTGGTGGAAACATTTAAAGAAGCACTAAAAAGGAAAACTCAAGTGCCACTTGTGCAAAAGTAAAGTTCCACAAGACTTCTTATCTTATTTCCACAGAAATATTTATAATAATTTTTAGCACTTTTATAATTTGAGGGAGTGGCTAGAAGACTTGAGTGGTGAAAAAAGAAAAGGAGCTCCTGATGCGAGAGCCCCAAACACTGCATTTTACAAAAAGTGGGAAGAGAAACAACCACCTCTTGATTTGAAAAAGAAAGAAAGAAAGAAAGAAAAAGGAAGTAGGGAGAGAGGGATAGAGGAAGAAAGGAAGGAAGGAAGGGATGGAGGGAAAAAAATATCCAATTTTCTTATATACAGCTTAATTGTCTCTCAGGGACCATAGTGTTCACTCAACCATCTCTGTGGGCACAACACTATCTCAGGCACTGTGAGAAGCTTCCAAGGAAAGAATAAGACATGCTTTTACCCCAATAGTAGCTTCCAAGAAAATGGCACAGATGAGATGAGCATAAATTATAATGCCCAGAAATCCAAGTACAACATGTGTATGTAGCAGCTGAGGACAGATTTCTATTTTGGTAATATGTGTGTAAGAGAGGAAAAATAGGGTATGGGTCTATTCATTTAGCACTTCAATGCCCAACAGGTGTAACCCTCACCAATTCAAATAGGTAGGCTGATGTGTGCCCCCTGTAAATAAGGCATCTATCAATCTTCGTGTAACAAAACAAATATAGACTAGGGCATTCTCTGGATCAAAGGAGTTGTTATTTGGACCTGTTACTGGGTCACAGGAATAACTCAGATTAAATTTCACAATACCTCCATAAGAAAACAATTGAATACCTAAGTAAAGCATTGAATGCACACTGGCTGTTGGCTTTGATGGTTGGCAAAGTCCCCGCATCCGGCTCTGCCTTCTTCTGCTGCTAACCTACTCCCCCTACATTTCCAAGTCCACGAGTGAGGTTAAGTGAAAGCTGTACTCAGTGCTGCGAGCTCAGGAGTCATCCTGGTGAAACAGGTAAATGCTCTGTTCTTTTAGATACAGCAATACTCTTAGATTTTAGTAGTTAAAGTATAAAGTTTGTCTCCAGTTTAAGTGAAGCCTCAACCTCAAACATGAAACAAAATTCAATTCAATAATTTAGCTTTGCCAGTTTCTCACTCCTGTTTGTCATCTTGGTCTGGTCCTTGATCAGGCTTTCTTTAAAAAGCAAAATTGAATAAAAACCCATTTCAATGTCAAAAAAACTTAGCCACTATTTGCTGATATGTTATTGATCTTAAGAATAATTCTGATTCAGTTCAATTATATACTCAATGTAATTACATAAATCTAATTCTAATTTAATTATATAATCCTACTTTTCAGGAAAAAGTATGACCCAATAAATCTTTTTAAATTTTATACTCAACAAATCCATGAAGCACAAAAAGTGCCAAATTTTCCATTACAAAAAAGAGGTTCTTAAAATAATTCAGTAAAGACCCCACAATTATACATTTAAATAACTTGATTATTTTAAAAATTTTCCTCAAACTGGAAAGTTGAACTTCATTATTTTATCAATAAATGTACCATAAAGGGAATAAATAACTACTATACAAAAGAAGCAGAGACTGTGTTTAAGAGAAGCATAACTATTTCAAACTTTTTTTTTCCCAGAAAAAAAATGTGTCTTTACTTATTTATTTATTTATATTGTAATATAGTTGATCGTATGTATCTGTGGGGTACAGAGTTGAATATCAATACCTGTGTGGAACATGTGATGCTCAAAACAGAGTAATTAGTATATTCAACATTATACAATATAGTTGTTTTTCATGGCCCTTTACCAATTTTTTGAAGATTTTGTTGTTCTGAATAGCTATCAACTTTTAATTAACGTTTTCTAAATATGTTCTATGCATAACATTTCACTTGTGGCATGTTTTATTAAACTCTTTGGTCATGTTTTTGCACAATTATGAAAAAACAAGTGCAATGTTCTTATTACTCAATGAGCACGTGACATAACTGATTCTATAAAGCCTTGTCAATGACAGGAAAGATGCACTCCTGAACAGTAAGGGTGCCAGCCCCACAGCTTCCAGGAGCAATTGGGTGCATTAGCAAGGTTGGGCTCCACAGCTTTTGCAATGGGCTCCATCCCTAAGGAGGTAGGAGAAGGATGTGGGCGTGGACTGGGAAAAGAGCTCCAGGTTAGCCATGGGAAGGCGGGGGCGTGGCCACTGTTTGGTTCCCATCTTATCCCTTCTTCCTGCATTATATCTAAGCAAACATTTTGAGAAACAGTAAACTGGGGATTTTGACTGTAGGATACACAGTTCCAAGTTATTTAAAATATTTCTATTTGCAAGGGAAATTATTCAGATTTGAACAGAGACTTACCTTACTTCAGGGAAAGGGGTAGGTGTTATCTGAAAGTATTAACACAAACCAAAACGGATCAGAAGGTCATAAGGCCCTAGATATTTTCCCAGTTTTAGTCCCTAGTCTCTCTCCTTTGGTCTTTTTACATGTCCCCTCTCATGACCTCTCTCTGACTCAGTCTCTCTCAGGAACATTCTTTCCCAGCTTTTTCTCTCTTCTCTATGCCACTTTGTAACCTCACCTTGCAGATGGCTTTGGCTCCTTCGAGCCTGTGGCAATTTGACAGCTCCAGTACAACTGCTTCCTGGCAATTCATTCCTCATTTTCTAGTCCAAATTTCCAAAGGAAAGAGTCTACTTGGTCCGGCTCATCTTTGGATGTCAGCCCCCCGGTGAGTGATGGTAAGCCTGTGAAATGGCTGTCCAGGGTCAGCTTGTCCAAACTGTGCAGTGTCAGGTGCAGCTCAAGACTTCCTGGAGCAAAGGCTACAGATGGTACACATTCCCCAGAAATGCCAGCAGCAGGGCTGACAGTGACCAATACACTTAGGAAACTTTATTTTTAATATGCTCTCGCCTCTTTCTTAATATATTCAATTATCCATTTGACACGTTTTTATTAAGAACCTCAGTGGGTCAGATAGAGAGGAGAAATAACAATTTTAGGCAAATGTGAGGCTGCTGCAAAACCCTTGCTCCCCAGTGATTCCCTCGCTGCAAGTCTTATCCCCCACACACCTGTGGAGGGTCAGGCTGTTCGAGCTCATCTCCTGCAGCACATTTTTGATTTGATGACTCTATGACATTTATTTATTCTGTCAGTATAAAGAAAAGATGTCTTTTTATAATAATCTCCATCTTCACATAAAAACTGGGCTTGTGTCTTCACAGCACAAAATTCAACATTGGAGCCTCCAAGTAGCTCTGGAGGATTTGTGGCATTTAAATTTCTGAAATGATATAAATATTATCAATATATAAATATATATCTATATGATCTTACTAAGATATAAATAGAAGCAAATAGTGGTAGCAAGGCAGGGAGGGCTGTGCAGATGCCTGTGTAAGGAGGGGAAGAAGGGGTTCGCATGAAGAATGAAGTTTTCTTACTTAATAGATTCTGGGAGTCACAGGTTAAAGTCTTGCCATGTTTGTTTGCTCGTTGTTTCTTTATTTTTTGCCATGTTTATTTTAACTCTTTTTTCCTTGGCAGATACTCAAGTTGTGAAAGGCTTAAAAAAGATCTTTTGCTGCTTCAAACAGGTGATCAAAGTCAACTTCAACAGTATAAGTCATGCTGATAGTGCACACCCTTGATATAATGTGGTGGAAAGGATCCTTTACCTCTGTGGTCTACCCTTTCAAAACCCATAGCCCCATTCTGAACGTGAGAAAGACCTCAGACATCCCACTGAGGAGCATTCTAAGAAACACCTGATGAGTACTCCTCAAGACAGCCAAGGGTATCAAAACTAAGGAAAGTCTGAGAAACTCTCACAGCCCTGAGGAGCTTAAGGAGACATGATACCTAAATGTAAGTGTATCCTGGATGGGATTCTGGAACAAAGAAAGAACAGTGGTCAAAACTAAGGAAATATGAATAAAGAATGGACTTTAGTCAATATTAATGTATCAATATTAGTTCATTAACTTTAACAAATGTACAGTACTAATGTAAGATTTTAATGTTAGGGGGACCTTGAACACAGGGTATATAGAAACTCTCTGTATTATCACCCTAATTTTTCTGTAAGTCAAAAACTATTCAAAAAAATAAATTTTATTTTAAAAAAATCAATAATATTTAGAAGAACATGACAAAAATTGTTTGTTTCAGTATGGTAGTATGGTAGTTCTGATGTTATATTTGCAGTTCAAAGATTCTTCTGTAAATTCTCCAGAATTATGATCCTTCATAAATTTGTCTTGCCCACAGGTTCTAGAGGTTAAAAAGAGAGAGAGAGAAACAGGGAGTGGATATTTTACAGGGATCTTGCCCTTGTATAAAGTAGATGGCCTTAAAAAAACCCATGCATTTAATGACACAATCAAGCCTTCAATACTCAGCTCCACTTTAAAAAATAACACAATTGTACTACAACAAATATTATGAATTTATGAGTATGACAAGAAAAAAAAACACCCCCATATAACATATTGCCTTTTCTTTTTTTATTCCATATTTCTTCTCACTTGCTATAATTATAGTGCTGATGAAATTGAGCATTCAGATTTTTGTACTACAATTTGATCATAAACATTTCCTAGGTTACTTCATATCTTCAAATTTTCACTTTCAAAGCTTGGAGTCCATTGAGTGAATATATCATAGTTTAGTTGAACAGTTCCCAGTTGCTAATATTTCACATAACCAATTCTGCCATGGAAGAGTCAAACACTCCCTACCCTTACTGTGTTGCCCAGCTAAAAGCTGAGAGGATGACTGTAGCATATTAATCTCCTGGAAAAACATCCAGCATCTGAACTCTTGACCTGTGCCTCCTGCCAGGGCCCAGGAGGAGGTGCACAGAGTCCATGCTCAGCAGTTTTGGGTCCCAGAGCAGACCAGGCCTTGCCTTTCCCTTTCCAGTTGTCCTGATGCCTCTAAAATCAAAGGTGTCTAGCCATGGGCATTTAACATACCTCTCACCTACTCATAAAAAAGCTGAGGGTCGTGGTTCTTAATTTTATGCATTCATGTCTTAAAAATGAAATCTCTTCACAGACAGGAACTCACAAACGGGAATAATAGCAGTTGAGTGTGGCAAGGCTAGATCATAAATCCTGGATCTGTGATGGCCTGGAAGGTAGAGGTCATGCATTCCTTGTGAGATGTCCTTATGCTAAGATCATCTCTGAAGCCTGTCAACCCCAGAGAGATAAATGGTAGATACACCTGGCTTTTTACTGTGTGTGCATGCACACGTGTTTAAGTCACAAGTGATTAAGTGAGATGTGTTTTTCTTCTTCACTGCAGAAGTACAGACTGAAGTTTGTTCTTGCTAGAGTTAGAGGAAGGAAAGGAAGTAGATTTGTCAACAATTAAAAAATGTTACATGGCAAAAGGCACAGGAGACTGGGGGCTCATCCCCAAAATTGTAGGAGCTCTCAGTACCAGCTCATGAAAACGATCACTACATTGGCAGAATTTACATCAGGAAGATGAAAAGCATGAATAATGTTCTTGTCATAAAAGGACATTCTGGACCATCCCAAACAAACAAGCAATAGAAGGAGGCTGGAGCCCTGCCTATTCAGCCTCATGAGTAAACATTTGTGAGGTCAGTCCCAGTGGGGAAACACACAGGAGGTTCCTTCCTTTGTGAATTGCAGTCTACACATTAGAGCCCTTGGCTCATACCGAGAGAATGGAAGAGCCAACAAAAGTGAGATGATGACACAATGGTCACCTCTGATCCACCTAGGTGACTATCAGCCAAGATGCACTTGGGGACAAGCGTGCTGTGGAAGAGCAGGCCTCTCCCTGTGATCTGGCTGCACTGGGTCAGGACTGTACACCTTGTGAAATGTTTCAGGGTGAGGGATATATGATATATTGGGACTTTTATAGCTAGACATGGTACTTTTTTTTTTTTTTTTAAGTTGTCCTACTTTACTTTCAGTAGGATTCCTTCATATGTCAATAGGCCTCAATCCATCACTGGAGAATTTAAAGTCCTGAAAATCCCATGCATCCCTTCCCGATGCAATTTTTTGTCCTCTCTATATTTTCCTATTATCAGATTATTGCTCCCTTTTTAAAATTTGGATAACATGTTTCTATGTTTTAATGAACAAAAATCATTCAACTTTTTATTTTTGTGTAGCTTAGTTGGCCATGCAGTGCCAAACCTTTTCTTTCCTCAAGAGAAATCAGTCTGGGTGCTCAAGGACCTGCTTGATTCATGGCCTAACAAACTCTAGTCCAATCTAATAGATCAGGCTCCAAATCAGTTTTAGCAATAGAAAAGGTTGCATTTTTATTTTATTTAACTTATCGGAAAAGTCAGTCAGTGAGCTCCCAGTGCATTGTGCCTACTTTATCCATCTTTGTGTTACTCATAGGGCCTAGCTAAGATCTTTGCCCAAAATAGGCACTCCGTGGTGTCTATTAAATGTGTCAAATACAGTAGAAAAAGAAAAGGAGACAAAGTTAGGAAGAAGATATAGGTTAAAAACAGAAATCTAACACAGGTTTTTTGAAGGCGAGTTGTCATGAGCCCTTCCCTGGGCTATGCCGGGACTGGCTGTGGTGCGGGGCGGCTGGTGAGTAGGGCAGGACTTGGGAGACCAGACAAAGTAGGGGGGAAGGTGTTGTGTGAATACATGAAGAACCCTCCGGCCACAAAGCCAGCTTCAGTGCATCAGCCTTCAGAAGGTGATGGGAAGTAGCCAGGTGGGAACACTCTTGCACCAGGGCGCACACCTCGGCTGGGGAAGCTGGGGCTGGATTTTAGCCCCACGTGTCCTCTCTGAAGGGCTTCTGTACACAGCCTTCAACAGCACAGTCACATGTGGCAGGCCAGGGCTGGTGATTGAATGTGTGGAGTCAGGTGACCCTGCTCCAGGCAATAAAGGGATGGACATCAGGGGGAAAGCCAGGCAGGGATGGAAAACAACACCAGCTGCTCAGAATGGGGACCCTGCTCAGCTTACCAGGTTGCTTTGGGTGTCACTTAATGGGTGAGCCCACCCAAAAAAGCTCTCCCAGGGAGCTACTCCTGGGCCCTCTGGACCAGGACTCTGTCTTCAAAACTACCACGTGGTCCTAAGTTCAGGAACTGGAGGCAGGTACACAAGACCGAAGGGACCTAGTTCTACTAGACACAGAGGCCTCACCACACAGGGGCCAGAAGAGAGAGACATTAGTGGGTTCCATATAAGGTGTGAGTTTTCCTTCCTTTATTGAAGGGCTGGATGGCTTTCCAACAACATTTCTTCAGACTGAGAACCTACTTTCTCCCCATAGGACAGGTGTCATCGAGTCCCTGGCATGGTGCCTGTTCTGTGGGCATTATGTAGGAAGGTGGGGGGGGGTCAATATATTGCAAGGGCTTGTCTCTGAGGAGAGGGTCTCTTCTAGCAGTGAAATGTCCCGCTCAGATTCTAACTCAGCCATCAGCCTTATACACAGAGCAACTTCTTTGTGAAGCCCAAAGTCTTCTGATGATAATTCATCTTGTGGCACACCCCTGAGGTCTCCTGTGAACTGCGACCGCAGGGCAGTGGGTCTAGATGCTGAGTGAGAAAGATCTCCACTACCCAGGGGTGCTCTGATTACCCAGGGCCGCCATCCTAACACAGGCTTCCGTCCTTACAGCTTGTCCTTAGCCCTTGGCTAATTGTGAGTCCTTTGGCACAGGCCCATTGACAGTCACCTCTGTTAGCTGTTTAGAGTGACACACGGATTTCACCATTGGCTGTCTGACAGGGGAGAAACAAAATATAATGTGCAGAAAAGCAAACACTCTCAGATCAAATTCAAACCCACAGCATTTACTGAGCAAGTACCACTGCTTTGGGAATTTGGAGAAACTGTGTTTTTGAGCTCTAACTGATTGGAAGGAGAGAAGGTAGCTTTCCCTCCTTCTCCCAGCACCACTTTGCAGGTCATGCCTTTTATGTGGGGATTCTTGTAGGCTCCTGTTTTTCGGTGCATGACATCTATAGCTATAACCTGGATTTGGGACTTTTCAGATAACCGGGCCAAAGGAAGCTGCATTGCATTAATAGTAGAAGGCAACTTATTTCTCTAAACGTGGAGCTGCAAGCTACCAATAATAAAGTCAAATCTTAAAGATGAAGAAGTCCTGTATTTAAAAACAAAGCTATAATTAAGACTACAACACTTTATTCTGTAATGAATGTCTTTGTCCGGAGTAGAGCACTGCATATTTGTTAGGTGTTCATTTCTTTAACTTCTCTTTCATGGAGGCACAGTGACAGCACATAGTAGGTGCTTGTTTGAGTGTGGGTTTCCTTGAAAGCAGAGCCTAAGATACAGGTTTGCAGAAGTCAATTTATTTGGAAGTGTGCATCTATTGTGCATCTGCTGTATACTGAGTGTTATTGCTAATTTCATCTCATTTAATTTTCACAACCCTGAGAGAATAACAATAATAGGCAAACTTTAAATGGCACTCATGTAGGCAAAAAGTCCCTATCCACAGGGAGCTTTGGTGCTGTATCCAATAAAATTTGCAGAGTAAGCTTCCTGTGTATCCTGTCCACAGAGATTTAAATGAGAATCCTCTGGCCCCCAATCATTTGGAAGCAATGACAAAGACATTTATCCCTCAACCACCCATCCTTCCCATTTCGTCCCAGGATGTACATTACTCTTCGTTTTCTCCCTCAAAGGACTTAGATCCCCTCAGGCTATGCCTTATACTCCCTTTTTTTTGTTGTTGTTAATTTTTTTGTTTTTAAATAACCATAAACTCACAGATTGAAAAACTAATACTGAGAGCCCAGTGTACCCTTCACCCGGCTTCCTCCAATCATAATCTTATGTAACTATAGTACAATATCAAAACCAAGAAAATGACAGTGGTAAAATATCATTAACTAGACCACAGGCCATTTCTGTATTTAAACCCACACTCCTTGCCCATTGATTGAAACTCTCCTCAGCCCCTGACCTTCTAGTACCTTTCTAGGTGGGAAATAGTCTATCCTTTCCTGGGTATGTGAAGCTAAAGACCCTAAGACTCAGCTGGAATATTTCAGAATCTCCTGACCAGGGGGACTCTACTCAAATGCTGTTGTCACTAATTCACAATCCCAATTCACAGTCTGCTGTATCTCTGCCAAAACCTTATGCCACAATTCCATCTGGAACCACAAGAACATTTATTTCCATTTTGCATCAAATCCTGTCCCCACAGGTCACTGTCTGAAATGAAAGCTGCTTCTCATCTCTGTTTTCCTTACTCATACTCAGATGTCTCGGTGTATCCTTTTTACCATCCACTCCTTTCCTTTCTCCTAATTATTTCAGCTATACTTTCTGAAATTCCTGCTTCGTGGTAATTAAACTCCCACAGACACACATGCACACACACACACACACACACACACACACACACACACACACACACACACACACACACATCCCTGAACACACCTTCACAGAATAACTTCATCTTCTCATCTTAAAATTAGATTTCATCACAAAGTAACTACCACCCCGGAAAACCTTTTAATGAAGAATTTTAGTTCTTCCTTGTTCCACATCAGCAGAACCCATCCAAATGATAGTGCCATTAACCAACTATGAGACCCCAATGTGGCATCAGTAATCTCACAGCTCCTCAGTGTCTCTTCCAAACCCTTGTTCCTTCACCTTTGCACAAAGACCTTTATGGCATCTGACCATTCTGCCTTCTCTCCTGCTGATTGCTGTCCCCTGTCAGCTGTTTGACATTTATTATAGACCTTGCTGCCTGACTCATAGCTTACTTCTCTGTACTGCATCCTGCTGTCATAATACCAATGTTCATCAATGTCCATGTGGATGACCTTCCCAACACTCTAGCTTCCCAGGTTCTTGACTTTCTGAATTCCAGTGGACTTCACTTTCTCTGCTCTCTAGGATGCTATACCTATGGCCACATCCTAAACTGTATTTTAATCTATAACCCTTCCTCATGTGACACCTTGAAGTCTAATGCCCACTCTCTGACCTTATCTACTATCTTTCAAATTTTTTTCACATTCACTAATGCCTTTAAATCTATTTTTGGTGTTCTATGTCTATTTCAAGTCCCATCATGATTCCATTTTTTCCTGATAACCAGTTTCTTTCTAAAGTCACTTACTTTCCTACCCCATCTGGGCCCTGTGGTTGATGACTTACTTTTGTCACCAGCAACCCAACTCCCAGACACTCCCATTGTTACACTGTATGTTCTTGTTAAAATCCCAACGTGGCATCACATCCAAAATCTGTGCTCCATTATTCTACAGCTAGAATGCTTAGCACCGGTCCTCAGCTGAGCCCTCAATAGCATTCAACAAATCTCTTTGCTGGTCCACGGTAATCTTCTGCTTCACTCCCATTCTCCTCTGCCACTGTATCTTCACTCCTTCCACTTTAATAGGCAGGTTCAAGTTTAAGAGATCACTCTGATATCAGTGAGAGGGGGTTGGAGTAGCCAGCCTCCAAGACGGCCCTGATGACCCTGACCTTCTGATATTCACACCCTTATGTAAGTCTCCTCTCTCCAACAGACTATGCATAACCAACCACTAGAGGTAACAATAGGGACTTCCCAGGCTATATCATAAAAGGAACTGCAGCTTCTGCCTTGGCATCTTGGATTATTTGGTCTGGTGAAAGCTAAGCTATGACCAGGCCATGAGGTCACTCAAGCAGCTCGGTGGAGAGGATGACCAAGGAGAAAGTGGGACCTTCCCCCGACAACCCACATCAGTATGCAAGCCATGCAAGGGAGCCACCTTGGAAGAGGACCCCCCAGTGCCAGTCAAGCCTTCAGACAACCGTAGCCCCAGCCAACATCCTGGCTACACCATCGTGAGAGACCCCAAGACAGAACCATACAATTAAGTTTCTCCCCAAATTTCTGATCCCCAGTAAACAAGAGAGATAGTAAGTATTTTAAGTTGCTGTTTTAAGCTATTGCTGTTTTAAGTTACAATGTTTTCAGATAATTTATTATGTAGTCATAGATGATCAACACAAATGGATTTAAGAGAACAAGACTAGAGTCAAGGAAACTGGTTAGGAGGTCGTAAGATAGTCCAGGCAAGTGCTGACGAGGGCCTGAATTAGAGCTGCAGGGTACAAGTGGATAGGAGAGCAGGATCTGAGAAATATTTAGGAATAGAAATCTGCATGAAATTGAGTGGATGTGGGTGTTCCAGGAGCACATAATTATTCTCAGCTTTCTAGCTTTGGTGGCTAGATGCCAAAAACTAAAATAGCAAATGCAAGAGGAAGAGCAGAATTGGAGAGAAGGATGATGAGCTCAGAACGGTGACTTTGACTCTGAGGTGCACTGAGGTTCTATGAGGATATGGCACCCAAGACCTCCACCGTGCCTCCGGCTTCAGTGATCTTGTTTCAGTCTTTAGCTTCCTGGAGTGCTGAGCTGCATTTGACACTGCCAACTGCTCCTCATTTCTGCAGATTGTCTACTTCCTTGCATCGAGACTCTCCGGTTCTTCTCGAGCTCTCACATCTTCTCAGTCTCCCTATTCACTTCCACTTCTCACCCAAAAATTGGTGTTCCACAGGACTCCACCAACCCGCTACTCAACTTTCTCCAAATGCTCTGCAATGGGTCTCCCAGAATCCAAGATTTCTCTCCTGGGATTCAGCAGATTGAGGTTTTAAAAACAAATAACCTGGTATATTGTCTTTTTTTTTAATGGCAATATTCAAATTTCTAAGTTATTTAGTTGTATTCTCCTTCACATCAGCTCTAATTTTTTGTTTTTGTTGCAATGCCAAATATATGTGTGTATGTATACATGTATATGTGTCAGTACTATATCAGTGCCATATATATGTGTGTGTATATACACATATATGTATCAGTACTATATCAGTGCCATATATATGTGTGTGTGTATACATATATATGTATCAGTACTATTGAGTAACTGTGGGGTTTCCAGGAGCACATGGCAGTGGGTCCCTGAGTTAGTCATTAGAAATGTTTGCAAATACCCCTGTTGATATTCAGGACACATGGTAGAAGTGAACTTCTGTGCCTCCTTATCCTGTAAAGTGAAGTATAGTCATTTTTCTTGCTTTTTCCAAAGAAATGTAAAGAGAAGTAACACGTGCATCTTCTCCATGAAAGCCAGTGCACCATTTACCAAGTTCTCTTTTGTTTACCTGGTTCTAGGTACAACTGCAATAAAATCCCAGGTAATATGAGAATATGTCTCCTCAAATTCTGAGGACTCTCATTTCAAGTGAGTAATATCTGAAAGTTAACAATCTCAAATGCCTTAGTTAATTAAGCACTGCTGATGTGTATATGCTCCTGGGTAATACATACCAGTCTGACGAGTGGTACCTGGAGAATTCTTCCTCCTGTTTTCACACTTAAAAAAAGGAAGATCATTAGTTGGCTTAAAATGATTGCTTTCAATTTTAATTTGAAAACTTATAACAAATATACAGGATTTTTGAAACCTCTTTTGAACATCTTTTGGGCTATCAAGGAGACATAAAATTTTTAGGACACCATTTAAATGACCAAGATTGTTTAAAGGATATAGTAAAACATTTGGTCCCTTGGTGGTGGTAGGACCATGGTATGAGAAAAATATAAAAAGATAATTCTTATATTATCTTTATATATTTATTAAATATCACCATTTTATGACAAGTTGCTATTGTCAATTTCTTGTTAATCAAAGTGACTTTGAACAATATTGATCCAGCAAAATTTGTAGAATGCTAGTGATTTATGTTAAAATGGATTTTCCTAAGCCTTTACGTGTAATACTGCATGTTTATTCTTACAAACAAAAACTCTGTAGGAGTTTCTCAATTTGCACTGTTCCAACACTTCACCTGCTGACCTATTGCCATATAAGTGAATTATGGATGAGAGCAAATATGATAAAGAATGAAACACTCAGGCGAGTGACATCTTCCCAGAATACTGACGGAAACTTCAGTATGTCCACATCTTTCCTCAAATAGTTATATTAGCTACATTTTTCCAGAAATAGTGAGGGAATTCACAGAATTTTTTAGCATTCTGAAGAACATATGACATGTGTCTCAGTCAGCTCAAGCTGCTATAACAAAACACCACGGACTGGGTGGCTTAAATAGCAGACATTGCTCATAGTTCTAGAGGCTGGGAAGTCAAAAATGAAGGTGGTATGGTTGAGTTCTGGTAGGGCCCTCTTCCTAGCTTGTAGACACACATCTTCTAGCTGTATGCTCACATGGCCTTTCTTTGATGTGTATACAAGAAGATTGAGAGAGAAACCTCTCTCTCTCTCTTCCTCTTTTTTTAAGGCCACTGATCCCATCATGAGAGTCCACCCTCCTGAACTCATCTAAACCCCACCTATCACACCTGAGGTTAGGGCTTTAACATGTGAATTTTGTGTAGTACACAAACATTCAGCCCATAACAATATGATATTATAACACTCTTTAATAGTCATATTGTAAATCAACATAGGCATTATTACATACAGAATTTAATAACTAGAAAACTGAGCTAAAAAAAATTTCCTCTTGAGAAAGAAAGTCATCTTCTTTTTGTCTAAATTATTACATTGTTCACTTACAATAAAACATATTAACCAGGTAATTGACGAGCTCTACACTGAACCCATAAATGTGTATGATTATGAAAAAGGGCCTGGACAGGAAGTTTCCAAACACCAGAAACCAGATCCAGTGAGCTATCCATGAGGGTGCGTGGTTAGGGCAATCTGACCATGTACACATTCCTGATGTCTCTTTTTCATTACACAAAGAAACATTGCATAAAAACTTATACATAATACAAAAGCTGCCATCAGGCAACATGGTGGAACAATTGGTTTTAATCTAAATAATGCATAAACTTAGTATTATAACTAAATCTTTAGTGTTCTGGAAATTTATCATACTATACTTGATATTTGGCACAATATACAAAATTTCTTGTTCTAGAAGGTAAACAAGGCACTTGCTCAACAAGAGATAAAACAGTGAATGAGATGCCCCAGGCAAATGAATAGAAGGTCATAGTACAGCTTCTAAGTGTTTCGAGAAGGGCAAATGTGGGGAGCTATGGACACATTCAGGAGGCACCTCAATGTCTAGGGGTTTTAAGGAAGTCTTCGTGGAGGAAGTGCTATTCATCAGAGAAGGTGCTAGTCCTGTGAAGAAATGGGGGTAGTGGGAGGTGTGTTCAAGAAGAGGGAGGGAGTATTCCAAGCAGAGGAAAGAGGATAACAAAAGATGGGAAGGAGAAAGTCCTGCCTGCTAAGAGAATAGCATGTGGTCATAGATGCCAGGAGCACAGTCTGGGGCCGGCGCGGGGGGACAGGTAGGGTAGAGCTAAGAGATGAAACTGGAGGTATTTCATTTAAATTGTGCATTCATGTTTGGGTTTTCCACACATCTAGGCTATTAGCTAGGTCATCAGATAAACTTCTGGGTTTTTTTAAGTGCTACCCTGATCTCAAGATTGAGAATACCAGAGGCAGGGGACAAGGGGGTGGGGAGAGATTGGGGAGATGTTGGCCAAAGGATAAAACATTTCAGCTAGACAGGAGAAATAAGTTCAAGAGACCTATTGTGCATCATGGTGACTATAGTAATAACAATACATTGCATACATGAAAATTGCTAAGAAAGTGGATTTTTAAGTGTTCTGACTACAAAAAAAAAAAACAATAAACAATAAATTATGTCAGGTAATGCATGTGTTAATTAGCTTGATTTAGCCATTACACAGTGTATACAATAAATCAAAACATCATGTTGTGCACCATAAATATATAACATTTTATGTCAAGTTTAAATAAAAATAAATTAATACAATTTTTAAAAAGATTGAAAATAGTTTTGTTTTACTTCTATAGCAAGATTATTGTCACTTAAAATGTGCCTAGTTTTTCTCAATAATATTCCCATTCATGTCTTGAGAGTTTGAGGTACCGTTCTTTGATTTTTGTTTATGCTTTTATTTAATTCAACACAATTTCATTGACATGTTGGATCGATTGATCACTTGTCAGCTATAATCACTTTCTATGCTTTAAGTTCAGGTGAAATATTTGAAATTTTATTTAATATCATGAGTTGTTAGTATAAGACAGAGAAAGAAAAATTCATTCAGTCATTATTCATTCAACAAATATTTATTGAGTGTCCACTATGTGTCAGGCACTGTTCTAGCACCAAAAACAGTAGTGATGAAAAAATATGAAAATTATGGAGCTAACTTTCTAGAAGACAAAAACATACCAAAAAAATAAAAAAGAGATAAATGAGTAGAATATTTAATATGTTATGGCAAACACCACCTGAACTAAATGAGCAAAGTGAACATCTCCAGTGATGCTATGTGACTAGTAGGGATGCCCCACTATGACATAATAAGAAAGAGTACCCCACCTCCATGCTAATGCTTTCCACAACCCAGAACCCCAGGCTAATCATGAGAATTCACAAACCTAAAATGCAGAATGTTCTGCAAAATAGTTACTACTCCTGAAAACTGTCGATGTCATGAAAAACAAGGAAAGATTAAGAAACTATCTCAAATCAGAGGCAACTAAGGAAACATGACAATTGAAAGCAATATGGTATATTGGATGGGACTCTGGAACAGAAAAAGGACATTTGGAAAAACTGGTGAGATCCCAATAAAGTCTGGAGTTTAGTTGATAGTAATATACTAATGATGGGTTGTTGGCTTCAACAAACATGCCATGGTAATGTGAGAAGATAGCATTGGGGAAACTGAAATTGGGTAAACTCTCTGTACTAACTTTAAAACTTTTCTGTAAATCTAAAAGTTATTCCCAGAGAAAGAAGCCTGTTAGTGGATTCACATATAGCATCTATAACATAAAGAAAAATATGTTACATAAGAATAAACATAACAAAAATGTGCATGACCATTATGAGACAATTATAAAACTTTATCAAACAACATTGAAGAAGACCTAACTAAACAGAGAGAAATGCCATTTCATGCACAGAAACCTTCAATGTAATAAGGATGTCAATTCTCCCTAAATTAATCTATACGTTCAATGTAATTTTAATCAAAATGCTGACAGAAGTTTTCATGGATCTCAAGAAACTAACTCTAAAATGTATATAAAACAGCAAAGGGACAAGAAAAGCCAATTCCAACATTAAAGGACAGAGTTACATGAAGCTGTAGTAATTAAGTCATTGTGGTATTTTCACAGATGCTGACAAATAAAAGCAATGGAACATGATTTTAAAAAACCCAGAAACAAAGGTGTATATGCATACATACATGCATGTACACAGTAGTGTACTTCAGAAAGTTCGTGGAAAAATAGAATTAAAAGATAGTATACATCTTTCCAAGAAGTTTTTGAAGACACCTTGTATACGTATATATATACACTATATAGGTAATATATATGGAGAGGAGAGAATGTTAAGTTTGCTAATAAATTAAAATAGTAATAACAAATAAATAAAGGAAAGAGGGGTGTGAAGTCAGGGCTGGGGGGGTGGTTAGGCTGAGACTTTAGACAGCACAGCCAGGGAAGGCAGGTGAGAAGGTGACTTTAAGTAAGGACCTGAAGGAAGGGAAGAGCCAGACAGATGTCTCAGGGACGAGCACTCAGGCAGAGAGAACAGCAAGTACAAGGAGGCCCTGAGGCAGGTGCCCGCCTGCTGTGTTTAAGGAAAAGCAAGAAAGACAGGGAGGTTGGAGCAAAGTGACATAGCAGAAGAGTCCAGGAATGTAAAGTGTGGCCCATCAGCATTGCTGCTGTTCTCCAGCCACAACCAGCCTTTGATTCAAAACACAGAGTAAGCACAGAGCTGGATCTGCTGGCCTGTGGTTTAACCACAATAAATCAATTTTTAAGAGCTTTACGAATCTCATGTGAATCAACAACCATGCTAGGCACTGGCATCACAATGATATAATCATAATCATTATCACAATTATAGAACTTTTAATATGTACCAAACAACACACTTAGCTCTCTACTCACACAAAAAACCTATGACGGAGAATGAATATTATTATTAACACCATTTTATAGATGAAGAAACTGAGGCTAAGGTGGGTAAGTAATCTGCCCAAACTCGTACATTTAATAACAGAAATGACTGAGGTTGAATGCAACATCCCTGATCAGCTCCTAGTCTAGTGAGGAGACACACTAGAAAAGAGGTTAGAGTCCTGGGTAAAATATTGTACTTATAGCCATGGGCAGGCAGCCCAGGGAATACAGAGGAGAGCTACTTTCATTTTAAAAAACTAAAGAAACATTTGTAGCAAAAACAGGTGGATCCAAAGATTTAATGGAAAGCACTCATTTCCATTTGTGTGAATATATTAATCATTTCTGCTCTAGTCAAATGGTTGCTACCTCAAATATAAAAAAAGTAATGCTTTCCCCACAACTTGGGGGTGACCCAGAATGACCGTGCTTCTTCTTCAGGGGCTGCATGACTCCCTGACCTTGGCCATTCATACAGGCTTCCCACAAATTCCCTCCTCGAAGATATTCTGGGGGAAAACAAATTCCAGGACTTAGAGTATGTGCCTTTATCTTGATACTGTTCCCATAGCTTTGGATACTAGAGCCCGGAATGGGCAAAATAAGTGAGAAGTGGTTTTCTCATGCCAGGTTTATTTCATGTATTTCTAATGTAAAGGGTGGGAAGGTCTTTTCTTGACCCTGTCTTGTTCTCTCATGGTTTGAAGTAGCTCTCATGGAAAGAAATTGATTCTGTGATGCCTCCTTTGGAAAAATGACTACTGACTGCTAGCACAAAAGACCAGACAGGAATCTGTATGTTCTCTTCAGGCCTGCTATGTGCCAGGTGGGGCTAGCCAGTTTACACATGTGCGATTTACTCAAACACTGTGAAGTGGCTTCAGGGGCTTGGGTAAATTGCCCACGGGCTCTGAGAGGCAGAGCTGAGATTCTCACCCATCGCTCAAGGAATAAAGCCCTCAGCTAGTCAGCCAACAAAGAACTCTGCCTCAATCAGCAACTTTTTCTTTTCTTTTCTTTCTTCTTTGTCTAGCAAAATCTCCTTTCGAAGTTTTAGAAATAACCCAAGTTTTTTAACACAAACCAAAAATATGCTTCAAACTTTTATTTTTTCTTCCCTAAATCAGAAAATGAATATTAGTAGGTGAGTTTTCTCCTAGACATTTTGTGGGTTATTAATGAGGCCAAGAATAATAATGGACTCTTCTTGCACTTGGTAGACCACCTCTACGCATAGGTCATAGTGACTACCAGGCTGCCAGGCAGTGTGACATTGCCAGATGAGGCTTCCCATTCTTTACAGTTACAGATGATCCTCCAGACAGCAGGAAAATTAATGTAAATACCCTTGGGGTCATTGGGGCTGCTGCATCCACAGGGTGAAGTGGTGCCCTAACTCTAGTTCTCCAGCTCTCTCATTTAATGCATTTAAAGCTAATTCCCATTACAGAGAAAACTTCCTTAGAGGGGCAGGAATGTAACAGTGCTTTAGCTATGATGCCCCATCCAGGACACCACACAGATGTGAAAATGTGTGCTTCCTTTGGGAAAGGAAAAGAAAGCCAGGACACCATAAAGAATAGAAATATGTTTTGAAGACCAAAGGAATCCCCTGAAGTTCCTCCCTTTCGTCCAAAGCTGGTTTCCTGGAGCAGGTCCACAGGTGTGCACAGCCCGGTGAATCTGGGACAGCTCGCTGGTTGGGGAGCTCCTGCATCCCTTACTGGCAGCATATGAGTTCTCAACAAGTTCTTATACACCTCTGAGTCAAGCCTTCAGGCAATGCCCAGGAACCAAGAACATTCAGTCTCTGCAGTGGGAAAATTATATCCATTAACATAACAAGATTAACTAGGAGGACAGGTGAGGTAACCTGTGCATTTATGCCAACTTGGCAACCTGGACTGATGCTCATGTATTAAAATTCTCTGTCTAGCAACATCTCTGATGCTGTCTGTATTAAACTGGCTGGATCTGCTTGCTGGCTTAAATATATTCTAGCCCCAAACAGGAAGTCTTCAGTGGGTCAATTCAGAAGGAACACTTGGGTAAGATTTGAGAAAAAGATTGTCAGTTTCCAAGCCCTTCCTCAGGGGATCAAAGAGTAAAGTCATACAGTATTAATAAAGCACTTTGGGAAGTCACAAGAGAGCAGAATAAACAAACAGGTGAGCCGGAATGAATTTTTCCCTTACTGGTGTGTTTCAGCGTTAATTGAATTTCTACAGACACTGAAAATTAAGGGCTGACCTCCACAAGCCCACAGCTCTGAAACATGCACAGTGGCCGGCTTGCTATGAATTTGAGCATCCTCCCCTCCTGGGCACTTCTGTGTCTGCCCGCCTGACCTCCATTACAGCCTTTCAGCAAGAAAAGCTCTCATGAGGTTCACACTCCCGGGCTCCTGGAAGATCCCCAGATTTGATCCTCCCAAGTGACTGAGGGAACTTGCTAGTTCATTCTGTTTCCACAGCAGGACAATTTTCTCACAGAAGTATACCAAAGACTCAAGCACATAGTTTTGGATTCTAACTTTAGTATAAAGGAGAATGGCAGCCCTTTAAAACGGTGCATCTGAAAAGAGTGACAAGCAGAGGGAGGGAGGTGGGGGGGGAAACCTTTGACAAATGGACAAGTAATTCCATTAAAGAAGTTGGGGCAAAGGTCCTAAAAGAGGCCATCTTAAGAAACTGGACTCAGCAGATGTGATTTAGCTGAGTGTATTGCTAAGTAAATCCGAGGTTACTGAGCAGCTTAGTGCCCTCTTTTGGAGTGTCCCTTGATGAGATGTTTCCTTAATGAACTGCAGGTGCTCACCTTCCTAATCCTGAGAAGGTTGGAAAAAATAGCATCACAACCCGAGTGGGATTCTTCTCTCTGCCCTGATCTCTACATAAGAATATTCCCCAAACACCCCCCCGCCCTTTACATACTTCCTCATTCTAGTTTAACAGTCTTTGATCTCAAGGAACAGAGATTCACTGACATTAGTTCTAATAAAAGCAGGGAGAAGAGAGAGGATTATTTAAGATCTAGATCTCCCACTAAGCACGCAGGGTCGCAAGTGCCTTGTGTTTCTGCTTTTCCTGCACATCCCCTCCACTCTCCCCATAGTAGCTGCTTTCTGGGCTTCCTGGGAGTCAGAATCATGTTTGTTGAGATTTCATAAACTAGCTTGGGGATTGCCTTACCCAGGTTGCCTCCCCGGCTCTGCCACTTACCAGCTATGTGGCCTTAGGAAAGTGATTGCATCCGAGTCTTGCTTTTCTCATTTTGTAATCAAGATAGTGATATTACCCATCTGATAGGATCAGCCCAGTGTCTGGCACACACAGGGCACTTTATTAGTGACTAGTACTATGGGTGTTGCTAGTGTTGTTACTACTTGCAGTTACTTCCTGCTAATTCTAGTTTGCCAACGGCTTTGGCATCCCATGGCACAACTGCAATTGACTTCTTATGTGACCTTGCCTTCTAGCTCCCGCAGAGAACCTTCTTGGTTTTCAGGTATTCCCAATCAAGCTTACACTGGCGTCTGCCACAGTTCCATCACCTGTGGCCAGGGATGGTGGCTACACTGCAGAAATGTAGTCATCTAAGCCCTCATCAGGAGGATCTGTTGGTGAGGAATGTTCCTAAGGAAGTGTACTTTGGACAAGACACACACCCCAAAGCATCCCTACTACATTTGTCCATGAATTTTAAAACAAAGCTAAAGATTTTCAATATCCATTTTCCCGAGGACTCCAGTATAACACAAATGCTGCTGGGAAACACTTCTAATTCTGAAGGTCTTGTTTATCTTTTTTAATGTTAGGGTGAAATTCTCTCAGAGGTTAATGCTGGGCTCCAAAATGTCTGTTAGCCCTAAGGATGAATTCTCTTCTCTCTTAAAATCCACATTGTTCAAATAAGTCAGACTGTGTCTGCTGGACACTTACATGCTGCCATGTGATTGGTGTCAGACTCACCCCACAGTATTGTTTCTTTCCTTTTAATACAAAAGGCCAAAATCAATAGCTTTTATTAATGTACAGTCTTTACACTGGTCTCTAACATGAGATCGGTACCCAGCTACCCCCACATTTTCTGCTCATAGATCATAATAGATGCTTTACTTGAGTATTAAACCCAACTCTTGGCCATCTTTCCCCTCATTCCTCATGTAAATTAAGTGGCCTGTCCAGACACACTGTGACTGCAGGCTCCACATTGCTCTCTGCCACCCAGGTAAATCTTGACTTCATGGCCACAGCTGACAAACCCCTGAACCTAGGATCATGGCAACTTAGAATGTCTGGGTCAGTTCCGACTAGATTGACAAGTAAAGAAATGGTTATCAAAACAGCTGGCTTTTAGTAGGTAGCTGGTTTGGTGTGGCTGAGGCATTTTTTTCCCCCTGTATATCAATACTCAGAGGATTCTAAAATTATTTTAAAATTATAAAATTTTGAGTTAAGATAATTTGCATACAGCAAAATTCACTGTTTTTTAGTGTATAGCTCTCAGATGTTGACAAACATATACATTTATGTAACCACCATGATAACAAGCTACAGAACAGTTTCATCACCCCCTAAGGTCTCCCCGTGCTCCTCTGAGGCAGATGCCTCATTCTAAAATGCTCCCTAGGTGACTGGGGTGGGCAGCCATGCATGGGAGTCACTTTTACAAATGGAAAGCTATGTGGCTTGTCTAGGGTCACACTGCTTGACAGCCCAGACTGGGACCTAGGTCACCCTTTCTCAATTTTATCTTGTCCCAACACACACCATTTATTCTAAAGTATTTTCTTTATCCACAGTGGTTCCACTAAGTAAAAACAAATTTATAAAATAAAGAATAAAACAAAGTAACCACAAATTGAAACAAATAAACCCCAAATGAAAACAGAATGAAAGAAAACAACCATGATACATCATCTCAAGACTCCTTAAATTAATCTGAACATACTTGGAAGCAATAGCAAGATAGGAAGGAAACATTGTACCTCTTTTCCAGCACAAAATGCTACTCTTTTCTTTTCTCTGCCCTCTCCCCACTCTTTTTTCTTTTTGCAAACACTCTATGTATCCTACCCAGTGCTAAAATGCACCTATGGTGAGTCACCTCTAAGCGACACCTCACACCTTAACTTCTCTCTTCTCTCATTATCCCTCTGATCTGGACAACGGAAAAGGACATGCTTGGAGAAAATTCATGCCATAAATACCTGAGGGTGACTGGAAGACAAACCTGATCCAATTATGGCCTTAATGATTAGCCTATAAATAAAGCAGCTCTGCTTGTTTTAGATGAGCTTCCCAAAGACAGAAGCTCACAGTCCCACCCAGGGGATGGGCCAAGTGGGGCCACAGCATTTTGAAAGCCCACATGTTTTTGAAGGGAAAAGCACTGGAGCTCTGTGTGGGTGTGCCCACATATGGCAGCACAACGTGTGGGAAAGAACCTTGCTGGGGGTGAAGAGTGTTTGTTGCTTTGCTCTGCACATGCCAGAAGCCAAAATCAAGAAGCAAGAAGCAATGTCAAGAACAACCCTAGGCATGGACTCAAAAGAGAGCAGTGAACAAGCGTCACCACTTCTCTCGATGTGAGCTTTCATGAAGCCTGAAGTAATTTTCCACCCAGAGTTTTGTTTTTCCATGTTCTCCCCTGGATCTGTGCAGGAAATGAAGCCCTGCAAGGGCTTTTAATTCTCACAGGTCTTTAGGAATTTCATAGAACCGCAGGCCTGAATCCTAAGCAGTTTCCTTCCTTTTTTTTTTTTTGGTCTGTCAGCACATATCAGCACATTGCTGAGGATTATGGTGATCTCATAAAGCCTTGGTTGGACCCCTTTCTGAGACCTTGAACACAGAGCAGTTTTCATTGAACAATGAACTTCCCAAGCACATGCCTGGCTTTCCCAAATACAGCCCAAGTACAGCCTGACATTTAAGTACTGGATGCTGGCACCAAACCACCAGGGTTCAAATCCTTTCTCCACTATTTCCCTACCCATGTTAGTGGACATGTATTTTACCTCCTTTGGGTCTCAGTTTCCTCATCTGAGAATTGGGTGCAATAATAATTTCAGCCTCAGAGGGTGTTATGTGACAATGAAAGTGCCTATCGCTGTGCCTGACACAGGGTGAATGCTGTCATCTTGGGGAAACTTGAAATACTTCAGCCCATCTTGCTGGGGACAGGCAACTGAGAACCAGCAATTACAAAGAATTTATGACTAACAGTAAATATTTAACTTAAAAATCATCATTGTGATGCTCCCCCCGACTATTTTAAAACATTTTAAAAATGAGCCGTTTGCCCAGAATTTTAAAGAAAGTCAGCGCCTAAAGAAATTTTCTCTGAATGCCCATCTGTTTTTGCTATTGTTCAACCTACGAGGCCACACCACCATTCCCGACATTCCTAACAAACTGCGGGTGAATTTTAGAGTGCCTGAATTTAAAAACAGACGCATTTTTGCTCATTGTCCTTGCCACCATTTAACTGTGCCACACTGAACAGATGTGTTTCCCATGTGTGCTGATGAGGAGCATGTATGTGGCTATTATGTTTGTACTATTTTCAATTTCCCTGTGGTTTCTTGGCTTTCTATACATTATATCTCAGGAATACCTATAAAGCTACCCTTGTGGAATGAAAAGCAAAATTTGCCTATCTTTAGGCTCTGCTTCTTCAAAGTTGGTTTGAGAAGGGAGGAAGCTGTCATGTTATGAAAGAATGACAATTCGTGGCGAGGATGTTTTGAGAAGCACAGCGTGGTAGGTGAGTTCTGCATCCCCTCCTTTACCTGAGATTTCTTCCACTGTGTCTCACATAGCAACAGCATAAATAGATGCAGGAGAAGACTCAGAAGTGTCCTACGATGGACCTAGCTCTGGAGTTAAAAGGACCCGGGTTTGAATATCTCAACTGCCAACAACTAGCTGTGTGGCTTTGAGTAAGAGACTTAGCCTCTCTAAGTCTCGGTTTGACCATCTGTCAAACAGTTTGCAGGACCATCATGAGAAGTAAATAACAAATTTAAGTATTGGCACGTATTAAGTGCTTGAAAAATTGAAGTGTTTGTCATTATGAAACTTCAACTCAGTCCACTATCATCAAGCACCATTGCCTATAGGTGTCAAGGTTTTTAACTAAGTAAAAAAAATAAGCACCATGTAGTTTAGGTTCTGTTCTCACACAATGACAGTGCTAAAAGTGAACTTCCACCATAAGGAGCTCAAAATAGGATTGTTTACAGTGGAGATAGCCACATATGAACAGACAGCAGCAAATAAGCATGTTAAAATTTAATGTTCAAATGTGTGTTTATAATTCCCATATAAAGTAATATCCCTTTGAGGAAGAGAGGCAACAATTTATTAACCAGACCGAGATGCCTTTTAAAAAAATCATCATTGGGCCGAGCCCGTGGCGCACTCGGTAGAGTGCTGCGCTGGGAGCGCAGCGACGCTCCCACCGCGGGTTCGGATCCTATATAGGAATGACTGGTGCACTCACTGGCTGAGTGCCGGTCACGAAAAAATGACAAAAAAAAAAAAAAAAAAAATCATCATTGACCCTTAAAGGATTATAGTTGCTTGGCTTTTTCCATTTTCACTTGACTTGTTCTCTATTTGATCAAGCTAGTTAAAGCTAGTTTTCTCAGAGCTAGTAAAACTTTCTACATCAACATGGAATAATTAATTAATTATAATAGCTGTTCAGGACATTGTGTCTGCACCAAATGAGAGGACTTATTTTCTCAGTACAATGCCAAAGACCATGTTTTTATAATAACCTGGTGGCTGGTACACTTCTTGTCTCTGTATTCCCAATATAAATATTACCTGAATTCCTTTAACCTGGCCAAGAAATACAGAAGAGACCAGAATTCCAAGGCAGAGAAATGAATTGGTATTGTATTTAAATGCACAGGTCTCCCAGCTGATAGACGGGATAGAAGATCACTGTATTTTAGATGAATATACAGGTCTAAAACTATTACTGATGGATCCTGAGCACTTATTTAAAAATATAATTCTACATGCCTTGTTTAATCAATTTCATCTGAAGAAAAGTACAACATTTGTGCTATAGAACAATGGAAAATTACTTGGAGGAGAAAGCTTATCTGTGATCAATCACAGAATCTTTCTGGCATGTTATTGGCCTTCACAAAGAGCTGTAAATAATTAATTTGATGCATGTGGAATCATCTGACTTTCAGTGCAGATATTCAGTATGCTAAATATAAAACGCATTGTCAATACAACCCCACAAATGCTTATTTGGAGGAAGTTGCAGAAATAGGTGTCCAGCAGAGTGAGCAGAGTGGGGAAGATGAACACGGTATATTCCCAGCTCCTAATGGAGACCAAATCCTGTGTTGGGACATAAGGTGAACACAGAAAGTGCAAAACAAGGGAGAAGAGAAAGAGGATGAAACTGGTGGAGAAAGTAAAAACTGGCATGATCACACTTTTCCAGAAGGTACCAAAATCCTTGAAAAGTTTATAGCTTTTACTCAGTAATTTCATATTTATAGAAATTTACAATGAAGATGGCTAGGTCTCAAAATCTACACACAAAAATGTCTTTCACTTTTTTTTAAGCAAGGACAAATTGGAAACAAGTAGAATTTCAAACAGTAGGGGATTCATTACATAAATTATGTCACAACCTAGAAAAATGATGCTTCAGGAAAATATTTATCGACTTGAGGAAAATAGTTATGAGATATAAAATAGTATATACTGTACAATATCAATTTTGGAACATCCACATATGAATACAGATGTGATGGAAAAAATATGACAGTCCCCGCTATACTCCTGAAGGATGAGCCCTGAGATAGTATAGTGTGTTTGACTAAACTGGATAAAGACGCTTCTGCTGATGGACCACTAAAGGGATTTCATCTCCCTTGTCTGACTCTGTGAGCCCCGAAAACCAGGAACATAAGTATCAGAAAGACTATATATATTTTACAGATACCTAATAAAAGTATCAGTAAGTGTCACCTCCTTAGCTCCCAGAGTAAATAGATGAATTAAGGTTCATAAAATAATTGCCAAAAGGAGGCCATAAAAGAATAGCTCAGTGGACTCCTGACACCATCACGTCATCAGAAATAATTTTGTACCATAGACACAATGTTAACTATCATGAAGTTTAACTAAAAAATAAACAAGTTATTTAAATCTAGGACATCTGTTAGAAACACAAATTCAAAAAGCAAGCAGGCTAAAGCAAATGCCAAGATCATGCCCAGCTCTTGCCAGAGAGATCTTTCACCTTTATGTACAGAACTCAAGTTCCCGCTGATCTTTGGTGCAATAAAAAATGTACTGTACATCATGAGACAAATCACCATAAATGTTGTGGACTGTCGAAGCGTGGAAGGCCACCTGTTCTTCGTGCGAAGGACACAAACACTGGAGCTGGGACCTGAAACTAAGAAGAGGAAGAGAACTAAATAAGGACACTGACCCAGACAAGTGTTGAGTCAGCCAGAGCAGCCTCAGACATCACAGTCCTTTTATTGCTCAAGCTCCGGGGGCCACTTGCTCAAAAGGAGAGACCACAGTCAAATAGGTGGAGACTAGGGAAAGACACTGCACCACGGTCTAAATGACTATTATCCTTGGCCTTCCAAGTCACCAAAAATCTTCCAAGGAGAAGACTGTTAAAGTGCAGGACTGTTTCTATACTATTGATAGTGGTGCAGTGACAACTTCAGGCTTTTAAGACAGAAAGACTTGGATCCTGGTCCAGATCATTTATTAGGTGTTTGAGTTTGTGCAAGTCTCTTATCCTCTCTGAAAATGTTTCCTGATCTGTAAAATAGTATTAATAATGTCTACTTGGCAAGGGTTTTGTGAGGATTCAAAGAAATATTATATGTAAAAGGCCTAGCATAATGCCTAGCACACAATAGATGCTTAATAATAGTCAGACCCTTTCTACTCCCCTTCTTTTACCGCCTTCTCTAGGTATAGTTCTATTTATTAGCTGCTTTAAAATAGTGAAAAAGTAGAGGAGGAGGAGGGGAACAAAGAGAACTATTTTAGTGAGTTCAGACATTATAAAGATCTCCCAGTGAAATGGCAAGTTATTATAGACTCGAGTTTGCTGTTTATGTCTAGGCGCCAGTTAATGTCATGTGTGTGTATGTGCGTGTGTATGTGCCTTTTTACAAGAATTATGCTGTTAGCAGATTGTTTAACTGTGAGAGTTTCTGTGCACGTAATTTGTGTTGACTTTCGTGTGTTCATTTTATTTTGTTAGTAGATTAAGGAAATAAAACCTGGAGATGAAATTCCTTGGCATTTCTCTAGAGATCATGAGAAACTTGAGGCATATCTTCAGCAGAACTATACAGAACCACCTGAAGAGATGGTTTAAATTTTTTTAGTTAATTTGCATGAAACAAATGGGCTAGAGGAGATTGAGATAAAGTGTGTACTTGCTACAGGGTCCTATATTGGAACACCTACACAACAAATCCATTCATTTAACAAATATTTGTTGGGAAACTTTCATGTGCCAGGATTTTGCTATATTCACATGCTAAGATTGTTCTAAGGACATAGATTTTTCCCAAGCCACTAATTGCCCACGGTCTCCTAAGCTTGAGCTGCAAAAGCCCAGAGTCATTTTCTAAACTGCTTTATTGTTATTTCCCATTGTCACCATTTGGGGTTCATCTGACACTTTACACCAAACCAGAAATTTCCAGAATATAATGCTTCACAGCTTGTGATGATCAGGAACTAGAAGGAAGGTTTAGTCCCTTTTACAAGCAAGGACTGTAGACAATGAAGCAACGTACCACAAAGCCGTGGCTGATCCTAGGAGGAAGCCACTTAAAGGAAAACACGCTTGCCTCGTTTGAGATACACGTGATCTCAAATCCCTGCAAGATCTGTTTTCACGTTGCCTATCCCAAATCTGAATGCTCCTACAAGCACAGCTGCTGCTCCTCTGTACCAGTGGGAGTTTTCTAAGCAAATTAAGATATTTCTACAGAAAACTTGTCAATTTTATGAAGAAAACTTTACAATTGTCAAAAATTCTTGTAATTATATCTATTTTTTTGCACCTAGAACTTGTCAGCATAATAGTCAGGTAAATCACAGTTATCAACACTTTCATGAACAGAAAATTTATCTGGCCTGTTTTTCCAATTCCTTTGGTAACGAGAGTCTAAATTGCTATTTCTCTGGCTTTAGGAACATATATCACCCTCTCTCTCTCTTTTTTAAAAGCAATATGTCGTGGGAAGAGTTTTTATTAAGAGAAAACAACTGCTATGATTTGTTAAGATGGAAAGTAAGAGTTATGTAATATTCACATCTCAGAAATGTTTCTCATTTTTATTTTTATTAAGAATCTTTTTGATGGGAAAATAAGCAGAGAAGAAAAGTTTAAGACATTATTTACAATCTCAATCACTTCCCCTAGCAATACTGTTAACATTTGGTGTATATCCTTCTGTTTCTGTGCATGTACAAATAGATGAGTCTTTCCTTTAACTGTATATTTTCTTTAACTAAAATGGGATCATACTCTTCATCAAGCTATAGACCCCATTTTCCCACATCATTCTATGTCTTCTACAGCATCATTTTTAATAGTACTCCTCTGTGTTATGATTTGTTTAACCAATTAAGGCATAAATTTAAGAATTTGGATAAATAATGCCATTAGAGCTTCAACTTTTAAACCACTTGCCCTGCTCCAGGTTGTCCTGGAAGTTTTATACCCAGCTGGTGTCTGAGTCTGTGCCTCTGTTCTCAGCTAACTCATAGTCAGTCCCCAGGGACAGACTTAGTGGCGTTAACTTAGCTCAGGAGTTGGGAACTGCCCAAGTCGCCTGTTGTCATTGGAAAAGCAAAACTACAGCATGAGTTATAACTTTCTCCTGATTTGAGTGAGATTCAGAGTGTGTGAAATTGAGTGTGTGAAAGAGTAGATTTTTATTTATTCAGCTAATATGTATACAGTCCCTGCTATATGCATCTGTCGTTATGCTATCTGCTAGTAATACTTTAGGAAACTAAACCCTCTACCTTTATGGAGCCTATATTTTGATGGATTAATAATTTTGAGAAATTAAGAAAGCCTAAGAGCAACTTCTAATTGTTTCTGTTGTTGTTCTTGCGGTAGAGTGGGGTAGAAATTATGTACTACAAATATATGTATATTTGAAACTATCACAAAAAATTTAAAATTCTTTCGTAAACTTGAAATATTCCATTTTCTAATGGAGATCATATATTTCCTTTTATATTATACATTACCTAAAAGACAATGTTGTCCAGAAAAGACATAGTCTGGCCTTAATTATGGAACAGAAGAAATACCTTAATATGGTTATTTCAATTCATAGAAAACAAATTCCCTAGAGCTCTGGAAGCATTTGTCCAAGGAGTGGATGACATCATTTTGGACATGACATGCTTCCAGTTGTAAGAGCAGTAGTTGATGTGCAAGAGGCCAGACAGCATGTTGATCAGACAAGAAGCTATTTAGAAGCCAGTAAGAACCTGAATATCCACTGATGTGGAAATGGTTGGGTAAATTAAGGTGTCTGTTCTATACACTTAAGTGAAAAACAAGGCTGCAGTGTAATGTATGTAGGATAATGCTGTTTTTGCTTTAAAAATAAGAAAGGGGAATACTGGATATGTGTTCGTATGTTTGAATATGTTTGCATGAACATGAAAATAGGTGTGGAAGACTACCTACCTAACAACATTGATTATTTTGGATGTATGAAAGGGAGCAGAGGTGGGGAGATGATTCTTTCATATACAGTGTCTTTTTACAATGAGCACATATTGGCTCAGTAATTTTTTTAAGTAGGAAAAATAAAGAAAAAAAAAGTTGTAAGGTGGGCCGGGGCTGAAAACATGTCCTTGAAACCACTTTACTGTTATATTTATTAGCATTTATTCATGGAGTACTTATTGTTTGCAAGGATGAGAACACAAGTATTAGACTTAACTACCTGCCAAAGGGCCAATAATCTGAGTGGAGAGATAAGACATGTTCACATGAGAATGTAAGTATTTTTATGCTGAGAATACAGCTGCCTAATTTTTATTTATTTTCTTAAATGAGTGGAATGGAAGTAGTGTAATGAATACAGCTCAGAACTGTCAATTATCTCCAGCTTTGCTTCTACTTGCTTTATGAACTTGGACAAGACTCTTAAAATCTGTAACAGGAACTCTCAGGCCCCTCAACGCCGATGTTCAGAAAAAAACATCTGGATGCAACACAGTTATCATTGCATCAACTGGCATGACAAGATTCTCTCCTGCCCCAGCTCTCCTTCCCAGAACTTGGAAATTTGGGGCTTCTCCTTCAGGACTTATTCTTTGAAGTTGACCCCTTAGCTCTGCAGTCATTAGGAGACCTCTGAGAGCCAAATCAGCCCTAATGGCCAGTTCAGAATTCCTGGCTAAACACAAACCCTTTTATTCAATGGTCAAAATGCAAAACCAGGTAACTTTTGCTCATGGTGCTAAGCTGTAAACCGTCTGTTTCTAGTCTCTCAGGAGTGCTATTGGGAAGCATCAGAACAAAAGTCGTCATCCAAAAATTCCAGTTCTAAGTTTCTCTTGACCTGGGCTTAAAGCCAGAGGCAGTTCTCCATAGGTGGCATGTTAGTGCCATCTGACTGCCAATATCTCCTGCGTGGTGGTTGAGAAAAGAGGGGGAGAGAGAGCCAGAATAGTCAAAGGACTGCACATTAATTTTTAAATGTGAAGAGAAGGGGAAGAGAAGGCAAGGGTAGACACTTGCAACAATTTGTGTTACTGACAGCATCGGCAAAAAATAACTAGCTGGCTCCCATCCAGGGAGTTCCCATCCAGCTGCTGTACGTGGGTGTCAGGTTTGAGAGCACCCACAGCCCATAAGGTTGATCAGAGTCTCCACCTGCATGGGTTACAGAGCGCAAGGCATGGGCCTTCCATTTTAGAAGAAATATTAGAGAGAAAGAAAATGACATCCAGTCCTTCTATTTCACATGATATATTTAACAGTATTACACTTAAAAAAAAAAAAGACTCAATTCTGATGCTTAAGCTGTCTTGTGAGCCTATCATGCTATTTCTTCCTCCTCAGCTTTTGATTGTCATAGTGCTAGAAGCTATACAAGGAAAAGAACAAAGATACCATCCTTTAGGAACTGCCAAAACTCCTAGGTGAATAGGAGAGAGCAATGGAAAATAAGAGATATCAGGTACCAGGGCTGAGTGAGTGCATTTTAGGGCTGGGGTGGGAGCTCCACATAGGCGTGGGAGGGAGAGAAGAGGGGGCGATCACTTAGTGAGCTAAGCATAAGAGGAATACCTCGGAGTTTTACAGAATGTTCAGAGGTACACGTGTGAGCACGCAGCCCACATTCCTTCCACTCCCACCACTGCCTTCACGCTGTCTTCTCTGCTAAAATTCTGTTATTTATCCATCCACCATTCATGCTCCAAACTATGCAATCCATAAGTGCATCTAATCCCACATACTTAGGATCTGTTCAGCAGGATAATGTCCTTGCACAAAAATGGTTTTTAAAGAATAGGAACTTGATTATCTAACCAGGCCACTGATGTCCTCTTAAGCTAGTTTGTGCTTTACAGTTAAATTGTGCCCAGGGGAGGAAGTATCTTGTTGTGGAAAGAGCACTCACCTGAGAATCTAGAGACCTCCAACTTAGTTCCCTGTTTGTGATTCAGAAATTCTGTGATTTGGGGCAAGACGTGGCCCTTAGCTTCCTCAATGGGATAAAATAATGGGAATAATAATAATAATTAGGCTGGTTCCACCAAGTCAGCCCATATTCATTGAGCATCTATTATTGTGCCCCTCTAGCTTAAAAGGTTCAAGGTAGTTGGTAAAAGTGCTTTGCATTCTCAGAAGCATGCAATGCACTGAGAGAATCCTAATCATTTTATAAGCATGCTGTGACTGTGCTTTTCCTTAATCCATATACCATGAAACCTCCTGGGGAGGTAGCTCAGTGCAGTGGGGGCTTTAAAATTATAAAGACCTCTTCACTGCAAACTGCCTCAGCTATATCTGTGTGACTGTGTGACTGTGGCAAGCCACTTAACTTCTCTTAGTCTTAATTTTCTTACCTGTGAAGTGCTGACAATGAGGCCCACCTCGAATGGTAATGGCGAGGAGGACAGGATGAAGAACCCTAGCTTTCAGCACAGCAGCTGAGCAGAATAGCTTATGGAATATGTGAAGCTCTGGGCTCAGACAGACCATGGTTCAGGGCTGGTTTAATGCTTTCTTAGATATGTTACTGTCTGAAAATCACTTAATTTCCTCAAGCCTCAGCTTCTTCATGTGTACGATGGGAATAATAACGGTAATCATACATGATGATGATTATTATTAAAAAATTAGCACAGTTCACGGCACTTGACCAGAACTCAGTTAATAAGAGCAATTACTACACATTACCCACAAATTCAGAACTGATCTAATCTAAACACAGTAGCTGGAGTCTGTAATTTTGTATTACAGAGGGAAGGGGTCTTGTTAGAAAAGAGTACAAATGGTTATGTAAGAAAAAATTCTAAGCTACATATGGGGTAAGCTATTGTTGCATAGATATAACAAACTCCTTATGTCGAATTTACATATAAGCAACGATTGCAATGAAAACGAAGGTCAGCACTGCTTTGATTTGCAAATTATTCTTTCTATTTATGGCAAGGACTTCTATCTACTCTGTTATTCATAAAGTTACTTCAAGTTTGAAAGATAAAAATACTGTATTTTCTTGGCATGTCTGGGACTTTGAGGAATTGAAAGTTCATTTGACGCATTAGGTTCTTTGGTTATGAGCAACTCTGGTTCAATTTATTAGACAAATATTGGTGAGCACAACACACCAAGCTGAGGGAAGTCTGGAGAAGCAGGTTTAGAAGTGGTACAGGGGGCCGACCCCGTGGCTCACTCGGGAGAGTGCAGCGCTGGGAGCGCAGCGGTGCTCCCACCGCGGGTTCGGATCCTATATAGGGATGGCCAGTGCGCTCACTGGCTGAGCGCGGTGCGGACGACAACAAGCCAGGGGTTGTGATCCCCTTATCGGTCACACACACACACAAAAAAAAGAAGTGGTACAGGAACCAGGACAGGGACTCCTGCCAGGCACAGTTTCCACCCTCCTTGCATCAGGTTTGAAGAGAGAAAGTCCAGGTGACCAGGCTGAGATCTTAGAAGGCCTTTCCTTCAGATTTTTCCCAGCCAAAGGCTACTCCTGAGACCTCTTTGCCTTCATTGAAGAGGAACAGATTATATGAATTTTTTGCCTACCGAGACTATCCACAACAGGGGAGAAGCAAATCCTCTGAAGGAAATGGGAGATGCTGATAGGAAGTGAGAATGGGTGCTGGGTGCTCAGCATCAACAAAATTCCGCTACAGCATTGGACAGACTTGTTTCCACATCTGATGCTGCTGTTGCTGTCCAAATTACCCCACTCCCCTGAGTCTATTGTAAGATGGAGATAACAGCAAAACCTACTCCACGGGATTGTTATGAAGTATCAATACAGTAACACTGACAAAGTGCCCAGCACAAAGCCTGTCACGTAGTATGTCTATTAACTTTCCATAAGTTATCCCATCCTTTCTTATTTTTACTGTGTCTGTGTTAGGCTTTCCTTTGTTAATTCCACATATATTTCCTTGTTGTGTGTTTCTTACATTTGTGCATATTAGTATTCTGTTGTCAAAAGATGTGCTTCCAAAGCAAAGACATCATGCCTCAACTTGAAAACACTGTTGCTTTTGATGATGACAGTGACAATGACAATAATAAGAGGGAGGCACTGCCCTAGTAAGTAGTTTTGAAAGGTGTTTGAGACTTTTAAGAATATTTACCTAATATGATATTTATAAACATAGTCAATTCCCATAGTTATGCTTGAGATATAGGCTTCCATTTTCTTTTTCCTGGTCATGCTGAAGGACCTTGATGACACATAGAACCATATTGTCCATGCAAGGCTTTTGATGACAGAATGGTTGGCACAGCTTTACTTTCCTAAATAGTCTGCTGATTCACTTGTTCCATTTTTAAACATCAGCAGATTGGCATTGGTGACATCTGCTAATTATCTGGTTTGACTCGTGACTGGCATGAGACTTCCATCTGCAGCAATCAGTAAGACATGATCAGTGTGAGGTTAATACTACCCAGTCCATGACAATTTGTAGTAATGAATAGCCTTGTCTATTTTTCTATTTTCCCTAGAGGTATCATTATTTATCATCTGTTGGAAATATAGCTGCCAGGAGTTTGACATAAACCTGGTGAGATTGCACCTAACTTCATTCTAGTGGAAATTGCACTGTTTTCCTGTTAATAACCTATCAACCCTCAAATAGCATTGGCCCACTCAATTCCATGTTGAAGACCTTCTAAGTCTCTCTTAGGGTCTTCTCCCAACCTTCATTCCTATGTGAAAGCAATCTTGGAAGGCAGCTGAAGACTAGCTTTCGTATTGTTTGTCCTTTCTTGCTGATACCAGATTTCGAAAAGTCCCCTCAAATGGCAGTCTCTTCTAAAACCGTCATCATGGGACTGCCACAGTTTCATTAAGACATGTTAGTTATACTTCCTGGTTTAATTCAGAGTGAATTAAATCATACCCAACAAACTCACTAAGAGTTTTGTTTGTTTTTGTAATGCTTAGCTAAGATTAGAAAGGCAACGACCTCTAACTGTGGCAGTAGCTTCCTTTGCTAATTCCCCATTCGACACTTTAGATCAAAATGAGTGCACATTTTCACCATTTTGTGGTCTACCAGAGCAAACACAGGAGAATGCTTTCTGCCCCCTGGTGCTCATGTCTGCTGCTGCAGCAGATGACTCAGCTGAGAGATTTTCCAGACAGAAGTAGAAAGATTGGCATGTCTGCTGCTGACAGCGCATGGGAAAGCCACAACATTTGAGGGCTTCACCTATCAGGTAGGTGCTAAATACCTAAGTGTCACGTAAGTGAATAAAGAGGAACACGCAATCCAGTAATAGTCAGCACTGCTAGGGAGAATGGCAGAGACACTGGGCTCTGGCTCTTGTTGCCTCATTTGGGAGCCCTCTGGGTGCTGCCTGGGCCACCCTGTCCATTTCTTGGTCTCTTGACTATGCCAGGCTCCTCCCCATCTGGCACATTGACACCTGCTGCTCCCTCTGTCTAAAAAGCCCCCCGACCCTTTTCACCCACTAAACCCTACCCTCTTTCAGAATTTAGCTGAAAGGCCACATTCACAGCTAAATCTAAATCAAGACTCTATTACATCTTCTCACACCCCCTGGTTCTTCTCCTTCAAGGCACTCATTACGATTGTAATTGAATAATTAATACTAGAAATGTTGGTTTAATGAATGTGTCATCTGCTAAAATGTAAACCCCCTGAGGGTCTTACATATATCTGTATCTCTGGTTTCTTATACATGGTAGGGGTACGATCCATATTTTTTAAATGAGTAAATGAATTCTGAATTGAACACTCAACATTATTAAATTTGGCAAGGCTTCTGTTAGGTTTTACAGATAAAGCAGAGGCAGGTTTATAATTAAGTATAATTTAAAAGATAACCAGAGAAGGGAGAGAGGAGGTAAAGAAGCAACTGAAGCAGGTCACCTTTCCCTTTGTTCTGTTTTATGAGGGAGTAGTTGCATGCTAACGTGATTAAGTGCCAAAACAAGCAAGACTTTTCTTTCTCCTCAAACTTTTCTAACTGTAGAAAGAGTAAGAGTTCTTCTCAAACCTTATTTCCCTTTTTTTTTTTTTTTTTTGGCAGCTGGTGGGTAAGGGGATCCAGACCCTTGACCTTGATGTTATCAACAACACACTCTAACCAAGCTATTTACTTTTTACTCTCTGCCTGACCCACCCTCCAAAACTCTAAAAGTTTTTATTGTAATAAATACCTGCACTTAGAGAAAAAGCTTAAGTACTAAGTCAATGCCCATTGCTTTGTATGCTACCAACAGTGCTTTTTATTACTGGACATAAGGTGCTCTGTGGTTATTTTCTCTATAGTCTTACACTGGAAATAAGCAACAATTGTGGTTTTCCTTTTACAAATGGAGGCAATGGGATGTTGTCCACTGTTACACAGAGCCTCAGTAGCAGGCAAACCTGGGGCAGCTCCAGAGTAGCAATGGAGGGAAATTCTCAGCACACCAGTCCTCCTGGCAGGTTCCATGGCCTGTAACTGATCACAGATCTTGGTTTTCCTCCCATTGGCTAAAAGTATAATAAATACAAGTTATAGCCTGACTACCTTCTGAGATAATCCTGTAATGGTTTAATAGGGGAAAAAAGAGAAAGTCCAGATGTTTGCATTTTTTCCCTGCTTAGTATGAGTTGAATGCTAACTTGAGAGTCGCTTTAAAGGTGGACTGTAAAGTGCTTTCTCTTTATGAGTCCACCCTGTATCAGAAAACCTATAGGATACAGACAACACAGGATAGTTACAATAGGACATGGACAAAGAATGGGATGGGGAACACCACATGTGTGGTTGATATCATTATTCTACCTATCTGAAATATAGCACAGGGGAGGAAAAACTAAAAAAAGCAAAAGCCACATAGAGATTCCATTCTTTTAACAGTAGATAAGCTTCTCATTCATTTAACTTTCAATAAATATTTTTTGAAAATTGAAAATTGACAAATATACTAAGCTCTATGGATACAACAAAGAAAAAAATGAAGATGAAGCCTGTGGTCTTTTGGACTTTACACTTCAGGGGCAGGGGACAGATAGAGGATGCAGGGAGAGAGAATGTGCAAGTAGTAGGTAAGATCATTTCAAACACTAATAAGTGTTACAGTAATAATAAGCCAAGGTAATATGATAAACAGTGACTAGAGGTGGGGTCTATTTTAGGTCAGTGCTGTTCTGTACAGTAACCATTAGCCACATGTAGCTCTTGAACTATTGAAATGTGATTAGTCCAAATTGTGATGTGCTGGAAGAGATGTGCTGGATTTCATAGACAGTATGAGAAAAAGAATGTAAAATATCTCATCAACATTTTTATAGTAATTGTCGAAATGATCATATTTTTAATAGATCAAATTAAATAAAGATAATATTCAGATTAATTTCACCTTTAAAAAAATTTTTTTTAATGTGGCTACCAGAGCATTTACAATTGCACATATGGGGGCTGGCCAGTTAGCTCAGTTTGTTGGAGCATGGTGCTGATAACACCAAGGTCCAGGGTTCGATCCCTGTAATGGCCAGCCACCAAAAAAAAAAAGAAATAATATGACTCACATTTATGTCTCACCTTATATGTGTATTGGACAGCACTGACACTGTTAGTGTGGTCAGGGTAGGCCACCTGAGGAGGTCATGACACGCTTAGGAGGCCTGGCCATGTGAGGGTCTGGGTGCAGGCAAAGAGAAGAGCAATTGCAGAGAACCTGCAGTGGGAACCAGCATGGTGGGTTAGAAAAGAAAGGCAGAAAGCCAGTGTGCCTGGAGAGAAGGCCAGGAGAGAGGGTGGTAGGAGATGAGGTCACCCCTGAGACCAAGGCTTGCTTATGCAGGGCTTTGTAAACTATAGTAAGAAGCTAGCATTTGATATAAATAGAGATTTTCTATAAAATATTACAGCAGATTTGCTTCTCTGCAATTTCCCAGGAACAGCTCTAAATTGTCAACATTCAGTATGAAACTTCGGCTAAAGAAAATGCAAAGACACCCACTCAGCTTAGAATATGTCCATGCTACTGAAGGCTTCCACTGGAATATGCACTTATTACACTCATTTATTTTCATATCATTGTTAGAATGTTTACATATAGATGCTTTTTTGTGAGGAGGAAGAACACAGGTGAACAGAGAATATACTTAAATAAATCAAATGAATAGCTCACTCTCATCTTCGTCTCCTTCACTCATTTCAAGCTCAGACTTTGAGTGGTGCAAGAGGAGAAGACAGGCAAACCCACGTCCACCCAGGAAGGACGGGGTGTGGGTTGGGAGATAGATATTGAAGTTCTCCCTTCTTTACACATGAGTGTGTCCACTATTTGTACATTGTCTCCTGGGCTACTCCCAGGAAAAGTTCTTCTCCCTCTCCCACCCCACCCCCACCCCCCTGGAGAGTGGTTTTTTAAAAAATAGTAAATCATTTAATGAACAAATATTTCTGATGTATCTTAGAGTTTATATAATGAATTTATTGCCAGAAAAGCTAAATTTTGAGTTTCACAAGTGAAGCGGAAACACTTTGTTCCCAGATGTCAAAAGGACACTGACATCCATAATTAGCAGGCAGCTCTCATACACACACACAAAAAGGCAAAGCAAAACATGTCCTCGCTAGGGATATGTGGTCACTAAATTAAAAGGGAATGTGCCTGAGTGAGATTATCCAAATCTGAAATCTCTTACCTGTCAAGATTAATGCCTGGTTAATATATGTCCAGCTCTGTCAGTCACTGGGACCTTGACCACCCAAAGTAGGGCAGAGTTCTTGTGGTAACTGGACCATTGGAAACCCATATGTGAGTGAGCAAGCCGGGTTATAAGGCACGGGTGGGGCCAGCTGAGTCAGCCAGATGTAGTCCTTCCCTTTAAGACTTCTTCATCTCTGACGTTATGGACAGATGGGGTCACAGTGCTCTGTCCTAGTCTAATGATTACTAAGATTCTACTTTTATAAGAAGTTGTTAACCTACAACCTAAATTTAGCCTGGTCGATAGTCCAACAAGTGAAAACTTCTGAATAGCGTTGAGTTAAATAGATCCTACCTGCATCACCAACCTACTTTCTCAAAATAAAACCCTCCATTTAAACGAAACAGAAAAGATGTGTGACAGTATAAATCAGTGCCTGCGCATAATAGGCACTCAATAAATATTTGTTGAATGTTAGAATGTACAAATGTTAATTAAGGATTGGGGGAACCTTATTGTAAAATTAGTAAATACCATAAGGAAGGCCCAAATTCTATTCTGGCCTAATCAACTCCTCCTAGTGAGCTTTCTGGGAGAGCTATGCATGTAAAGAACAAGGACAAATGAAAAATAAAAATGCATATCATCGGGAAGAGATTCCAGGATCCCAATAGTAGCTGCTCTGATAAACTGAACTGGAGTGCTTTTCACAGGTTCAAGCCTGCCATGGGCCTCGCTTCACCTCTAAGTCCAAGTCTTTCCACAGTCTAACTGCAGAGCCTAAAGAGATGAGTTTTACAGAGTCTGAAAGCTCATTTCTGCAATAAGAGAGAGAGAAAGCAAGATGCCTGGGTCTGCACTTTGACACAGTGACTCTGCCAGACAAATGATACAGCCTAACAAACAGATTTGCAACTCCACCTTTCTGGGACCTGAGGGTTCTCAAGACAGCAGCGTCCTTGATAGGGGGAAAATTAAAACAGTAATCCAGGATAGGGAGTCATAATCTGTAACCGACAAATTGGAGAATTTCAAAAACAAAAGTGAATACAGTTTTTTAAATGTGGGTGCATACAGCAATTGCCATTACGAAGCACAAACCCTGCAGAGTAAGTTTTATAAAACCTATTTAAAATTTAATCAAGTTGAGCTTCACAGTAACTAAGTCACTTGCCAGGGCCAAATGGTCACAAGTCTATTTGAAGCCAGGCCTGTGCTCTTTCTTTGCCATACTGCACATGGCACATTTCTGTGAATTAAAGAGAAAGCAGAACACTTTCACCAACATTAGTATTGTGAAAGTGCTTATGAAAATTGCCACATAAGAAACTGCTTGCTTATTAGATTTGTTATCCATTAATACCGTTGATATAAACTGCATTAATTATACTTACAAAAACATAAATAATTAATAGTAGAAGATACAGCAAGGAGCAAGCATTCACAATGCAGGAATTCCTCCAGACCTATGGCAAGAAAAAGAAGCACGTCTGGGTTCTGGATTCATTTCTCAGCTTGCCGTGTCTAAACTTTATAGACTTCTTCACCTCACTCTCAATATGAATGCACATAATCTGGCTTATTAACTTCTTTCCAAACTGGCTCATCTTTTAAGTCCCTGTTCCTGTGATTTTCACCCCATTCTCCCAAGCAGCCCTAGAGCCTTAGTCATATTTCTCCTTTCCATTTATATTCGGTTAGTTGTCTAATCCTGCCAATCCTACCGCAGCAGAGATCTGTGGCTAAGTCCCATATGTGCGTTCGTCACCACGTTCCTTCTGCTTCTGTCCTAATTCAGACTCTTACTGCTTCTTGCATTAGTATGAATGCTTCTGGCCGCGCATATTGGAAAACCCCAACTCATGCTGACATAAACAATGAGAATATTGATTATCTCACATAACAAGGTATCCAAAGAGAAGGCAGTTCCAAGTTTGTTTAAATCACCTGCTCAATAACATCATCAAGAAATCAGGTTCCTTGAATACTGGCTTTGTTCACAGACCAGCTCCTCTTATCATAGCAAAATGATGGCAAGGCAGTTCCAAGTGTCTCAGGGAGACAAACAACTTCCAGCAGAAGAAAAGATTATTTATCTCTTCTTGTGTTTTCCTTTTTCAAAAGGAGAAAACATTTCCTGGAAGGCCCCTAATGGACTTCCTTCACATCTCATTGGCTAGAAAATGGACTCTCTGGACTTATCTTAGAGTGGATTCATCCTCTGGGCAGGTGATGAAGACCATGGCTGGGGGCTGGAGGGGGGGGGATCACGGAGCAAAACCAGGATTCAGTTAGGAAAGAGGAAGAAGCAGGGACAGAATGGACGGTGGGTTGTCGGCTAGTGGTGTGTGCTGCATCTGTCTCCTGCTGGGACTGTCATGATAGACTCCAAACTGTGTCCTAGGCCCTAGGGTTTCTCCATGCTAATCTGTCTACAGACCCTTTTAAGATCAATCTTCATAAAGCACAGCATTGTCACAGAACTCAATGCCAACTTCTCAGTCTGGCCTCTAAGACTTTATAGTTCACCCCAAACTCCCCCACTCCTAGTGTTATCTCATGCAAAACCCTTTCTCTGCAGGGTGCCTTCCCTTCACCTCCCCTGCGCTGTATCTCTTGTATCCACCTCTGTCTGGTCACTAAAGTGATATTCCTGAAAACAAAGATCTGAGCTGAACTGCTGTACTTAAAACAATTTCTTATAGGACGAAGTTTGAATTCCTTAGCCTGGTATACATAGTCTTTCCCAAAGTACTCCCTACATGTCATTCCAGGTGATTTCTGTATTTATCTCCATTTCCATCCCCACCCACCCCTACTCCAACCACGTAGAAGGTTCTCACTCTTCCCAAACACAGTATCCTCTTTTATGTCTTCATGCCTTGTCATATGTTGTGCTCACTGCCTGGAATATATTTCTCATCTTTTCCCATCTGGTAAAATTCCACTCATCATTCAAAGCCCAGATCAAAGCTCATTTCCTTCATAAATGTTTTTCCAATTCCCCAGACAGAACTAATTTCTTCCTCCCTAATTGCTTCCAAAAAAATTTATTTTTTGGTGGCTGGTTGGTATGGGGATCCAAACTCTTGACCTTGGTGCTATCAGCACCACTCTCTAACCAATTGAGCTAACTGGCCAGCCCTCAAAAGATCTATTACACCAGTTGACACATTGTACAGTAACTATTTATTTACATCCGTGTTGTCCACCAAGACACTTTTCTACAACAGAGACTTTTATTCTTATTACTACTATTATTATTTTAATCTTTGTGCCCCTAGCCCCTGGTACAGAACAAGTTCCTAATAAAAGGCTAAGGGTGGTCTATCTAGAATCCCACTCTAAATTCTACCCATACCTCAATGCCCATCTCAAATTTCATCTCTTCTGGGCTTTTGTTTTGACTTTCCTACTGGTGAAAAGTTTTCCTTATTCAAATCCCATAAGTTTGATTTCTGTAACTAAAAGCCCTCAATCATACTTTGTCTTGTCATATGGTTACCCTACCCTCCTCTCCTTTCCCCCTAGCCTTTTAGTTCCTTCAGTAAGGCCTGTGTTTTACTATTCTGTGCCTCTGTTCCACTGAGCCCAGTGTTACAGGCACCACTAATAGTGGTACCAACTCATAGTATGGTTTGATAGTACATCTTCAGATACAGACAAGAGAGAATACTTGTTTCTCTTTCTTCTCAGCTTTGGGGTCAATATTATTGGGGGTTCTTAGTTTTAAAGAGTAGGAAATTAGAAAAAAATAGTCAAGCCAATACTATGCCAAATGTTTTTCAAAAACATAAGGTGCAGGGGAGATGATGTATGTATTTTGTTGTGAACTCCAGAAATTCTATAAGAATTTTTCTAATTTTAATATGTGTTTTTGACAATAATTTTTTTAAATATGCAAACATTCTTGGTCACCTACATGATTATTTTTTACTAGATCCTACCACAAGATCCTTTGCCCTCAGTGGCATTGCATTTGTGATGTTACTGATGCTAAGAGATCAACTCTAGGGACATCCCTCAAGTTTGAAGATAGATAGGAGCTACCAATGAATGTTTATTTATTTCCGGGAGGTTGAAAGACTATTTTTTTAAAAAAAGAGATGCCAACATTAGATCTAAATGCCTCGAGATCAGTTGCATTTTATTAATGTAAGTGGCAAGTTGGTATTCACCAGTAACTGTTTCTATTTTACATCAGACAACCATTGACTTGGTTGATTCAGTGAAACAAATCAACCAACTACCCAAATTTGAGATACTCTCAAATCGAGCACTTCCCAGAAACCAAATCAGTGTTCTGGTTTATGAGCATGCGTTTTGCATTATGACAATGTGTTTTGCTAAAGACAATACTTTACCATTTTTAAAGGATTTACAATATTTTACTAGGTAGGCAATATTCAGAAGTTAAAATATAAACTCAACTTCATGACAAAACAAGTTAGACTTAAATAAGACTTTTGAAGAAAGAACAATGAAAAACTTTTCTGGATTTAGAAGATATCCCTATTTCAGTGTACACCTCAAGAGTATTTCTCTCATTACTGGGCATTTAATGACTCACCTACTAAAATGATTACTTCTGAAAGATAAGTACAAAAAAAAATAATACCTTCTATCACCTATTTCCTCCAGAACCCATAAAAAAATTCAAAAATTCAATAAGTACAAACAAATTAAACAATACTTTTTATCTCCTTTATTTCCTCCAGAACCATAAATATATATATATTACTTGAAGATCTCTTTTGGGGTTGTATTTTCATGCATCAGCCTTCATCTTAGTTGTTCTGAATTCTTCAAGTCCGAAAATTCACCTCCAAAGAAATTCCTTTTTTTCAAAACCATTCATAGCAGCAGCAGTAATTCAACTACGGTATTCTGGGAACAGAGATACCTCAGAGATTTCACTCAGCATCCGGGTGGGCTGGAAGAAGGGAGCACCAGGTGCTCAGGACCATGTGGTCAGGGCTTCACAGCTATGGAGGATCGGATGGCAGAACATGATTTAGCAGTGGAGGCAGATAGTAAGGGCAGCTCTCTACCACTGCTAACCTATGCCACAGAATGACTCAGGTGATCAAGACTTCAGCTCATAGTAAGGGAATTAAGAACAATGGAGGTTCTTTCTTCTTTTAACCAAGTTGCTGTGTCCTTTTAGTGGGCAATTTTGGGCAGGCCAATCTATTCCCTGGGCTAAGAGGTAGGAGATGACTCTGAAGTGCCTGGACCGTTTGGGTACTTAATACCCAGTTAAAGATTCAGTAGGATGGCTCAGCTTAGAGGGGCCAGGATTGAAAAGAACACATAAACCATCTACGTGTGTTAAGTTCTAAGGGAGCAGATGCACTGTGGCCAGTGGGAGAAGACTGGTAGTGGTCTGAAGGTCGGAGACGGGCAAGAGGGAAAGGCACAGGCAGCCAGCAGACAATGGCAGGGCCAACAAAGTTTGAGTATTACAGCAGGTAAGTGGAGCAAAGCAGTGGAAAGTCTAAGCTCTTGCAGGCAGGCAGCTCAGAGCAGGCCAAAGCTACGAGACTAGGTTTCTGGGTCAGGAATTGAGTACATTGGGGAGAAGTGACCTATGTGTGACTGAGAATGGTGACAAGAGCAGGGCAGAGCTCAGGGCCAGGAGGAAGAGAGTGCTGGGCCAGCTATCAAGGCACAGTCTTGGGCACAAGAAAACAAGACAGGGGCCCCCAGAAGAGGTACGAGAGTAAAACTCTTTCATTTAAAAAGAAAAAGGGAAGACAAGAGGCAAAAACCCATTTGCTAGAACTTGGCAGGGATAGCAGTTAGAGGGATTCAATAAATGGAAGGAAGTGGAAAAATAAAGATAGCCCCTAAATGATCTGAATTTCTGAGGTTTTTTTCTTTTCTGTCTGTATATTTGGTCTCTCTCTTTCATGTTGGAGGATTTCCTGGAATGTCTAGTAATCCTTGACTATCAATTAACACTTAAGAACAAAGCATTCAAAAGCTCTATGTGCTAGCACAAAACTTACCAACTGATGAAACTCATTGTAGAATAATCGAGGTGGGAGTCAGATACTTTGGGTGAAATTTTAAAGAGGAATCCTCTGTCTTTTGCCTAAAGTAAATATCTGAAAGACAAAAATAAAGTGGAAGAGAGAGGAGGCTCCTACCATTCAGTTTGCAGACTCTTTCAATCCTGCCGTGATCAGCCCAGTAGCTCAACCCATCTTCCTAGTCCCTCCACATCTGAAGTCTCCCCCATTCAATGCTGCTTCAGAATAAACCTCAAATCTCCTGCCCTTGGTGGAGTGGAGGTAAATCACCACCGGTTAAATGTGGTAAAGAAGGAGATAAGAACCTAATCACTCGACAGTAGGACTTACAACCAATTCCTTTGCTTTAAGCTCCTACCCTCTGCAGACCCTGGTGTCTCCAGTGCTAGGTCTCTTAGGGGTTCTGTGACAGAAACAAGCTACTTTTCAGCAGTACTTTCTTTGCTTTGAAGGCGCTGTAAGTTGCAGCCTCCTCATCTCTGTTGACTCGGTTACTGCTACTCCATCCTCTTTCTATCTCACAAAAAGGTTGAGATCTTTCATCTGATTTTTCTTCTCCTGTTTTCTTTATTTTTGATGCATTGTAGTTTTCCTTTACTAGCATGCTATTATGTTGCTAAGAAGGACTCAACTAGTTATTTTTAATGAAAAATCTCTCTAGGTGACTACTGATGACATGAAAAATGGGGTGAAGATTTGGTACTCTGAATTTCAAGGGAAGCCTTTATATATCTCCTGTAAAATTAAATGAATAGACATATAGATAAAGTTATTTTAATGTCTTGATCAAAAGGGAGGAGAATGACTCATAATTACCCTGACGGTTCACAGAGAAGAGGAAAGATTATATTCTAGAGCCTAGTTAGTGGTCTTAATTTAACTCTCCATCTGGGTAGGATGGGGGCTGGGCTTGCTAAATTGAGCTGACACAGATTGTCCTCAGAAGATTAGCTTTATCTGTATTAACAGTCCATTTCACCTTCAGTTGAAACATTCCATTTCCTACTTTTGAAAATATGCATTCTCTCCCCTCTGAAACAGTTTACCATAATCTGCTAATGACTCAGGCTTATAGTGAACATTCCTCACAGGCACAATGTACGATGAACTTTATATCTGACCGACTTGTGAATTCCAGAGCTGCTGGTGCCAGGTGTCCGACAGGCCACATATGAGTAAGTTGGGAAGTCTGTTAAAAATAATGAATTTGCAAATCCCACCCCCACATCCAGAGGAACTGGTTCAGCAGTTGGAGCAAGTAAGGTCTCATAACGGTAATTCTGAGTTGCTATTATAGAACAGCCATTGCATTGGTTTATTCACTCATCTATATCTATCTGTATCTATCTGTCTATATGTATATTGCTCACTTGCAGATAACTAGCGCCCTTGGCACACAAGGATGCACAGGTGAACAGTCTTGACCTGAAGAATTACAATTTAGTAGATGACATAGAAAGAATTTTAATTAACATCGATAATGTAATTTTGAGAAAATGTGAATTATCTAAAGTGTAGTAGAAATTCAGAAGAGGCAAAAAGGACTGAGAGGATCAGAGAAGTTCTTGTGAGGAGGTGGCCACTAAGTTGGGCCTTGAAGGGTAGGTGAGATTTCCATGGGCAGGAATGGAGAGCATTTGAGTAAGATTTTCAGGCATTTGCCTGAAATAAAATATTCAAAATCAAAATTGTGTTATACTGGATTCACTTTAATTTTGATATTTTCTGTGCTGATGAGCATAAATAAATATTCTAAGTTTACTGTCTAATTTTGTTGATATGGATACACCAAAATATTTTCAACAGGTTTAATTAATATTAATAATAATTATAGCACATTTACTAAGTACACATGGTATATTGAAATCTGTTAACAGATATTGGAAAAATTGTAACAGTAGCTTAAAACTTGTCTACCTTGAATAAGCTAGGAAATCATAAGACATAGAAATGCTAGCTTAAAAAATATTCAATATATCTTAGTAAATATATTGATAATGATCAATATTCTTTCAACCTGATTTATCTCCACTTTAAATAACCTGTGGTCTGAATCTTTTTATAAATCACTTTAAAGTGTAAAGCCTAAAGAAGAGAACTTTTTTTTTTTTTGAAGAGAACATTTTTTAAGTTTCTATTTTCGTATCATCAATCAGCAAGTCTTCCTCGTGTAGTAATGGAGAAGGGTAACACTTTATGTCCTTTCCTTCTTCCATTTGTACTTAAAAATAATTTTAAAACTTTCCCTTTCCTCTCAGATGTTCCATTTCATCTCTTGCATTACTTTCCCAACTTCATCTCAATATGCCTTTGCTAGATCTTGGTAATCTTCACTTCCCTTATTAGTTTCAAAAACAATGTGCTCTTTATATGAGCCTCAAGCACTTCTTTTAGTTAAAGTACAAAACTAGGTTGGAATTTTTCCAATACTTTTTCAAAGAAAAATGCTAATGACAGAACTGTAACATACTCTGCATATTATCTTTAATCACCTCTCTGTGCTCTGTGGTGTACAAAGAGAAGGAAATTATTGCTACTCTCTAGGGAATCTAATATTGAGGAGGATGAATCACTAAAGGACATAAATTGTGAGTGACAAACACAAATGCATCAAGAAACATGGTGATATAGTTAAAGAAGGTAAACTCTAGACATTAATGAAGAGAAAGTGTTGGGGATCTGCTTAGTTTCAGAAATACTCATATATACACACACACATATGCAACTCTGGCATCATTATGGCATATACATGATTATCTTCTTCTCCTTTCCCTTTGACTCCAATTACAGCATCTCCTTCTCAGCTCTACGTTCTACCCTCTCTGTTCTTCTCCTTTCTTGCACACTTCTCTTTTTTTCCTCTTTTCTCCAATCTCTTCCCCATTTAATGGAAGAAGAGTTCTTCAGCCCTTTCTGGTCCTGCAAAGACGTTTATTCCTCTCTTGGGATGGTCCTTTTCCAGTGACACAAAGGATGAAGAGCCTTCTTTGCTCCTAAATGGCCACTCTGGTACCCCTGGTCAGTCTCACCCTCAGTTGGCTGGGATCCCCACTGAGATAGACACCTTGACTTCAGCTCAGTGGAACTGATTTTGGACTTCTGAACTATACAACTGTAGGACAGTAAATTTGGGTGGTTTTAAGCCACTAAGTTTGTGGCAATTTGTTACAGCAGCAATAAGAAACTACTAATACAATGCGAGGTTGTATTAGGTGACTTCTATGATTGCTTCCAACTCTTAACTGCTACTTCGTAGTTATGACCCATTCATTGCTAAATGGCCTAGATTTTGCAGTACTTGGGTGTCTTAACCAATCTTGTTAAAAGGAATGTCTTTTAAGATCATTAATCAGGTGTTGCTTGTCCTCTAGAGTAGGTGCATTTGAAGAAAGGCAATTGAAGAGGAGTCTGCTGTTTCATGTGAGCTTTTGTTCTAAAAACGGCAGTCAGAGAAGAGGCCTCTCAATCTAAAACCCAATCTACTGTTTCACCTTCCTCTACAATACATCCTGCTCTCTGGCCCCATCAACCTTCTCTTCACTTCCCAAATTGGCCCTTCCATGTCTCAATTTCTTTGTCAGGGCTTACCAGAAAATGTAGTCTCCTAAATCTGCTCAAAGCTCCAACCAAGTGCACAGTCTTCTCAAAAACTCTCCTGATCTCCCCGGTCACACTTAATCTTTTCTTCCTCTCTTTTCCCATTTATGTTATTTGTCCTACTTCTCTTCAGACTCTTAAACCCAGCTTCTAATTAGTGCTTACACATCTGTTTTCACCAGTAGACAGAAGGAACTTTGGGGACAGCGTCTGTGACTTATTCATTTTGGTAGCTCCTGAGGCCAGGGACCAGTGCTTACACATAGTAGATGTTTGATGTTTCACAGAGCACTAGAACCAAGGAACTAATTATCTTTTCTTCTCATAAAATGTGTATTTCTTCCACCAGCAAAGTTGCAAAGAAACATGTATTTCTAAGTGCTTTCCATCCTTTCTCCTTACTTCCCACAGTATTTTATTCAGTGTAAACTTCCTAGGATTGCCCCTCCTCTGACATACCATGGACAAGTAGAAAAAATTAAACACTTCTTACTTGCACAATTTTTTTTTTTTTCAGTAAGAAGATCAAAAGTTAAATCCGGAGCCAAAAGCGGTCTGTTAAAACACCCTATGTTGCAATTTACAGAAAGGACATAATCCCTCCTGATTTATCATCATGCCATAATTCTTTGTATTATTTGAAATTCAGGATTGGGTGCATTTTAAGAATTTAAAAACTGTTTAAAAGTGTCAGGAGTAAGCATTGGTAATACCTCTTCCCCCCCCCCCCCCCATTTCCAAACCAAATCCTAATTAAGTAAAGCTCTCCAGTGCCTGGACAGTGCATCCCAGTATGAATTTGATGAAGAATCAAGAGGTAAAATCAGTTCACTCCAAAAATACCTTCTGGTGGTACACTGCCTGTTCCTCTACTTAATTCCTTAATCATAGCTGGTGCTTATGCCAAACCTTTCATTTGGATAACTCAGGACACTTAACTCTTAAATTTTCAGTATACCAAAAAAGAAGATAAGTAGGTAGCAGCAAAGTGCCTATTACTGTTATTTTTCAGACAGGTAAATAAACCTAAAGGTCAAATTCTCATAGTATGTCTGTGAAAAAAAAGCACAAAGAGAACGAAGCTAATAGATACCCGATTTTGTTTTATCCCCATGTGCCCAATCTAACATATTTGACTGAAAACCCCTGCCTTGTTTGAACAGAGGTGTATGAGCTAATGCAAACTGGATTCCATAAGCCATGATACTGCAGGAGACCCTTCATAACAGCTGTTTAGATTCAGCAACATTATAAATAATTTTATCTTTATAAATAGCAAATGGATGCTGGTTCTTTAAAGAAGAAAAACCTGCTAATTCCTCTGTCTGTAAGAGTGTCTGTGGTGTGCTACGATGCTGTAAGTAAAGAAACAATCCTCTTAGACCAAACCCAGATCACCCCCACATGCTAACATCTTTTGGTTTTGTTTCTTGGGGACACAGTGGATGTTCCATAGTATTTTCCAGTCCGTTCTCCATCTTTAGGACACAAGTCAGGACACCACAACCTCAAGAACAAGATTTAGGATTAATGTGTTTATACTGCAGCTCTCAGTTCCCATTAAGCAAATTACAATGACATTGCAGTCTGAATATTTTTGGAAAAGTCCTAGGGGAAGAGGTCTTTGTTCCAAAAAAGAATTTGTAGCTAAAGCAGTACAGAATAAAAACTGCCTAGTTCAAAAAAATCTGGGTAATTCAGTGCAGTCTGTGTAAAATTAAGTACATGTGTTGTCTGCCAAGAAAAAAAAAGGTAGTAACTGTTTGTATATATAAATTTTCAAAAAAGATATGTAGATTCTAGATTATTCTATTGCTCACTGATACCTTACAAGGCATATTTAAAGCAAGCGTTTGATCTTTATATTTTGAGGATGAAAAGACCCAGAGCAGAAATAGGAAGCTTCCAGGCTAGATTTGGCTGTTGGCAGACTTTCATCTGGCCATCGGCTGGTTTTCTAAAATTAAGTGTTCCTTGCTTCTCTCCCTAATTATTTGGATGAATCAAGTTTTAGAGAAAACAAGCTTGTCATCTCAGACTTCATAATACTGGCATAGTCAGACTTGTAATTTACAACAGGAAGTACATCTTAAACTTTTATAAAAAGTACAAAGTGAAGTCAGGCCAATATAAATTTAAATGCTGATTATGTCACTTGGTCTGTGTGCCCTAGGGCAAGCAACCTAAACTCTCTGAGTCTTGGTCTTTTCATCGATGAAATGGGAATAAGAATACTTATTTGTAATGCTAAATAAGATGAAATATGTCAAGATGGTAGCATCTGTAGACATTGCAAAAGTGGCAGCTGTTATTAGTAGTCATGAGAAAAGTAGCATTATTTATCTAAAAGATATATAAAATATCCCTTAAAATATTGTAAACTCCTTGAGCATGGGTTCTATATACTTCCTCTGTATCTTTTTCGAAAGTTGGCAGACTTCATACCTAGTAGGCACTAAATAAATATTTGTTAATTTGACTTAAATATATTTTTTCTTCAAAACAAACAAGTTATTGCAGCTTTCCCACACAAAATTCCATTTCCTGTGCTTTTTTTATAATTTAATTCATGTCTTTTGAGTTAGTTTGCCACTAAATGGCAGACAGCTGAAAAATGGGAGCCTCAAAAAAAAAAAAAAAAAAGGGCAAAACAAAAAACTAAAAAGAAATCCACTCTGACCATAGAACAACAGACAAGCATCAACTGGATATTAAAGGAGAAGAATCTGGAGCAGGCAAAACTGTCCCAGGAAGGTTGGTCATGGCTGTCTGGGACACTGTGTTGAGAAGGAATGGGCGGAGGGCTTGGTGAATGGCTACATCTGCAATAGCGAGTGGTGGACGATGGGGGGTAATTCCAAGCTCAATTCTAAGTCATAACTATTTAGTGGCAGAGCCAGGACTAGAACCAAGGTCATCAGATTTACACACTAATGGCTCAGATAACAGGTCACTATTCATAGTGTTCTAAGCTCCCTACCATGCTGCCTCCAGCTGAGAGCTCTGGAAAGTCCCTTCACCCCTGCAAATCTGTTTTCTCATTTGTAAAATGAGACGGTTGGACTCGATTAACTCCCAGGTTATTTCCAGTATTAAGATTCTATGAACATAAAGTTTTACTTGCTTATCTAGATTATAAGACCTTGCATTTTCGATCGTGCTTTAGAGCTTCCCAAAACCTTTCGCAGTTATCATTCCACCTGACCTTCACAACTACTTTATAAGTCACTGCATTCTCATCCCCATTTTACACATGAGGAAACTAAATCTCTGAAAAATCAAGTAAGTTGGCCAGCGTCACAAGATTTGCTAGCCATGGAAAGGTGCCTAAGTCCATGCCTCACAAGAAGCTTTCTGAGGAGTTGAGCATCCAAAGAACAAGCACGTAATACAGAAAGAAAACAGGCCAAGTAAGAAAGAGAGAGGGGGAAGGGGAACATGGCACAGGTTGAAATAAAAGGCTAAAGGCCACAAGCACTTGTGCAAATTCCCAAGGACGGGCAAAGGCTTTTTCAAGAACAAAGAAGAAATAGGCCCGCTGCTTGGGCAGATGGCACAAAATTAACAGATGAGAGGCGACAGAACTTCTTCTCTCCTACTCTTTTTCTGCCTTTGAAGGGCGTATCTTTAAACTGGAAAATGTAGAACAAACATAGAAAGTAAGGCTTTGAGATCAAAAGAGTGGAGAAAATAATAAATGCATTTTTTAATCTGTCCTCCTTATTCAGGGTCAGGTTCTCAGGCTCAGATGAACTAACTCAAATGTCTGAAAGGCTCCATATTTTGACTGAAAGGTCAGTTTCACTGATTGTGCATTTAAAGAAGCAGAAAAGGTGTTAGGTGTTGGAAACCTAGAGAGGGACAAATGTCCTAACTTTTTAAAAGGGCAATTTCCATAAATTACAGATGAATGAGTCATATATAAATCTTCAGCAAAGTTCCTTAAAGGTAGGTTGATTAAACATGATGGCTAGAACTTGGAAAAACAAGTGCTCACCAAAGAGAACTCTCATGGGTTGACCAAGAACAAGTCATGGCCAACTAGCCTCACATCCGTATTTAATGAAATTATTAAAGTATCCTTTTAGAAATGCTGCACATGTGATATTTCTTCATTTTTAAGGTATTTAGCAACTTTTTCGATAATATCTTCATAGAATTAGCTATATTATAGCACAGTCAGTGGACTTATAATTGATTAGATAATCCAGAGAGAATTGAGGGGTAGTTTTTGAATAATCGAGTTTTCAGGTAACTCAAACCTGAGAATACCCAATATGTCAAAGGGCAGATCAAGATTTTTAAAATATCTTGAAATGTTGAAACTATAGACTTAGACATGAATAAGCATTGATGAAAAGATACACTTGTGTTCTAGAAAACAATCTAAATGGACCTGCTAGTTGTCTTGGGAAATTTTTCAATTTCTTGTGTGGTGAGAGCCTCATGGCCTTCAATCCTAAATTCTTTCAGTATATGAAGTGTAATTGCACAGGTATGTAAAGGACTGTACTAGTGCCGGGAGCTAAAGTTTCCACCTTATACGAAGGACTGCTGAGTCCAATACGGAGCTTCCAAAACAGCGGATTAAGAAGAGAGCCCAAAGCAAATTTCCACCATGTAGTTTTGATGGTGAGATGGAAGGAGGAAGCCTGTGATAGAAGAATGAGTCTTTGTCACACAATGAGTGATTGATGATGGTCGGTGGCCTCTGTTAGAAAAGGTGCTCATTCTTAGCAAAAAAAGGATTGTTGTCAAAAATAAATATATAAATAAAAAGAGCTAGCTGAGGACAGAGTAAATATTTCTGGCCTTTTCCCCTTCCCTGGGATGTGTTAGCAATCATCAGAGCTGGTAGAAGAACACCCACCGTCCTCCAGAAACCCAGATTTTAATGAGAAGGTTTGTTTTCTCATTTCCAAACTCCCTTAAAGTTGCCCTTTGTCACTCTGACCCTCAGTACCTTGGCTGAGTTGTCTTCATTTTTATTTCTGTTGTTTCTTTCTTTTCCATTCTTTTATTTATTTATTTATTTTTTTGAGAAATTCAATGCAAATAAGAGTTCCTAAGAATAGTACTCAGTATCCTCCTAAAAATTTTGGCTGCTGGTACACGTTCTATGTTGACACATTTGCGGGGGCAAGGCCAGCCGGTGAAGCATTAATGCACCGAGTGCGGGAGCCCCAGGAAGGCTGGGCAAGAGAAGTCGGAGGCCAGGTGTCATGTTGCGTAACACCTGCAGCAGAAGGGAAGCAGAGGGATCCCGTAGGTTCCCAAGACGAAACTAAGTGCCAGGAATGAGAAACATTTGGTAGGAATGACCGTACAGTTACAGAGAGTAAATAGCATATTTTATTTCAATATATAGTAGTAACTGTGTTTGGTTGTTTGTTCTCTAATACAGACATTTGTCCAAAAGATCCCCAGGGAAAATATATAGTCAGGAATACCCACATTTATATGGATAAAGCTTCATCATCATGCAGGACGAGAACTGGAAAGTGTTTACATAGTTCTGCTGACATGAAGCCTGAGGACTGGGCAGCAGCAAATTTCCGGTACCGTGTAAACACACACAGAAATACCCACACATACCATACATAGTCTGCTCGTGACTGTCCACAGGTTGTATTTACTGTTAAATGTCTTCTAACAATCCAGTTTCATGATTGACACCACCCATTATACATAACAATAATAATTAAATATAGAGTTTCCAAAAAGTAGGAGTTATAGGAAAAGCTGGAATAGCGAGAAATTAATTCAGCTTTTTCTTTTTAAAGCCATGCTGTCTGTGAGCAGGAGATCAGAATAAAGACCCTTCTAGGACTCAGACCTTCAAGACACCCATAGGGAAGCCTTGCAAGAAAGACAAAAACACACAAACATGAGTCTATGTTTTTGTTTTTGCTTTTTACCACATGCTGTGCAACTAGGAAATAAAATATAATGCATACTCTTCAGTGATGAACATTACATAAAGAAAATATTCCAAACAAAAAGCTGTTCAAGGGGCAATTTACAGCAATTAGGCTGAGGAAAGTACAGCTCTGGCTTGTTTTTCAAGATTTCATAAGGTTTTGTGCATACACATAAACACATTCACAAGCAGATTCTGAACCCTTCCTTTATCTTTAGGGCTAAATAAAATTTAGGTTAAAGCCTCCTACCTCCTCTACCTGTGTCTTCTTACAATCAACACAAGGTAAATGTTATCAGTTCTAAAGCAAAACCCACAGATTGCACAGAAGCTGGTCTAGACTGAAGGGGTAATATTTGTGATGTTGGCTGGAAGAGGGAAGGACAGAGGTGTAGACTCTGGTGGAGGGGAAGAGAGAAGACTTAGACCAGTTGGTACAGGGGAACGTGTATGCATCAGACTGTTCCAAGACTCACACAGGAATGTTGCTCTTGGAAGAGTTGCTACCCGACACGGTGCCAGGTGAAGGTCAAGTTGCCATGGGCTCCCCAAGCTTCCAGTCACTGCGATAGTTTGTAGTGTTATAGAATGTCTTAATTAAGGTCTTTACATCAAAAGTGAAAAGTTAAAGTATAGTAAATGCCCATGTCTACTTGAAAATATGTAATAATTAGTCGGTTGTTTAGGAATAAATTATGCCTACAGTCCATCTTGCTTCCTCTCTGCCAGATGGACCAGAAGTGGACCAGTCAACAAGCCGTCTGCAGGATCCCTCCCGGGATGGGAGATAATCAGTCAAGCTACCCTGACCAGGAATATCTGTCTCACAGTGGCCCAGGATTTCCTGGAGCACATCAACACTCCCTGATATGTGCAAGCTTCTCCTTCTGTCTCTGGGAAGATGGGGAGCTACTCAGGTTATCTTACCCCATATTCCTGAGACTTGGCCAACTTTCAGTCCTTTGCTCTCAACTGCGCCTGACAGAGGGGCCTTGAGAGGCAGTAGAGTTACTCAGTTACTCCTTGTCCACACATTGCAGCCAGCCACAGAGAGGAGGCCTGAGTCCCTCTCCCCCAGCAGGAAGCGCTGTAAGGGAGGCTTTGTTCCCTCTCTGCACCCTCTTACCTGCTCTTCCCTTAGGAGGAGAGGCTAATATGATTGCTCAGGGTGTGACATTTACTGGGACGTATTTGCTCATGGAAAGTTTGTTAGACATTAGAGGTGTCCCCTTCCTCTTTCACTTCCTGTGATCAACAGGCCCTCGTGTCATAAGAATAACTGAGAAGAACCTTTCTGCAGGTCAAGATGGCCATCGTCTCCCTCTTACCTAGCTCTACTCTTGTCCCTGGTGGGTGAATGCGTCTGACCTTTGGTGTTTTTAATTCACAGAACATGGAGTAGGAAGCCCCACTCTGACCTAAGGCCTACGCTATACTCGTCTGCACAGTTTACCAGGAGCCTCACGTTGTAGGGATTATAGCATGCTTGCTCGTATTAATGAGGAAGCTGAATGTCCACTTGACTTGAGATCTATGTGCTCCACTAGCCAGAGACCCAGACAGAAGCAGAGTCTTGAACCCTGAAGAGATAAGCAGATAAGGGCTCTGAGCCTGGGTGTTTTGTTATTATCAAAATCCTAGGTCTCAAGGTAAAGAAGGAAAACAAACAACTTGTTCTGGGTGGGCTGAGAAAGTCTCAAATATGTTCTTGTCCCTGGTGACCTTTTCATTTCTAGCAGCCTCTGAGGTGGCCCCACATTATGAAGAGCAGACTAAGTCTTACCCGGGAATGCCCTCCAGCCCACGCCACGTTCTTGTCATTGCTCCTCTGTCAACAATCACAGACCAGATAAACATGGAGAGACAGCGTGTGCGAAAAAGTCTTCCCCACTGGGACATTACAGCTAAATTACATTTTATGTTTTCCAATGAATTTTATCATTCATTCACTCATTCAACATTACTAAATGCTCTATTTCCAGTTAATTTTCTTAGGCAATGGCTGACATTGCCTGAGAGTAAAATTTTTTCTTAAATGGGGAGAAATTTTTCTAAACAAAGACGTCCCCCCATTCTCTGCAGCAGTGTGTTACTCCCTGAGTCTTCACTACACACACCCCCGGACACACACACCCCCAAACACATTCGACGGCACTTCAGAAAGTTCGTGGAAAAACGGAACTAAAAGATAATACAAATCTTTCCATGAATTTTTTGAAGACCCCTTATACATGCAGGCCTTGCTTGCAGTGCAATTTGAAACATGTCACTTCAGGATCTGAGATGCCCATAGGACGTCCTGGGAGAGTTATCAGGCAAACAGCTTAAGAGAAAGTTCAGGAAAATTATGAAATCAAAGGACAAATGTTTTCTTCTATAGTGGTCATTAGTAATAATAATTAGGACAACAGTGAGTTAAGAAGTAAGATGGACATAGCCAGATTTGGTTTTTAGGAAGAATAACTCTGGCCACACCATGAAAGGAGGCCTGGAGTGGGAAAGGACCTAGCAGTGGGCCTGCCAGGTTGCTACAGATGTCTGTCTGGAGGTGGTGAGGGATAAATTCAGAAAATGGCCATGGGAATAAAGTGGGGTGGCTGAACTTGACGTATATTTTAAGGCAAAATTTCTAAGTTTTTGCAGTGAAAATATTGAGCTAGAAAGTGAAAGAAAGAGGAGCTTGAAGAAGTTTCTAAGATTTCTAACTTAGGAGACCAGGTGTGTACACACTATTGACCAGCGTAAGCGCATATCAAGATTTTCCTCTATTCCTTTTTCTTCCTTCTGTACTTATATACCACATTCCCCCTAGGCTCTGACAGGTTTCAAAGATACAGGGCCTAATATAATTTTGCTGGTAAGAAGAGAATAAATCACTTGCCTTTTTGATATTTACAAATCCTAATCCATGAATAAATTTCTCGTGGTCGTTGAAAAGGAGATTTAATAAATCATGTCCTGGGCCTGAGAGCCGCAATTTGCTACCAACTAATGACCCTGTTGTTTAACTCCATCGCTCACTGTCTCTCTAGTTTTTACACCATCTCTTACAGCTCTTTACTCCTCTAAGTGGAAGACAATACAGATTGGCTCATCCAACTTTATTTAAGCCCATCCATTTTCATTTCAACCACATTGTAGCAGATTTTACAGCATCCCAGAGGCTAAAAAGCTAAATATCTTATGTCATGTCATTTCTCAGATTTCCTTACACTTCTAGTTCCTTCCAAGGCCTATTTTTCCACCAAGCAAATCTAATCACAAAAGATTTGGAAGGAAGTGGTGAAAATCACAATGTCAAGGCCGTTTTGCTACCACCTCTGCTATTTTCTGTAGCATCACTGCAGTGATAGCATTTGGTTTTGTGGTGTTTTCTGCAGAAATTGTTGCATAGGTCTCTGTCCCCCCAAAAGTGTTGAAGTCCTAACCCCTAGTACCTATGAATATAACCCTATTAGGAAATAGAGTCTTTGCAGACAGTCAAGTTACAACGAGGCCATAAGGATGGGCCTTACTTCAATCTGACTGGTGTCCTTATAAAAAGGGGAAATTTAGGCACAGAGACAGACACACACATCGGCAGAATGCCATGTGAACATGAAAGTGGAGATCAGGCTGATGCCTGTATGAGCCAAGGAAAACCAAAAACTGCCAGAAAACCACCAGAAGTTAGGAAAGAGGTATGGAATAGATTCTCCCTCATGGCCCTCAGAAGGAACCAACCCTGCCAACACCTTACTTCTTGTACTTCTAGCCCCCAGAACTGTGAGACAATAAATTTCTCGTGTTATGCCATTTGTGGTACTCTGCTACAAAAGCCTTGGCAAAATAATACAGGTTCCATTGTCTGGTCCCCAGTTTTGTAGGTGTTGAGAGGCAGAGGGTGGGGAGAGGATAACATCTATTTTGATGATGTACATTACAGCATAGAGAAATGTTCTTAGAGCCAGCAGTTATGGTTTTAGTTTCATGACTTTCTGGCTTCCTTATTATTTTAAAAGCAGCAGGTACCTAGGTAGGCCAATTCAATGGTGGTTCCTTAAAGATTAGCGTGTAGAACCTGCTCCTGCCCTTCCCTGAATTAAGTCCCTTTCTGCCTAAACTAGGTCCAGTGGATTCTACTATCTGCAGAATGTCTCCTGTATCTTGACTAAAAGACATGATGATACTCCATGCATTAGTGAGTCTTGCCCATAGAAAACAAGCAAAAGTTCTTCCCTTTTTTCTTTGAGCAATACAGTATGCGGATGTATCATAAACATGAATAAACCAAAACAGAGCAAAATTAGGTAGTGGGTCTAATAGAAATTAAGTCACAAATCTCCCAAAAGTATACTCCCTTTATAGATTTCTGTATTTGTGAGATGAACTCTGGCTTTACTGCAGTAGTAATCTAAGGGTTTTTTTCTCCCTAACTAGGTGAAATGCAAAAAATTAGACAGACAGATGGGTGGGTGGATGGATAAGGATGGAATTTGTAAATACAAGCATAGACATTGTAAACTTTGCTGGCCAAATAGAATTTTTGGCAGTCTTATGGTTTCGGAAAGCTCCTTTCAAGACTATATAATGGAAAACTTCAGGGAGAAACCAGTCACTGAAACTTAGGCCTAAGTCTTACACAATTTGTATTCAACTCTTTATAAACAATGTGAGTGGGATCCAAGACTAAAAGCTCATAACAATGTTGTTAATAATCACAATAGAAAGACAAGTGAACAGATATGGGGGGAAGGGAGGGAGGGAGGGGGGAAGAGAAACAGGTAAAGGGTCATGAAAATCAACTATAGTGTATATTGAGAAGTTCAAATAAAATAATAATAATAATCACAATAGGGTTGGTATAAAAAAAGGTCATAATGCTTACTGAACTCAGACCTTTTTTACCTCAAATGAATAAACCACTTCATTCTCAAATACCTTCTGTGTGCTACGTTGCTTGGGCTCCTGTGCTGAGATTTGTTAAAATGGATGATTTGTAAGGAAAATAGTCAATCGCAGAGTGTCAGCTAGCCCTTGATGAACCTAAGTAGAAGACTTTGCTGCTTTCTTTCTTCCCTTTCTGCCCAAGATGGGTGCCTCACTCAGGCTTGCTTGATGGGGTTACAGAGGTCACCACGGGCCTCCAGGAAGAGAACAGTCTGACCAAAGCATTGGGGACAATTATGTTAAGGATCTACAGGCACACTCTATAAAATACATATTCATCCAAATGTATGATTCAGCCACTCAAATGTTCCCTGTAGTTTAGATTTGTATATTTGATTTACCCTCCTTCATAACTATCATAAAATCGCACTAGTGCATGACTCACTTTCTTTCATTTACTCACATTTCAGTGATGGTAATTAACCCTGGCTAGCAGCTCTCTTCACTAGACTGACTCAGGGATACTAAAAGCAGCAAGCTCGCATGTGGACAGTGGAAGACAGAGGCACAAAATGCAGTTTGTCTCGTGTCTTCTAGAAATTGGATGTTTTGCTAGAGCTCTCTGCTGTGAGGCCTCCGGATCAAAGGCAGGGGCTCTGCAGTCCAAGTCCTGATTTCAGTCAGTCATTCTCAAGGGTGTGGCAGTTCAATGATTGGCAACTGGGACAGAAAGGCAAGGGAAAGAATAAAAATGTTTTCTTGCTATTATTGTATTTTATAATAAAATAATCTATGTTATTATCTTTTTGGCTTAAAATTGCATGTCTTCTTTCTCAAAAAGTTAAACATAGAATTACCATATGACCCAACAATTTCACTCCTAGGTATCTACCCAAAAGAATTGAAAACAGGTATTGAAATGAATACATGTACCTGCATGTTCATAGAAGCACTATTCATAAGAGCCAAAAGGTGAAAAAAGCCCAATGTCCATCAGTGGATGAATGGATGAATGAACTGTGGTACAGTCATGCAGCAGAAACTTACTCATCCAAAAAAAGAAATGGGTACTGATACATGCACAACACAGATGAACCTTGAAAATGTTGTGCTAAGTGAAAGAAGCCAGACAGAAGGGTGACAGATACATTGTATGATTCCATTTATATGAAATATCCAAGAGATAACTCCCTAGTGATAGAAAAAATATTAATAACTTCCAGGGGCTGGGAGGAAGGGGAAATGAAGAATGTCTCCTTAATGGTTTGGGCTTTCCTTTTAGGGTGATGAAAATGTTTTGGAACTAGATAGAGGTGGTGGTTTCACAACACTGTGCATGCACTAAATGCCACTGAACTGTTCACTTTAAAATGGTTAATTTTGCAAAGGCCTGTGGCAGGTGTTGAGGCAGTGTGATTTCTGCCCAGTGCTCTGAATGTCAAGGTAAAGAAATTCAATGAAGAGCAGGTGAATGCTGGGAGCAACTTTGACTCTTTTAAGTTAGCCAAATGCCTCATCGTCTAATTAGTGATGTACATGAAGGATAAATGAGATTCCCACGGCCTCCACCTACTGTCCACAGTGGAGTGGGAAACCACAGCCAAGAAAATGGACTTGGAGGAATCATCTGGGAAAGAAGATCTTGTTGAACTCGGTGATGGATATGTTAAGTAGCTTGATTGTGGCAACCATTTCTCAGTGTATACATATGTCAAAACATCATGCTATACATCTTAAATACATACAATTTTTTTGGCAGTTGTGCCTCAAAATCTGGAAAAAGTAGCTAATTTTTTTCTTTTTTTGGACTAATGGGTACAAAACTATGCTCTCTACCCTAAGTGAATCATTGTGTAGTACAGCAGCAGTATATGCCTGTATTGAAACAACATATTGTACCTCACGAATATGTACAAGTAAATGTTAAAATATTTTGAATTAAAAAACATAAAAGTGACTAATTTTATGTTATGTGAATCTCACCTCAATAAAAAAATTGTATGTTTTCATACTGAGATGTTAACACACTAAGTAAAGTTATAAACTTGCTATTTTTTTGCAAATCAATGTAGTATACATCCTACCATTCACGTGTGATGTTAAAATATTTCATAACCAGTAAGAAACATGCCCCCAATCAGAGATTTCACCTCCCATTAAGAACGAGTGCAAGCTAGCTGAATGTCAGCCCTCTCAGCCTTCAGACAGCTGACAACCCAAGAATCATTTTCCATGTATGCCACGTGTTACAGATTACCATGCTGAATCTTACTAATCCTCACTGAATCCTTAGTAATAACCCTGACACATATACAATGGGGTATTTCTTCAATTTCAGAAGAAACTAAAATTCAGAGAGATAGTCACTTACTCAACTCATACACATATTCAGTGGCAAAACCAGGACTCACATTTAGGTGTTCTTATTTCAAACCAGGATCTTTTTTCCTGCACAAAAATCATTTCCCAAGATAACTTGCATCAAAACAACTCAACTGCTACGGATTTTTGAAAAGATATTGGTCCTCCAGGCGCTCTCCAAGATTTTTAAATTATTGAAAGAAGAGGGTAGAAAACACCAAATGAAGAAACAGACCAGATTTCCTGAAATAAGACTTAATGGTATGGTCACATTAATAAAAACTAGTAGCTGGCAATTTAGTATTTTGCAGAAAGCTGTACCTTGGATATAAAGGCAGCAAAAATTGACACCCCCCACCCCCAAATCTGAGAAGTGCAGCATCCAAGGCGAGCCCTCATGAGCACGTGACCTCTTCAGTCATGCAAGGACCATGCTCAGAAGAGCCCTGCACTTCCTGTCATGCTCTGCCTTGCTGTCTTGAAATTCTTGATCATTTCTTAATGAGGAGACCTGCATTTCCATTTTGCACTGGACACCACAAATTATGTAGCCAGAACTGCTAGTATCCAGCTAATTGTCATCCTTATCTTACCTATCTACAAGACGTATTATGAAGATCGAATGGGGTCATATTGAATAATTCTTTACAGTTTATAAAGTACATTCACATAAAAGTTACTCTTCAGTTAACTGATTAGTAATTATATAGATTCACCTATTGCTCCTTTTGCAGATGGGAAATTGACCAGACAGGGTAACAGACCTGCAGAGACAGAGGCCACTCCAGTGAGGGAAGAGCCCACCTACCCCAGGTCTCCTGACACCCAGGGAAGGGTCCTTCCACAGCTGCTGCCACTCGCCCTTCAGCAAAAAGCTCTAATGACACGTCCCCAGACAGGCCTGACTTGCACCAAAACCACGTGAAGGGTCCCCGTTCACTCTCACTCCTACCAGCTCTCTGGCGTGTCACTCTATTCATACCCTTCATAGCATTGTCACAGTGTATCATTACTTCTCTTGTTGATTCATTATCTGTCAACTCCACCAGAATATAAACTCTACAAAGGCAGAGGCAGGAACTTGTCTGTGTGTTTTCAGCAGTGTGCATTCCCAGCACTGTGTCTGGCACATAGTAAGTACTCAACAAGTTAGTTCTGGAATAAATGAATGAATATTCTTTTCGAGTAGAATTGAGAATGCTGCTTTCTATGCTGACTCTAAAGCAGTGTAATATCCTTTGGTCATGTGACCAGTGGGTGGATTTCGTTGGAATGTGTTGGTTTACAAATGTTTAACTATCAACTTACTTATCTACCTACTCTGAAAATGAGATGCTGAGTGATTAAAAAAAAAAAGGTTTTGGAATTTGTACTAAGCCAACTGTGCACATGGTACAGAATGTTCTCAGAAGCCACAGGACTCATGAATAATAAGGCAAACCATTTCCTGGACTTTATAGCCTTCCCAGCCTAGTGTTCTCTTCATCCTCAAACCTGTTGTCTCCTGACCCAAATCTAGATTTTCTACTCTCCCAGGTGAGCTATCAGATACAAGCCAAAGGAATTATCTTTAAAAAATAATAATAATAATAATAGCTTTATTGCAATATACTTCACATAACAAGATTGACCCATTTTTTTCTTTTTTATTTATTTCTTAAAATTGACTTATTTAAAATGTATAATCAATGGTTTTTAGTATGTTCACAGAGTTGCATAACATCACTACTATCTAATTTTAGATAATTTTAGATAATTTTCATTACCCCCCAAAAGAAACCCCTATCCATCAGCAGTCACTCTACCTTTATCCTGAATCTCGACTGCTACTTGTGCTCAACCATTTTCACCCAGCTCCACACTTACAGCAGTGCTATTTTATGTAAAGAATGTAATGAACACCATATACTACAAACTTTTCTACCAGCAGAGACCTTGGGCAAAGCAGCATTACTCATTCAGACTGTTAATGCCGGATGGTTCCAGATGGCAAAGCTGAATCAACAGACCCCGGCAGGAAGGTTGGGTTTATTTCACAGCAGGTAGGCATGTGAAGTTGCAGCACAAACAGAAAATTTCTTTGGCCTTCCATGAATTATGTGTTTGTCATGCTGAATAGAATGAGAATCCATTAAGTTATTTGTTCCATACACAAAATTTTTTTTGACTTAACAAATCTACACATAACATTATCCATAGAACTGGTGTCGATTACACACATACACACACACACACATAAATTATCTGAATACATGCTCATTGTAAAAAGTTCAAATAATATAAAAGTATATAGAATAAAAATGTATACAGCCCTTTATCTATCCCATCTCACTCCCTTCTCCCAGAGGTATCTTGTTAACATCTTAAAGTATATTTATCTCTTAATATTTTAGAATATATTGTTCTGAAACTCTGTGCAGTTTTAAATATTTATTTAAAATATTTATAGAAAGCATTTATAAAAATGTTCATTGATCTTAAAATACACATTTTCACATATTAACATTTCTGAAATTGGGCTGTGTCTTAACATTTAATGACTTGTTAGATTCAGGGAAACACCAAAATTTTCAGTTTTTAATTAACTGGCTCATACTTTATATATTGTTCTGAGACTTGCTTTTCAAGAGAACCTAAATAAGTTCTCTATACAATATTTAGCATTCTCACTGCATTTATATCCATGTTACTGTTTGATATTTTTAAGCTGTAAAACATACGGTTATAGCTCTCACATATTCAAATTGCTTTTAACGTTATTCCTGACCCCTCGCATAGTGCCAAAAGCAGAAAGGTCCAAGTCCTTTATAAAAGGTTTTCGCAGATGAGATTAGGATTTGGATTGTACTCTTGGGAGCACCCACATAACCTTTAGCTAATGTGCATACAAATTTTCTAATGCTGAGGGCAATAGGTGGGTCACTTGCTTTACATACTGGTTTATTTATATGCTCGTTAAGGCTGCACAATTAAGAATGTGCCACTGTGCCATACACATATACTCCATATGAGAACTGGGGGCTAGTGCAATATCTCACCTCTTCTCCCACAGGCAATGGCGAAGTGAGACACGTACTAACTCCACCCCTGCTTTTACCCTCAGCCTGCCAGCTTTCAAGGTTCACTCCCTCCCCCGCCGGACCACTCCCACCCCCACCCCAGTTAGTGTGCAGCCCTCAGTTCTCTGGAGCTATCCCAGGACACTGACCAGGAACTCAAGAAGATTACAGCCATGTGGAGTAAGAGTGAAAGAGAGATGGACTCTGACCTGGACTCAAGTTGGCTTCAGTTCAGAATAAACCTCCAAAAAGCAGATTAGCTCTGGAGCCTTAAGGGAGAGGTCCCAAAGGTTCAAGTGAGGTCAGGACTCCTTGGTGCAACGTGGGACTAACTAACTCCACAGATGCCCCATGGAGTAGTGGCCTGCCCCACAGCTAGAGCAGACCTCTCCGGACTGACAAAGTCTAGACTTATCCCACCTCTGTTGCAGGAGAATGGTTTTGTGAGCCCTAAATGTTCCCCAGAATATGGAGTTCATTAGCTGAAACCCAGTCCCTGTGCATAAACAGCATCTCACCCTTTGGAGGCAGTAGGGTATGACAGCCATGGAGAGCTATTCTAATGGTTCCAAAGGACAGATGGGAGCATGTATTTTGAACCTGTGAGATTCGTCAGCATTCTTGCCATTTACCTTCAAGGGAAAGAGGTGCTGCTATGGCTTTTGATCCAAAGGCTGGATCTGCATTTGCCATGTAGCCAATCTGAACTCATGAATTTGCCACAAATATCCCTAGCTGCCTTCTGTCTCAAAAGAGACCCAACTCAGCCCACCTGCCACCGTCTCCTCTGCTACCACCCAAGTCCAAGCTGTCATCACCTCTTGCCTAGGTTACTGCAATAGCCTTCTACTAATTTCCTCACTAATGCCATCATCCACTACCAATCAAACCCCCTACCCAAGCCAGAGTGATCTTTGAAAACATGGATTTCCTTATGTCACTTCGCCCTACCCCATTTAAAAGGCTTCTGTGGTTTTCCATTGCACTTAGAATAAAACCCAAACTCCTTGGCCTGGATGACAAGTACCCAGGCATCTTCTTCTCCAGCATCCTCTTTACACCACCCTTTCTCTTGCATGTTATGTTCCAGACACACTCACCTGGCACATGCTGAGTTCCTTCCTGTTGCAAAGCTTTGGCTGCTGCCTCTGCCTGGAAAATATTCACCTCTGTTCTGTGCCTGACCTGCTCCCTCTCATCCTTGAAGTCCCCACTTTCTTGTCACCTACTCAGGATAACTGTCCCCAGGTACCTATCTAAAGCCTCCTCCCACCCCCATTATTCTGCCATATTGTCCTGTTGATTTCCTTTTGTTAAGAATACTTAACTGTAATTATTACATGTGTTAACTTAATTTTCTGCCTCCCTCTATGAAAATTTAAGTTTCTGAGAATGAGGAACTTTGTTAGTTTCACCTATGTGTTCCCAATTTCTAATCTAGAACATTTCCTAGACAATTGAGCCAATAGACATTTTTGAATGAAACAGTGGGCATGATCTGCATATTTACAATTAATTGGGAAGTGCTGCATACAATTAACGGGCACTAGCCGAGGGCTGCCTCTGTCAGGATTTGGGAAAGGTTGAATGACAACAGAATAAAGCAGCCATTCACCACCCAGGTGACCATTAGTATTACCAATCTACAGGCCCACTCTGACCTGCTAATCACAGTCTCTGGGACCAGTGTCTGAACATCATTTCTGAGGAAGTGCCATGAGTAATTCTGATGCATCTTTGTCTAAAGATGTCTAGGAAGAGCCTTTCCTTTGCCTCTGGAATTACTATTGATCACAGGCAACTGCTGTGGAGTGGCAGCATGTGTTTAGAATCAACACTTAAGCTGTCCTGCCTTAGGAGTATCAGCGAGCATAGGTAAGAGCAAAGCTCTCAGAAGTAATATGCCACCCACAACCATAGCTTTGATAACCAGGGAAGGTTATCAGCCAACTCAAATCAAAGGGCTTGAGTTTTTGTGGGGTTATGCATGATCAGTGTGTGTGTGTGTTTAAAGAAGTTATTTTTACAAAAGCAAAATATCGTAGAAAATTTGGAATATAAAGAAAAATTTTTAAAACCACCCATGAACCTTCTGCTCAAAGGTCACTGTGTTTACACCTTAGTTAAAAAAAAAAATCGTCATATCTACTAATACTTACTGAGTGCTTATAATCTGCCAAGCATTTTCTTAAATGATTCACTTGTATTTACTTATTTAATCCTCATGTCAACCCAATGAGTTAGGTACTATTTTTTTTCACCCATTTTACAGATGAGAAAACTGAGGCACAAAAAGGGGGGTTAGAAAATTTGCCCCAAATCATCCAATCCTGTATTTTAATATAGCAATCTGCCTCCAGAACTCATGTTCTTAACTACTAAGAAATAAAAGTATGCCTTTCCATAAATGTCTCTTTGCGTGATCATATATATTTATATCTGTAAACACACATATGTAATAGGGAAAAATGGTTTAAGTATTAACAACTTCTCCTCATTCTCTTATTAAGAGAGAAAGCTCATTTTTGATTGGCTACCAGATCTCTAAGAAATAAAATTTTACAGACTCACTTTTTCCAGTTAAGACAGTGATCATCTTCCTATTGCAAAAAGTTTTAATTGCTTGTTTGTTAAACATGAATGGGTGTGTAATTCTATCAAATTTCTTTTATGACTTTAGAGATGTCCGTATTTCCCTTCACCTTTCACACCTCTTTAACCTACTGACTAATCTGGCCTTTCTACATGTCCATGATTTCTTTCCTGATCAGTGGCTACATTTTGTTTGCAGTTATTTTGTTTCAGAATTTTGCCTCTATGTTCCATAGTCAGCTTGACCTGTTATTTTCTTCTCTCATGCTGTCCTTGTCTGGTTTTGAAATTGTGGTTATAATAGACTCAAAAATCAGTTGAAGAGTGTTCCATCTTTTTCTATTCTCTGAAAGAGTTTAAGTTTGGAATTACCAATACCTTAAACTAACCTATAAAAATAGTCTAAATTTTGCTCCCAGGAAGATTTTTAATTTTTAGTTCAATTCCTTTAATGATTATAGCATGGTCTTATCTGTGTTTAAAAACGTAAATTGTGTGCCAATAATGCCACAAAAGTCAATTTCTGCACCTCCTGTAAAAATTTTTCCTGGCTGGCCTTCAAGGAATCTCCATATTTTCTTGCCAGCAAAAACTGCATTAAAAGAACATTTATAAAAATATATTTTATTCAAAATGTTTACACGTGTTAGACCAGGAATGTCTCTTGCTTTGGAAATGAAAAATCCCTATGAATGTAGGATGAGTCATTTTCTCTCTCCTTCATGCAATTTTACCTCTATGTAGCTCTGATTATATCGTGTTGTGATTGGGTATTCAGAAGTCTGTTTCCCTCTTTTGATATTAAACACCTTAAGGAAAATGCCTATGTCATACTCATTTTGTAAGCCCTCGCTCACCTAAAACATAGCATTTTGTTAATAAATTTACCTTAAAGAGATGAAATTCATCAATAGAAACTCTGCAAATGGCTAAGCTCCTCAAGGCAGAGAGCTTCTTATCCGTCTGTTTACCCCAGAACCTGATGTGGTAACTTGCACACAGTAAGGGATCGAGGGTTCCACAGATCAACCCCAGAAAAGCCATCTTTTTAAATCTGCTTAGAGGAAATTTATATGACAAATACCAAAGAACACATGTGAGTCAGCCTTTGAGGCATCACTTCTATTGGTGAACCCAAAACGAAGGTTTGAATTTATTTCCTGAAAGAATTTTAGTTGGGTTCAAGGTTTTAACTCTTGCTGCCTCTGCAAGTACTTTTACTTGAATGTATTAAGTAACTCATTTCTGTATTTTTAGAAAGAGTTATTATAGGAACTGACACACAGAATCAAACTTCTAATGCTTGGCATCTTGTGTTGCAATACAGAATTTATAGAGTGTGTGTGTGTGTGTGTGTGTGTGTGTGTGTGTGTGCACGTGTGTGCATGTGCGTGTGCGTGTGCATGTGCGTGTGTGTGTGTGAATCACATCATGCATGTCAGAATCATTGACAACTCAGTTCCTGTGGCAGGCTTTCTGAGAATTGGTGAAGCTCAGTGAGGTATCACCTAAAGTCAGAGTAGTGAGTTACTGCTCGCTTTTCTGCAGAAGTAATTTAGTGCCCCTAAACTAGTTTCTGGAAAGAGAAACTTGATTTCTCTTTGTCCTTAGCACAGTGTAACTTAGTGCACACACGACAGGACTGAGATTCAAAACCCTGAATACCGTTTTCCATTTCCCAACATATATTAGACTCTTACTCTATGTGTGGTGATGTGTGTCCTCAGCCAGCCATTGATCTGTCATCTGTTATTTTATCTTTTTGTTTGAGTTTCCATTACTCTTCTTTCATCAGTAATACAGAAATACTAAAGAGCAAGGACGTTCTAAATCAGAGCTAAAGATTCATAACTCAACAGCCAAAGGAAATATGCTGAATATTTTCTGCAGTAAAATGTGTTACATTGTCAAATTTTATTAAACAATTTTAAAGAGCAAGAGTCTACAAATCCAATAATTAAAGCCATAAAGTAGAAAATCCATGTCTATTATAAAAGAGAATTCAATGAATTGAATGAGATTCTAGTGTTCAATAATTTGCCTTACACTATCCAGTATAGACAAACTAAAATTGGATGGGGAGAAAAATTCAAAAAATAAGTATTTTTAAAGTGCCAGCCCTCCAGCAGATTTCAGGCAAAGATTCAAAAACTAGTGCTTATAAAGATTAAAAATTTTTATCTAGGGGAACTGAGATGAAGTGACTTACATCTAGAAAAAGAAGGGGGGACATAAGCCCATATCTAATCAGAAAGCTACATTTATCTTATTTTCATAAAACTATGTAAAATGAATGTCCCAGAACTTGTAACCTCAGAAAATAGAGCGAAAAAAATAATATATTTTATCTTATGTTGGATGAATTAACTTGGATTTTTTTTTTCTCAGCAGCCCTTCACTTAAGTTACTGTTGAAATAATTTCCTAAGGATTTTTATTCCATTTAACGATAGAGACATGCTTTTCTTACTGTTCAAGATTTCAATGTCAGGACAGCTTTTGAAACAGAGTGGAGTGTATCTTTTTGCATTAGCCTTAATTCTTCTTTAAATTCTCTTTTCAGGCCAACTTCACATGATGAGAAATAACATGCAATGGATGGGTTTGGTTTACATATCCTGACAGAAACTGTAGCTCTGGAAATTCAGGAGGTGGGGGAAGGAGGTGGAAGCGGAATTCACTTTCCTTGATTTCCTAATGACTTCATCGTGATAGAAAAGCCATTTATAGTTTCTCATCTAAGCACAAGTGCACTTTAGACTGGATTTCCAAATATATCTATTAAAAGGAAAAAAAAAAAAACTACCTGCCAGGAAGACTTTGTCATGTCCTCCGGCGCTGGTCGACTGCAAGGGTAACATGATTCCTAAATTAGCTCAAGTCTCCTCCATACCATCTCCTCTGCCTGCGTGGGTGTGTGGTGGATTCAAGTGCTTGTTAGCACTGCCTATGGTCACTGAATCGGCAAACCTGAGTTCTCAGTTTCACATAAAATTCCTTATCTCTTCCTGCCCACTTAATAATGTGGGCTCGACAAAGCCCTGGGGAATGCATCACCCCAGGGTGTAAGATGGTGACAGCCCTGGGAAGTGAAAGTTTTGATCAGAGTACTTCTTGATGATTTCCTGAATTTATGTAAGTAGAATTCTCACTGTACGCCAAAAGGTTTTCATTGCCATGGGTTGTCCATAGCAACCAATCACACCACCATAGCAATAATAATACACTTAGAAAAGTTAAAGTATATAAGATTGCAAATGTATCCTCAGGTAACTTGCTTCCCTCTTAACTGCACCTGTTATTCGTTGTTGAGCAAAACGTTATTAGTGCACGTAGGCTACTGTCAAAATATTTATACCTGGAAATGAAAACATGCTTAGCAAGTCACTGTCTGTAAATTCCTGATTGCTAATGACAGTTTTTCTGAGGTGCTGAAATACACAACTTCAATCTCTGGATTACTCAGGTAGAGTGCTGAAGTCTGCTCTCTTAAATGAATAAAAATAGGTGGGGGTATGGTCACAAAGACCTTAAAAAAATCAAAGTCATAATTGCCAGGCTATCTGACCCTGGCTCAACCATACAAATATTTTCATAGTGGCCTTAAATAAAATGTCTTAACTTGATGGTTTTAAAATATAATACATCTATTTTTATGAATCTATCTATTGTGTTAGTAATATTTTAGCTACAAATTTATTAGATGTCTATTGTTTCACATATATTATATATAGTATACATATATACACTTACTACAGTGGTATGAATAGGAAAGTATGTAATGCTTGTCTTTCTTCATTTCACTTCCAGTTATTTACCCACCCTAAACATATACACACACCACACTGACACACCTTGGTAGATATATGTGTTTATACACCTGTACTAACATACAATATATATGTAGACTGAGTTCTTTGTTTTTACCAAAATGGAATTATGATTTACATATGGTTCTGTAATTATCCCCACTTCCTACAACATGGACATTTTTCTAAGTCAATACCTTCAACTTCCTCAATTTTTAAATACCGAATAACATTTATTTGAATAAATATAACATTGTTTATTTAACTATTTTAAATATTTAAATCATTTTCTATTTTTTCTACTATAAACAATGCTGCAATGATCCAACTCATTTTTCACCCTGAGTATACTTAGCTTGGGGGATTTCTTCAACTCTCCCTGCTTTAGATAGCAAATACAAATTCCTTCAATTATCATATTGATACAAAGTGCTGGAAACCACTTTTTGAACTGCCACTGACTGAGTCACATTGCAAGTCAAATCAGGTCGTCATTAGAAATCATATCTACACAGCTGCCTCTTCCATACATGAACACAGGAAATCTGTATTATGTGTGTTAAGCATGCCCCTCTTAAAACTGTTATAACTTGTTTCTGTTGTATTATAAAAAAAAAAAAATTATCTTGCAAGGGAAATCAAAACATAATCTTTAAAAATCATATAAATGAAAAAATCGCTACATCCATTTCCTCATTAGATCTGTGTTCAGGGTGTGGTGGTAACACCAGGAAATTGAGAATTCATCCAGTTAAGGTTACAAAGTGATGGGGTAGTTGGAAATTTCCAATAATTTAATGAATTTAGTCTAAGAATTTGAATGCTCTATTTAGAGACAGCAGTACCAAATCAAATATACGATGTAACCTTCTCATGTCCTTAGAGAGAAATTAACATTACTGGTGAAGACAAGTAATGTTAGAGTCACATCTCTTCTTTATCTATTTCTGGTTTTCAAAGGGGGCAGTAAATTCCTAGAAGTTAAGGACTCAGGAGCAACTTGATAAAAATATTTGCCATTTCTAATTCTATATTCTGTGAAGCTTTAAAGAATGTTTGACTTTATTCCCAAGCAAGCACCATATACTTTCACAAACGGGGAACCTGACTGCAATCTCTGTGATGAATCAGCTGTCCAGTGAGAGGTGCCTGTCTCAAGCTTCCCAGCTCGGTGCTCATACCCTGTTATTGCCACTTGTCCCGCCAGGAGATGAGCATCTCCAGGATATATCCACTCCCAGTGACTGAACAAATGCAGTGCTGTCCCTTCCTGTCCTCAGAAGATTTGTCATTTAGCAGACTGGCTTTGTATAGAACATACAAAAGATGTATGTGTGTGTGTGTGTGTGTAAGTGAATGTGTGTGTGTGTGTGTGTGTGTGTATGAGAGAGAGAGATTCTTTACACCCTCTAGGATTTTTTTTCCCCTTACAGTCTCTTCTCCTGGGAAACTGAAAGATTTTCCTGAAATGATATCTGACTGTTAACAACCTTGACTGCTACTTCCCCTCGGGAGGAAACACCAGCTCAGAGACTCAAGTCATACTTTTCTTTACACTTGACAATGTTTCTAATCCCAAGGGTGTTCTCGTATGGCTACTGTTACACAGGACTAGGAATGCCTAGCCAGGGTGGGGAGGTGGGGAGCACAGGAGCTCTGGAAAGGGGTTGGAGTTTTACTAATAACCAGATCCCAGCAGTGCAGGAGCCAGGCCAGCTCAGGCTGTGGGCGCTGCCCTCGGCCGGAGGTGCCTCGGCCGGAGGTGCCTCGGCCAGGCTCCAGCTCTCCGCTTGCCAGCACACGGTCCCGCAGGGATCCGGGATTAGGAAGACCAGGAACCCAGGACTGCAGCTCCCAGATAGATCCTGAGAGTAGGAGGAAGATGACTAGGAGCATGTTCCTTACAAAGCCCTCTTGTTGCCCTCTCCCTAGTCCCTTCCTTCCCATCTCCTTGCCTGCCCCATACACTTAGTGAGTAGAGCAGCGAAACTAATCCACCACTGTCCATATCCTAAGTGGATATTTTCAGGAAATCTCTAATTCTAACTGACCGAATCCTGCATCTGATCCAATCATCACCTGCTTTTCAAAGAGAGGGGAGAATATTCTTTCAACTATGTATTTTGGGGATGTGACCTGTTGTAATATCCTGGAATATAAATTGGAGGGTAGAGATTGTGTTATACGTATATTGTTAGTGATTAACTCATGAGCATGAAGATCTTTAAGCACTGAGAGACAACATTTTGCCATTCCTTGCTCATTGGTTTAAGCAAGCTGACAGGCAGTCAGGCCACCAGATCACTGTGAGGAGCTGCTAAACTCCTTAGGGAAGGAAAGTGCTTCACCTCTCTCTGACTTATCCCTCTTCTCTCCATCCCACATTTCCTGCTTTTATTCCCTCACTTTCTCTCATCCAGACAATTGCAGCTGATCTTGTCCCTCCTGTTATGGCCTCTCCCAGGGCATTATCCACCCTGCAGCCAGAATGACTTCTCCGGAACAAAACACTGACCACATGACTCCCTCCCCAAACCCCTTTACCATGTCCCCATTGCATACTGAAAAGAGCTGACACTTGTTCAGGATACACACAGGCTCTCTACCACACGACCCTGACCCACCCCAGCCTCATTTCACTGCGTATGTGGAGTTCTCTGAACACACCAGGCTGTTTTTCTACCTCCACACTGCGTCCCATGCCACCACCACTACCATCACCTTGGCACCACCCCACACTCCACCCCCAGCCACCTGGTGTACTTAAAAGTAATATTTTGTCTTTCCTGCCAGATGGCTCCCTCCCCAGGTAGAAGGAGCACTGTGTCGTCCTCTGTGTCCCCTTTGCACTCTATTCACACTTGTATCATGCACCTGTAACATTAGTCTCCCCTGCTCACAGAGACTAGGCCTTGTCTACTTCTGTCTGTCCTGTCCCCAACACCATGCTGAGGACATGGTGCCCACTGAGCAAATGAGTACTGACCAACTGAAGAATGGATCTGTGCTTCTGGCCGGTGCCAGGTGGAGCCTACGATAGGAGCAAGACATCCTGTCTGCAGGCATCCTCCCTGCCCAGGTCGGCTGCTCTGGTACCGTGGCCGGTGCTGTTGAGGTGACTGTGGGGGTCACTGCGGCTGCCTTCAACCCCGCGGTCTCCACAGCCCTGCTCAGCTGTGCTGGTACTATTAAGCTTGTGCTCTTCTTAGTGCTTTGCCAAAGCAGTCCTCAACCCTGGATACCTTAGCTCTATTAGAATCACCTGGGTTTCTTTTACAAAACACTAAGGATTTCCAGGCTCCAGACCAATTAATCAAAACCTCCTGGGAGGAGCTCGGGCATCATTTGAATATTTTTTAAGCTCCCCAGGAGATGCCAGAGTGACGCCTGGGTTGATTGCACTGCCTTAGTGGTTCCAGGGCCTATCATTTGGGGGACAGGACAGCAGGATGACCCATAACCTTGCTTGTGTGAGGAACTGAAATACCAAAGCATTCCACCGTGAGCTCTGTGCGAGTCAAGGAAAATTTGGCTCAGAAGGTTTCCTGCCCCCAAGCTGTACACAAAAGGGATGACTAGTGTGATCTCTGGGTGGGGCTTCCAACACATATTCCTAGTGCCTGGCCAAGGGCATCTCCACGCTTCAAATCACTTCTAACACTCCCTTAATCATAGTGGTGTAACTCCCCAGATACTACTTTTTAAAGACAGTTCAGTCTATGATTTGTTTGTTTGTTCACCACGTAGTATTTTGTCCAGCCATTTCATAAGCTAGGTTTTCTAGGGTAACTCACAACAGCTTTATCCCAAACAAAGAAAGATTTACAGTGTGATAAATATTCGTAACACACGTTGGCTGAATGCCTCCTCTCCCCGTTACCACTTCATTCCACCCCCACCTCCATCCACACCCATGCACTGTGGTAGTGGCAGCTGCAGAGTCCAGCTACTGAGGGCGTTCCCCAATGCGCTTGGGGAGATGAGAACCATTTCCCGAGCTCAGAAGAGAAATCAAGTGGCTCCATGACGTGTCCCCAGCCACCCCTCAGTGGAAGAACCACTGCACAGTGCTCTTTCATTTACATGGTGAACATAAAAGTGTTTCAAAGTACAAAAAGATTCTCGTTGTGACTCTGATCTTAATCTCCCAAATATAATCCTTCACAGAGAAATGAAAAGAAATTGTTCTACCGAGCAGCTAGCTTTCTCCAGAAACCTAAAATGCTGTGTTCAGGATAAGAGATAATAACTAAGCACCTACTGTGTGCACTAGCTGAGGATCCTGGGGGTGGAAACACTGAAACATGGTCCCTACTTTCCAAGGACTCGCTATTAAGTGAGCTAGAAGGACACATACAGTATTTCACATTAGGTTATCCTAAGTATAATATCGGCTTATGAAAGTACAATATAGAACAGGGAAGAATGATTTTGACTGGAAAAAAAATAGATTGATATGTTACTTATACTTACATCAAAATATTATTTATGGAAAAATAAAAATCTTTTAAAATAAACTTTGTTTCTCTTGTCTTTATATACTGTATTCCTTTCCCTTCCTAACACACAAACACACATCACATCACAGTCCTGGATTTTCTTTAAAATAGCACCATCAAGAACTTACCATATGGGGGATGGTGGGAGGTTGGGCATTTAAGCAGTTTAAAAATAATTTTTAAAGAAACTTCAGCTTTGGGCATCTACAGATAGTAGTATAGCAATCTGTTCAGAGAGAGAAAGTTTACCACTGTTTCCTGCCACCCCTCAAAAATGTCTTCCAAAGTACAAATCAGGACATGCATTATCCTATATGTGAAATAAATTTAAAATAAGTCTAGCTGAGAAAATCACCCTTTGCAAGATTAGCTATCTATATACATACTATTTATAAAGTACTGGAAATTTTTATTTAGTTCCATAGAATGAGACAACATGCTTCTATGTCCACATATAACCAGCTCTCTGTTAGACAATATTTTGTCTTAGATGAGATGATTACGTTGTATAGATGTACACCTGTATTTTAACTCGGCTATAGCAGAGACACGGGCTCCCTGTCTTGCATATTCAAATGGCCAGCACAGCACAGCATCAAAGTTCGAAGTACACAAGGTCCACCAGCATATCTGTCTCAGTTTGTTGAAACACTTAAAAATATCGAGTTATTTAACAACCAAGGAAATATAAGGATCAGTTCTATAGCAGGACAATGTGAACAAGAGATAAGATATACTGCCTGGGATGTAGACAGCGTGGACCTGCTCATCACGATATCTTAATCAGAAAATCTGATAAGCCAGGTACCTCTCTTGCTCTGACTGGACTGTACTCTCCCAAAGCCACCTTGTACCCATGCTAACTTCAGGAGATTATGTGCATTTTAAATATATTTGTAACATCAAGGATTTTTAACAAAAATGCACTCGTGTCAAATGGAAATGGTGCTGGGGCAGACTACCCAGATTGTAGAGAATCCAACTGTTTTTTCCTTCTATCTCCTTCCTGTAGTTATCACTCCTTTCTCTGCTTATTAGTATCTATATTGTGAAGTCTACAGCATGGTCTAAAAAGAAATGTGAAGGCTGTCTATTGATTTTCCCCCTGGGCAGAGGTAATTATGTGTTGCCTAGTTATTTTGCTACCTCAGTAAAATTATAAATGGCTCTTAAAGGCTTTGGAAGACTGAATTAATTTTGTTAATCACTATATGTTCTGTGTATTTGCTATATTTCATTTTAAAAGACCAAATCATAAATGACTAGTGGGCAGAAATCACATCTCTAAAACACTGCTGATCCCTCCATCAAAATTATACACCGAATACAGGTTAACACATCAGGCGGTCTGAGATCTTGTCCTGACAAAGTCTGTTTCCCCACATCCAAGAAGTGGGTGACCGAGCCTTTGGCTCTAGTTCCAGCTCAGCTGTAGGGGTGACAAGGTGGTGGCAGAAGGAAAACAAAATATTATTCCTTTGGAGGCAGGACCGGCCTCTCAGCTGTTCATTTGACTTTATGTAAAATAAACCTACACTGAACTTTTAGTTTTTTATTCATTCATTCGTTGACACACCTGGAGATGAAAAAGGGGGGGGGGAAGCAAGGAGCAGGAGCTATAGACTATTAGAAAAGTTCAGTTTTAAAGTCAGGGAAATGATCTCAAATGTTTTTGCTTACCTGAGTGAATATGAACTTGGGGTGTGGGGGGGAAGAAGATACTAATTCACACACCCCTGGAAAGCTTTCAAAATATATAGCAAACATCCAAATCTTTGGCGGGAAGAACCTTACCTATTTAATAACTAACCTGCCTTCTTAGAGCCAGCGTATTTGTTTTACATTGATCTTTATGGTTCAATAAAACCATACTCTTAGTGTGATTTATGTCCAGTTTACAGCAAATCAGGATCTTTTGTATAATCAGGATGAATTATATTAGCAAGCATTTATATTAGCATATATTAGCATACATTCTTACAGCCTCAAAAATAACTTAGATATTAATAATAATAGAAGTTTATAACTGATACATTTTATTTTTATAAAAGTCTGGTAGAAATAGGCACAACCTGATGCAAAAAGTCAGGGGCAAATATGGCTGCTTTATGACATAGGGTCCAGAAGTGCCTTATAATTAGAATTGGGGCCCCTTCGAATACACTTAGAAAGCACAGGGGCTTTGTCAAGGTGTGCAAGTAATGACCCAGGCTCTCTGGCTGAACTCCATGCGCACCAATGGGTCTCAGCTCCAGAGGTTAACGGGGGCCTGTGTGGGGTGAGATTCAGAGGGAATACACATGCCTTTCCTATTTTTTTCTGGGACTGTGTGTTTACTAGCATGAAAACATCTCCCTTCAGTAGAATATTGGGAAAGCTTTAATATGGGGTTATATAGAAATAAGCAATATGTAGTTCCTGACCTCAAGAAGCTCCCCATCAAATGCAGGGTAGAGAGACGTGGCAAATCACTGTATTATATTGTGTTTTGTGCAATGATAGACCATGGGCACCAAACGCAGTCTGGTGAAGGCAGGTGGGGATGGAGAAAGACAGCACTGAGGAAAGCTGCCCAGGGGAGAAGACGCATGAAGTGATCTCCAAAGGATGAGTGTGTATTACCCAAAAAGAGACCAAAATCCTTTCCTGACTTGCAAGGTTCCCTGGGTTCTAGCCCTGCCTCCCTCACCAGCCTGGCCTCTTCTGCCCTTCTCCTTGCTCCAGTGCCACTGGCACTCCCAGCTTGCCCAGCTCTCCCTCATGCCTGAGGGTCATCTGGAATGCTCTTCCCTGTGCCTGCAGCTTCTCTCCACACCAGGTGACCTCCTCCCCACCCTACAAAGCTCAGCCCACACACAAGTATCTCACGGAAGCCTTCCTCAGGCACTGTCTGATGTTCCCTGTGACCTATAATTTGCCTTGATTGTATTCGTCATCTTATTAGTTAATAATGACTTGTGTAATTGGCTGTTCCATCCTGTTTCCCCCACAAAAAACATAAGCTCCATGAAAACAGGCACCCATGTGCATCTCTTTAAACTCCATCTGAACACCTAGCATGGGGTAATACATGGGGGAGATCTTCGGTGGTGACACCATGATGCATTTGTTTAGACGAGATAGGATGAGAAGCTGAACTGAGTAGTGGGAGTCGGGAGGAAGGGAGGGGGGACTCTGGAAATGATCACAAGATGCACATGGCCAGGTGGGATATGTGATGGAGGAGGAGGGAGAGGAGAAATGAAGGACTACTCACGGATTTACTGCCTCACCTGCCACTTTTACTTGCCAAACATAAAAAGTAGTGCCGTGTATCCTACTGTATTATTCCATTAAAAAAATGTTTCTTTATTGCTTTTCATGTTTCATATAAAGATTTGAGTGTTATTTGTAAAGCTATATGTTAAAAGGCAAGTCTTTAGATGGAAACACCCTATCTGGCTTTGGTCCAAACCCAAATATTTGGTGGCTTAACAACCTCTTGGTTGTGACCAGCAGTAGTGAAGGAATTCATAGTAATCTGACACACACTGTGCATGTGCATGTGCGTGTGCGTGTGTGTGCGTGTGTGTGCGTGCGTGTGTGGGGGGGGAGGGGGACTTGGAGTAATGCTCTGTGAAAACTGCTAGCTCTCTGTCTTTTCCACTCTACTTTCCCCTGTCCCCTGTCCCTTGCCTCTTTCTCACTGTGCTCCCTGAGTGTCCCCCCCTCTGCCTAGGAGGAAGCTAAAGCTGAGGGTTGTGACCTTATCTGAGGTGTGGAACAGGACCAGTTCCATTGCTCTCTCCAGCTTGTTTTTTAAAAAATATATATGCATATACATACATATGTATGTATAGGTGTATATACGTACTTATATACCCTCGTATATAAGTATACATATGGATGTATGTATGTACGTATATACGAGGGTACTTCAACAAGTTCATGGAAAGATTCATATTATCTTTTAATTCTATTTTTCCATGATCTTTTCAAAGTACCCTTGTGTATATTTATATCCATCCTTTTCACTTACAGGCATCTTGGTCCAGGTAAAGTTGTCAGAGGAGCAACTTGTCACATAATACATGCTTTCTCCAGGCTTCCACAGCCTAACCTATGATCCTGGAAGGAATTTCAGGAATTGTTTATGTAACTAGAGAGATATACCAAAGATGAGACATATCTCCTTAAGTAAAAGAAATCTGACTCGCCTTTCAGAGCCTAACGTATAATCACTGTTTACCTAAGTGGAAAGAATTTATGTTTAACCAAGTTGATAAAGCCATCCTGGAATGCTCCTAAGTTCCTGAGCAACTATATCCCAGAGTCCAGGAATCACTTGGGAATTTATTCGAATTGTCTGAGCTGATCCACTCAAGTCTACCCACTGGAAACACCAGGTGCACCTCACTGGCTGCATCTCACTCTACACTTTGCTCTTCTGTTGCTGACGCTGCCCTTCCTCTCCCCTATCCACCGTCCCCTCACCCCACTTCTCCCCTTCTTTTCCCTCTCTCTCCCCTTCTATCTCCCCTTCTCTCTTCTTTTTCTCCCTCAAATGCTTCCTCATGTTGTTTTTTCCCCAGACACTCAATAATTCCTATTGTGACATGCTGAGGACAACAAAGGCTACTGACCGGTGTCAGAGGACACAGCCTGAGACACCTAAAACAGCACACGGCTCCTCCTGCAGAGCTTTATGCACTGTCCAAGTGAAGGAGGTAACCACAGCAATGACTTGGATCAACAAAACAACCACACACAGCGAGGCTTAAGCAGCAAAGTTATATAACTATAACAGTATGTGGTTCTAGAGGCAAAGCTCTACTGAGATTAAGGGCTAAAGGTTCAAGGTTCATGTTATCTAACAATATGTCCCTGAGGTACAAAATACGAGTGATTCACCTCACTTACAAAGTAATATTTTATGTGCTTTGCACCAACCGGCATCAAAAATGGCTAACACGTATCTGGTCCTGACTTCTGGAGGCCATCTTCTGAGGCCAGGACCACGATCGAAGCCTCTTGGCTCCAAGGAGCCACTAACATTCCCAAGAGTGGAGGAGTAGGAGGAGCCTTGCTGAGCCAAGGAGACAAAGTTTACATTGTCCTGTAGCTTTAAAACCACAGCTGGGCAGGGTGACGGGGTAGATGCCCCTGCAGTTTGGCCTTGGAACCAGGGCAGAGGAACATGGGACCCACACCCACGTGGAGAAGGGTTCTGCCCTGCCTGAGGAGCAGGACACAGCACAAGGGCATATTGCCCGTGGCCAGGAACACTACCCAGCCTGGAAGATACAGAGGATCAGGTTAAAAATAGCAGTATTATTTTTCTTCTCAATAGTACTGTAACTAAGTTATTTACTCCTCCTGTCCTCACCCTTGTAGAGAACATGGGAGCAGAGCTTGGAGAGGGAAGCAGCAGGGGGGACCTGCCACATTGGGAGGGACTCAGTTCTGGATGTGAAGACACTGTCAGAATGGGGGAGGGGTGGGAAGAGAAGAAATAGCAAAGCCTGTTCTCGTGAGGCTTTTTGTTTTTGTTTTTAAGGCAGAGACGACTCAATATGCTTCCCCTTAGGAATGAGAAAGGGATTAAGGAGTTGCCTGCCTCATGTGTAGGTGGGGGGGGGGGGGGCAGGCAGGCAGGTGCTGAACAAAGCTGCTGCGCTTACTGCAACTTCTGTCTAGCTGGTAAGAAGGTCCAAGAAAGGAAACGGAAAGGTTAGGAAGGCAGCCCCCACCTCTGAGGACAGAGGTTGGGATCCAGGCCCGTGGGTGCAAAGGTGCCTCATAGCATCGTCAGCATTCAGTATATGCAAACCCACTGCCCACATTTGGGCTCAGGGTTGGCCATTTGTTAGTTCTGATGCCCTCTTAAGATCTGACAGCCAAATAAATCATCCTCATGTCCTCTTAAAAAAAAAAAAAAAAAAAAAGAATGTAACCCATCAACAATGAAGAATGCCAGTGCCTAAAAACCACCCCAGCCACCCCTGCTGTTCTATTGTTATGCCATACCCCTGGCTCTGGAGGAGTGCCCCCGTCATCTCAAAGTTCCCCTACCTCTGACTTTGCTCCTCTGATGCAGCAAGTTCCAATGATCCTATTCCTTCCAGGTCCACCCTGTTGTGAAGTTCTGTTCTATCTGCTCTTCGACCAACAGCAAGGAGTTCAGGCTGTTTATTGAGACAGTGATTATACCTCATCTAAAATCCAAACAGTACTCCCAGATACAAACCCACCCTTGTCCCACCTCCACGTGTTAAGAAGGCCCTGTAGAGAAATGTAATACAAATGATCAAAACTAAGTGGACATGACAGCTTCTTTCCCCACCCACGCACATCCTCAGCCTACCCTGTTGTGATTTTTCATGTCCTGCAAGATTGCTTTTGCTATAAATTTTATTTTGTTTCACTTGCATAAGGTGATTACACCATGCAAGTTACCTCACAGCCTTCCTTCCCCCCACGACACTAGCATAGCCCAAAATGAGATTAAGAACCCAGTAGCTAACAGAGGCAAGAGCATATTTGGGGCATGGTAAGCTCTGCATGTTCTTTGTCTATTCCTTTTATTGCTGTCTCGTCAGCTATCCTGTCCTCTCCCCAGGAATAAATAGAATATGAGCGTAACTAAGGAAAATCAAATTCTTCCCTGTTAGACAATTCATTAAATGTGTATAATTTTTTGAGATGGCAGAAATTTCTTAATCCTCCAGTGTGTGTGTACGTGTATGTGTACATAAAATTTCTTTTTTGTTGGCATCAGGAAATGAGTATTTGATATTGTTGCAAAATAAGCCCAGGGCCCCATGGAAGGGATGGTCTCCTTTGGATAGTAGTCTCACTGAGATGAGATTAAAGCCAAGATGTTGCTGCTACCCAACACGCATATGGACAAGGCTTTGCACTGCTTTTCTAGCAGGAAAGATAATTCATCCACCAAATGTCCATTGCCTACTGGCCCCTCTGAGCATACTTGGTAAAGACGCTTATAGTTTTCAATAGAGTCCATACCAGAAAATAGCTCTAAGGTAATTTGCTTGCTTTGAAATCAAACCTTTCAGAACTAACCAGCCCTATCCAAAGTCAGACCCAAGACCTTGCAGTATTATGTTCTAAGCCTCAACTACTGACATTCCAGGCCTGAGAAGAGGATCCATGAAGAGATCACTAGTAAACCACTCAAAAGGAAGAAGGAAATATTGAGCATATTTCAGATTCTTGCATTACAAATATTATACTTTTCTTCATTTCTGGAATTCTTTATGAAAGATCAAGGATATCAGTGATCTCAGTTTTCCTCTTTCTTAGGGAAAATTGTTTTTTCTCAGAATTCCAGAATCTCAGCATGAGAAGAGACCTTGAAAGCTACTTACCCTACACTTGATTTAACAAACAAATTGTGTCTTCATGGCATCCCAGGAGCAGTGCCTGCTTTCCGCCTCAGCCGACCTCGCCACAGGGAACTAAACTGCATTGCAGCGTGGTCCGTTCCATTTTTGGACAAGTCACATTGATGAGAAGTTCTATATCTTGTATGATCTTAAGACTTTAGAAACCCTAAGCATTAAAACAATTACAATATTTCCTGTCTTTCAGGTAATGTGTAATCCAAAATTTAAAAACATCAAATTGTAAAATAGGGGAACAAAAAAAAAAAAATGTTCTGAATTTTCTAATAATGAAAAACTTGATATTTTCTTTTTAAATTGCAAATGCCAAATTTTTAAAAAAACATATTCTTCCATTTCCTTTTAGCGCTGTTTTGCCAGCATTCTACACTCGTGGTTAATTTGCTAGTGGGAAATCCATTGTGGCCTTTCTAAGTCTTTCCTTCTTCAGCCTAAACATTCTCTATTCTTCTCACCATTCCTCAGAGGTCATAGTTTCCAGATTTTCACCTTTTTCTTTTCGTTGTGCTTCAACTTACCACTGTCCTTCTTTCCATTCTCAGTACATCTAGCTCAGTGTGAACACGGACACTGACCACCCTTGTTCTGGACACGGCACTTTGAGGAATGCCCTCTCCAGCTCTTGGGGACACTATAGTAGTAACTCACTGAGTTCCTGGTTAACCCAAACCCTCAACTTGTATTTTTTCAAGCATACACCCTTCTGCTTCCTGGGACCTTCTTACAAATTAGGAAGAGGTGCCCTCTTTGGATGAATACGGCCCCTCTCATGCCCTCAGCCAGGCACCTGTGTGTAGGATACGACCTGCCTGGACATACCAGTTGGACTTGCCATCTGCCCACCCCTCTTGTGTTTGTGTTGCTAATTTTCTGGAACTAAGGACAGACTTTATATCTCCCTTTTACTTCCTCCCCCACCCTTTTACTTTTTATCTTGTTAGATTTGGCCCGTTGTTCCATCCTGTCCAGCTATTTTGGGTTCTTGCCCTCCCACCCAGCTGCAGAGTCATCGAGAGACCCTGAGCTGCATAATCTGCCAGCTGAGTGGCCCTCTGAAGAGGAAGTCAGGTCTGGCAAGGGAGTTCTTACTCATCTCACTCTGACTTAAATGATCATCTCTTCCCTTTCTACGGGATCATAATGACAGTCTATTCCAAAGGTTTTTTTCAGTATCAATATCAAACTTTCTATTCTGTGGTATGAGGAGTCTAAGCTTCTTCCCCTTTCTGAAAACTAGGACATTTTCTGATCCCCATCCAGTCTCAGGACCCATCTCCTGCTCTCTGCAATTCCTCAACGATCACTGACAGCCATTTTCAATTGAAATCACACAGAGCCAAGGTCAAAGATCTCATGAAATTTCTTTTGAAGTAGCTTAACCAGGGATTTTTACAGATAAATGGAAAAATTGCTATGGTACAGTGTTTATTTTTTTTACTGCAGTTTAGAAGTTCTTTTATTCACCTTTTTCAGGAAAAGGGTTATCTTTCTGTTTAATGCAGTATTTTTTTAAATGCAACAATAAAATTTCAGCGGCTACAAAAACAGTAATTTTAAAAAAAGGATGAGTAGTCTTCAAAAAGTTCATGAAAAGATTTGTACTGTCTTTTAGTTCTATTTTTCCATGAACTTTTTGAAGTACCTTTGTATATAATTTTCTATTTCTTTTCATTTTTGCAATATATCTTTTTTTATTTGGAACCTCAAACTATTTTTAAAATATATCTTTTTTTATTTGGAACCTCAAACTATTTTTAAAAATATAATTATCCCATTTTGTAGAGGGGTTAAAATTTCAGTACAGAAATCTTATTTGTATTTTTACATAATCATATAACTATAGCTATGTAACTCTACTATCAGTGAATCATTTTTAAATCTATATTTTAACTTTTATCAAAAAGAATAGAATACACTTAGCTTTAGATCAAGATATTAGAAAAATCTAGTCTCTACGTAGCATTGTTTCTGATTGGCATGAAAAAAAATGTGAAGATATATTTTTCATCTATGAGCTCTTTTAGATTTTTTTTTTAAGTATTATACCTGCATAAGAAAATCATTTCACCCAGCAAACTTGTTTCCACTTACATTGTCAAAAACTGTACTATCCTTCCCATCTGCTTATTTCTATGATTGCCTGATTTACCTAAATAAAAAGGTGTAAGCATCTGCCAGCACGTCGTATAGTCAAAGCCTTCTCAACAGATTCCATTTGCATGGTGACTGCAGATTTAGCCATCGTAAGAAGCCAAAGGAAGGAATCTGTGTTTCAAGCAGGGAAAGATCTTTCCGCTCCAAAGTCTGTGTGGGGTGAGGACTCAAGCCTAACCTGGGATTGAAAGGTGAAAAGAGGGCACAGTAAATAAGTGGGAAAGTCTTTCGAATTAGAACAGACCTACATAAAGGAAAAGCTGAATTTTTAATCTAATCAGTTTGAGTAGCATGAGACTATTGCTACTAATGCTACTCCAGTATTAATCATGCTATCAGCCAATTTGTTTTTTGAATACTTAACCTGTCCCAGGCACTGTACTAAATTCATTACATTTTAAAAGTGTGAGTCTAATAATTTCTCATCATGGCAGTATCAGAAAAACACTAATATAGTCCACATTTTGTAGATGAGGAAACTGAGGCACTGAGATGTTAGGCAACTTGCTTAGGATCATACAGCTGGAAAGGAACAGGTTAAGAATTCAAACCTGTCATGACCCTGTGCTTTTGATTTCTTTCTATTCTTCATAAATTTCCTGTATGGTTTACTTCAGAAATAAATATTTTTCTTTATTTTTCTTCCTCAACAACAGACTCAAGGGGATTGAAATGACATCAACCATAATTATACTTATTACTGATAATGCACAACCCATTATTATTCCTTTTTCAGTTAGATATTTCAGTACCACGCTCAGCCAGTGAGCGAACCGGTCATCCGTATATGGGATCCAAACCCGGGGCCTTGGTGTTATCAGCACCGCACTCTCCCGAGTGAGCCACGGGCCAGCCCTTTCAGTTAGATATTTCTAAGGAATATAATAAGCACCCATAGATGCACCATCTAAAACAAAAGCCTGAATCTTGACACCAAACTCCATCTAACTCCAGTCTCCAATATTCCAATCCCAGCTCAACTGATCTGAGGTAAATATTATCCTGAATCCTGTGATCCTTATCCCCTTGATTTCTTTTAAAGTAGTATTATTACATCTATATGCAGTCCTTACAAAGCACACATTTTTATTTTGCTGTTTTTAATTTTGATTCATCTATGTTATTTCATGTCTCTGTAGTTCATTATTTTTGACTGATGTACGGTATTCCATCTTGTGTATATTCATCTGTCCAAAGTATTGTTGATGGGCATTTGGGCTATTTCCTAGTTTTTTGCTATAAAGAACAATGCTACTGTACATTTTTAAATACATATCTCCTATTATTGGTATGTAAATTTTTGTTGGGTATCTACCCAGGGGCAGAATTGCTGGGATACATAATGTTCAACTATAGGAGATAATGTTAAACTATTTTCCAAAGGGATTGCATCGATACATGCTCCTATCAACAGTCTTGAAGTCCTGTTAATCCTTGTCATTTCCAGTACTTAATAATATCAGACTCTAAAATTTTTGCTTTATCACCTGGGTATAAAATAGTATTTGTTGCGGTTTGGATTTGCCTTTCTCTGGCTACTACTGATGTTGAACACCTCATTATTTGTGTATTGGCTAAATATTTTTTCTCTTCTGCGAAATACCCTGACCCAAAGGCCAAATCTTTGCTGGAGAAGTTACCCTTATTTTACCTTGATTTTAGTAACTTTAGAGTTAATTCAAGATGTACTAGAAATGGAATAGTAACCCCATTTCATGACAGCAACAAATAACCACTTAAGGACTGACTTACTGCCTTTATATTTTTCTACTTCTTTTGGCACCATATTTCATAACCAGGCTCAGGAAAACCTTTTATATAGTAAAATAATATTCAAAAAAAATCCTGAGTTTTTAGTACCAAATTTCCCCAATGCACATGAATTTTTTTCTTTTTTTTCTTTCTTTCTTTCTTTTTTTTTTTTTTTTTTTTTTTGGCAGCTGGCCAGTTTAAGGATCTGAACCCATGACCTTGGTGTTATAAAGTTGCATTCTAACTAACTGGGCTAACCAGCCAGCCCTGCACATGAACTTCTAGTGGCCAGCAACAATCATGGCTACATGTCCCACAAATTAGAATCATGGTACCTCATTCAAAGGCTGACAAGTGAAGAAGGGCTTTTGCCTTTATAAGGATGTCATAGTAGTCTTTCATTTGACAGGAAGTTGTTAGTGTATAAAAATGCTATTTTAAAGTCTGGGGATATTTAATCATGCCCTAATCTTTATTCTTTATATTTTAGGGTGTCAGTATCCACAACGATTGTCCACAGTATAACAAAGTATAACAAATCTGGTAGCAGGAAGCCTACAGCCCACTCACAGACACCAGTTGCAACTTGAATTACAAGCAGTACTCACCAGTCAATGCATGAATGTGGACAGGAGAGCAATAATTGTAGCCACTAGTCCTGCTTTATTAACACAAAAGGGATTACAACTCTACCTGCTGCTCCTAGTACCTTAGGGGGCTCTGGAAGCAGAGGAAGAAATGGATAAAGGACATAAGTGGGAAGATACCTTTAGAGGAAAAAAATAAGAAAAGAGAGACTTCTGGGAAATAGCCAGAAAATTCTTATTTTCCTGCCTAAAGTAACAGATGCCTATAAATCACTTCTTTTTACAACAATGTACAGTGGGGAGCATTTTCAACAGAGAAAAACATGTAGGAGAGGTTCACCTTTTGAAATACCCTACGAAGAAAAACTGGACTTAAATGAAACAGACAGATATCTCTGTAATTAGAGTAATTCAGTTTTTCCTCAATGGTCTTGAGTAATAATGTAGTCTAATCACTGGTACTTTTCCCCATCTGATAAAAAAGGCTCTGGCCCTTTACACATCATCACCTGGTTACTTCAGCAGTCCATTGGAGTGCATAATCAAGTCTGGTTGAAAAACTGGTAGGTTACTCAATCAAGATGTACTTCTTCCTCTACTCCTAACCAGGGCCCTGTCACCTGGATCTCCCAGAGTAACATTGCCACCCTTCTTGGGTACCTTAGATTTGTCAGGCCCTGCTGATCTTTCTACTGATACTGTCAGTCAATAGACACTGCTCTCTCTTCCCCTGGATCTTGAGGGACAAATGTTAACCTTGGTTTGCTTTGATGTGAAAGAAAACATCTGTAGAGCTAGGGCTGGGTCTCGTGCTCACAGCCCCCTCGAGCCCGTTCACAAACCCTTCACACGCAGGTTTAAGAGCTAGGTAACCAGACAAAATGGTCCTTGGAGCCTTGGCTGAAGTAGGAATAGTCTTTATTCAGCACACACAACACTATGAGCTAAGCAGTCCACAGAGAAACTCCAAAACTCAACTGCTATGGGTAAAGTCCAAAGACAAACTGAAAGCTGAGCAGTTACCAGCAGAGTAAACATGTTCTATTGTTAGACAGGAGCTCTCTGCCACCAGCCTGCTTTACAAACTCAAGAACACACAAAAGCAATTAACTAGAAAGATACATGGGTGCACATGCACACCAAGTCCACCCACATACAACTTGTTTACCAGAAATGTCCAGGGAGTCTGACTAAATTGTTCAATTTTCCCCCAAACACCTCTCTCTGAATATCAAAAACAAGTGTTTAGAACTCTTAGTAGGAACTATAAGTCAATAGTTTTTAAACTTTGGAGTAGAAAAGGATATCTTATATAAAACACATAGCATGCCAACTCAATCAACTACAATGTATATTGAGAAGTTAAAACTTAAAAAAAAGATTAAATGGGAAAAAATTTTAAAAAGCAAAAAAGGCATAAATTTGATCTCATTAGAATTAAGGAATTGAAATTAAGAAATTTGTCAAGAGACACCTTAAATAGGATGAAAAGACAAATTACAAACTGGAAGAAGATATTTGAAACATATACAACTGACAAATAACTAGTATCAAGATTATATAAAGAAGTTTGATAATTCAATAAGAAAAGCACAGACAACTCAATGGAAAAGTAGACAAAAGACACGAACAATCATTTCACAGAAGAAGAATCACATAACGGGCAATAATCACATGGAAGGATGGTCAAACTCAGTCACCAGGGCACTACAAGTCAGTACCACAATGAAATACCATTTTGTAGCCATTCAATTGGCAACAGTTGAAAAGTCTGATAATACTTTATGTTTGAGAAGATATATACCCACCAGGCATTTCTTAAATATTGCTGGTGAAAGTATAAGGTGATAAAACTATTTGCAGAACATTTTAGCATTAGTTTCTAAAGTTGAACACTTGAAAGTACCCTTTGATCTGGAAATTCCATTCCTAAGTATATACTTAAGAGAAACTCTGAACATGTTTACCAGGAGATATATACAAGAGTATTCATGGTTCATAATAATGAAAACCTGAAAATAGCCCAAATGCCCATCAACAAGAGTGTACGGGAACTGGTAGAGACAGTTACACAATGGGATATTAAACAAAGAAAAATTAACTATAGCAATATGCTACAATATGAATAAATCTGAAACATCACCTAAGGATGATACCCTTTTATAAAAAGTAAAAAAAAAATAAAAATAAAAAATAAAAAAAATAATGAAAAACTATACTGTTGAGGAACAGACAGAATGAGCTGAAAGTATGTAAAACAGGACAGCAAGAGAACAATGAATTCAGGATGTGGTCACCTCGGGAAAGGAAACAAAGAATGTGACTGTGGAGGACCGTTGACTAGATGAAAGTTACAGGGTGGTATGTTCATGGGCGATTATTGCATTATAAAAAGTAACCAACCAAACAAAAAAACAAATAAAAAGAGTGTCTTGCACAGACCAGTGTGAATGTGTCATGAACCAAGGATTAAGTTCAAACCAATTCTGAGCCAAAAAAAAAAAAGTGTCTCTCCTTTTTTTTTTTTCTTTTTTTTTTTTGCACACTGTTAGTCATGCAGCAAAGCAGCACCCAGAATCTTCTAAAAGAGAAGTAATCTTTTTCTTGCCATCTTCCCACCTTCAACCTCATGGGATTAGCAGACACAAGGGGACCGGGAATGAAAGACCTCTCTAACTGATAAATACCATGCACACACATAACACTAGTCAAGCTTGCGGTGCTAGGAAACTTCTTCTGTTGGATGAGCTCTCCATCAGGAGACTTCTGTCCTGGGCTGTCATGGAAATGGACATCCCTGAACAAACAGGCTCAGAAGGAGTGAATGCCAGTCTACCTCATTTACCTCACTACCCTGTACTGTGAGGTGCAGATGAGCCAGAGTAACAGAGGACCAAGTCCATAGAAAAAAAGACCCATCATGGATGGTCATTCTCTAGTTACTATCCATGTTTCATTTTCAATGTGGTTCATTTTTTTTTAACCAGCCCTACTATTGACCTTATAAACTGCCAAGTTCAGTGTATTGTTTAGGAGAGGCACTTGAACAAAAAGGGCCTGCCAGCTTTGCAGTCATGTCTTGGTGTCTCAACTGGAAAGAACAGATAAGCCCTGTTTGTCAAATAGGATAGCAATACCTAGCTCTGGGAAAGTTCATTGACCACAGCACCCAAAAATTTGTTTCTGTGTGCTCTTACCAAAATATATATATATATATTTTTTTTTTTTTTTCCAAAAAGGGACATTTGTTGTGAGATTTATTTCTGCTTATAAAAATAAAAATTTAGAATATTCAAAAAAGCATACAAATAAAATGTTAAAAAATATCTTTTTTCCCCCAACATAGAATAAAAAAGCTTCTAGGGCCGCCTGTGGCTCACTTGGGAGTGTGTGGTGCTGATAACACTAAGGCCGTAGGTTCGGATCCCTACATAGGGATGGCCGGTTAGCTCACTGGGTGAGTGTGGTGCTGATAACACAAAGTCAAGGGTAAAAAAAAAAAGAAAAAAAAAGCTTCTGTTGACTTCTGTTTTTTTCTCTCCTGTTGTTATGGGGGGGGTTCTTAATTTATACATACACAGATTTCTTTTTCTTTTTTTCAATGCCCTCCAACTACCCCAATATTTAGGACACATTGTTTTGTTCCTATGTTTTTTTTTTAAATTTAAAGATATATTATTAGCATTTAATTTTGTCAGTTTCCTTAGAAATACAACTTCTAATGATTGCATAACAGGCCATCATATAGATCTATCAATTATATTTAATTATTTCCTATTGCTGAACATTCACTGTTTTCTCAATATTGTATTATAAGACATAATAGTATTTGAATATACTTGCACATAAATCATTGGGTACATCTCATTATTTCCTTTGGGTAAATTCTTAAAAGTAGAATTTTTGAACATAAGGGAAATGTTTTAAGCTTTTAAAATAAGAAACTTTAAAATTTTTCCAAATTGCCCTACAGAAAACTATATCTATTTATATCCCTATCAGCAGTGAATAGAGTGACTCACACATAGGACATTATAATTTTAAATTTTTTGATAATTTTATGGGAAAAATAGATATCATGTTGACTTCATTTGCATTTCTTTGATTATTGGAGACTGAACTTGTGATGTTTACTAGCTGTTTGCACATTTTCTATTGTCAATGCACTGTTAAGTATTTTTACTTAATGTTTTGGTATTTTTATATTTTTCTTGTTGATTTATAACAGCCTTTTATATGATGATGACAACAGCATATTGTATGTACTGCCAATATTATTAAATACTTTTTTGCTATTAAAAATCAATTTATATTTTTATAGACATACAAAGTTTTTAAATGTTCTTTACATTATCAAATGTAACAGTCTTCCCTTTGAGGTTTCCTTTTTTTTTTTTCCTTAGAAAGCTTATTTCCGTAACAAGATTAAATTAATAAGAACCTATACTTTCTTTCCATTGCTTAATGGTTTTATTTTAATGTATAACTATTTTATCCATCTTGATCTATTTTGGTGTACAGTATTAAATGAGAATCTAGTGGGGTTTTATTTAAATAGTTAATCAATTGTCCTGACATTATTTATTGAATATTCTCTTTACAAATTTATTTGTGATGTCACCTTTATATGTACTAGATGATCTTTCATAATATGATCTGTTTCTAGGTTACTTTGATTTACTGAGCAAACTATATTTCTGTCAGCACTACGTTGTTTTAAACATTATAGTTTTAGGATACAATTTAATATGTAGAAAGTTCTCTATCACCTCCTACAACTATTTTTTTTCCAAAAGTTTTTTTTTGTTTCTCTCATTTATTCTTCCAGATGAAATCTGTTCTCTATTTTAAATTGATCCTCTGGAGAATATCAGATACAAATAAGAAAAGAAATTTAAAATGCAGATTAATACAGGATAAAATTTGTATTCATATCATATTTATAGGCTGAGTTGATTTTATTTAGAGATTTTTTTCCCCCGTTATGTGGATATACACTATAATTAACTATCCATTATTGATGTACACTAAAATTAATTATCCATTACCTGTGTTAAGAGTTGAATAGTATGTCTTAATAAAAATATTACCAAGACCTCGTTTTATTAGTACCTTTGACTTCTTTCCCCTTAAACTTTTCACAAGAGCTATTAGAAGAGAAGTCAAAGAGAAAGCTTCAAATTTCTCTCTTTTTTTTTTTTTCCCAATCTTCTTTTTCAGAGGCAACAACAAATCCCAAAACTGGTTGATGATAGAGCCAGAGATTCCTCAGGTCTTTATAATCCTCAAATTAGAAAACATCCCCTAAAAGAAGTCAAGAGCAGAAACTTTAAAGCCATCTACCAAGTATTTCTTTACATCCTTTTCTTTAAAATTAAATAAATACAAAATATGAGAATAAGTTGTAGAGCTTCAAACACAAAATCATTGTCTTGGTAAAATGTGATGGGGAAGAGTTTGAAAGGGCCATCTAGTCAACTAGTCACTCCCTCTGCCAGGGACGAAATCCCTTCTACAATATCCATGGCCAACAGATGTTCTTCTGCAGGAACACTTTTAGTAACAGGCTATGGTCTCAGCTGGTGGAATGAAAACCTAAAAATAGAAATTAGAAGTTACTCAGCAAAGTGACCCCAAATTTGCTTAAAGCCAAATAACTTGAGATGCTCTGTGACCCAAAATAACAACTCCAGGAATAATTGCTGATATGTTTATTGATGTTGTCATACTGGGTGTACCAAGGTAGAGCCTCATGGATTAGAAGAAACCCAACCATCACCACCAATACTAGCAAACATTTATGGAGCACAGACTACAAGTAAGGCTCCGAACAAGACATGGAATTTAAAGAAGCTCAAGGCAGAGGCCTTGCCATTGGGAAGCTTGCAATCTAGTTGAGTGGTCAGGGAACACACAGTAATACAAGGTCATGCAGAATTGATGCCAAGCAAGTATTGGAAGAAATAAATCTTCACTCTGTGTTTTGGGAACCAATTCATTTATGGTTCTAGTTTGTTTCCTACCCTTATTCTCCTTTTGCCTGAATGTTCTGAGCTTTTTATTTCTTTAGCTTTGCTGAATTATATATATCTTATTAAGCCACTTTACTCTTTTTAGAGATAAGGTAGAGATAACTGCTAGAAAGTACGGAGAAGCAAGTTACAAGCTGGAATACAAAGAGCTTTTCTGCCAGCATCTATAACATCCCTGTGTGGACTCAGGGCCAAGCCTTATACCCTGAGCCTACTGCTATGCCTTCTTCTCAAAGTCAGCCCTCACCAACATCAGACTCCTTAGTCGCATCATATTTGGTTGGCAAATAAATATTCATTCCATCCCGCAAAATTCAGTTCTGAAAAAGTGCATTGAGATGGAATCATTTACACAAAAGGAAAGCAGGCATTTCAAAACATCTAAAATCAAACAAATGAAAACGTTGCAGAACTACTCTTCAGAACTTCCCTTTGTCTAATTTGCTTTAGGTTCACTCTTTTACATTTTCTTGAAGGGTTTGTATTTCTGTGATGTGCATGACATCCGTACTATCCACAATCAGTATCAAATGAAAGACCTAATTTGTTACCTAGTCCCTTGCCTACTAAAATAGTGCTGTGTAATCAGGCATCTCTCTGCAGGAAACAGGCCTTCCTACAGCAGGAAGCAGAGGAAAGAGGACTGGAGACAGCAATCCCGGCAGCTTTTTTGCCAGAAAGAACAAAATGGCTCTTCTGGCAACTCCTGACTCAGGAAATCACTGAATTAAGTAGTCAATCTGCAGAGTAATTTAGCATGTCATCCGCTTCCTGGCAACAGATATTAGGAAGCATTTATAATTTAATTCAACTCTGTCATCAAGGTTAGAGCTCCTTCTCTCTAAGGACCTCAAGGTCAGAGATTTTTCTGTAGTTTCTACAGAACAAGTTCTTTTAGTTCTTCCTCCCCTTTCCAGGCCCAACAGTCTCGCTTCCCCTTTGGTTTCAGTCTAGGTCAAGCAAACCCTTGTCTTCAGAGCTAAATATAAGTTGTATGTGGGGGGCAGAGGCCAATGCACTGGTTTCTCTGGAAAATATACTTGTGAATGTGCAGAAGATGCGATTGCACACCCAGAGTTGCAGTAGCATTGTTGTCTGGGGGACAGGGAATTGGACAGGAGGTCAGTAACTTGAGTTCCCATTCTGCTTCATCATGGACTTTATGTGGAACGTTGTGCCAATAATTTTCCTCCCCACTCCTCTACTTCTCCATTTTAGTAGTGAACGAGCACCAGTCATCTTCCTCATTTGCAGACATTAGATATAAGCAATGCCTGCATGTCACAAACAAGTAGCCCTAATCGTGTACACTGGGGAGCTCAGTAAACACAGGCTGTAGGTGACAAGAATTCTGTACATGGATAGAGTGGTTTCTTACAGCTGGTGAACACATGCGTCTGCAAAATACCTAGAAGCAAAGCATGTAAAATATATGCAGCAGGACCATGCAATTCTTACTGTACACATACATTTGTAAATCATTACCATTTGGGGGTAACGCTGGCTTAATCCAGGTGAGGATAATGATGCATCAGGAAAGTAATGATTTTTATCTGGAGCAGAGTTCACTTTGCTCCTGTCTTGAAAGAGGCTCTCTATGGCATCAGCAACAGGGCCCAGGAAAGTGTGTCCTGACTTTGTGAATGGCAGGAAAGAGATCTCAATGAAGTACCCATGAAGCAGCGGGTTTGGAGTCTGCCAGGGTCAAGTCCCATACCTTTCAGAAAAAGCTAAGCTGAGCTTTTCCTATACCTTATTGCCTTTGGTTCTCACAGCAACTCTGTAAAGTCAGTGGAGTTATCCCTATTTCACAGATGATGAAAATGGGGCTTAAGGGGGGTGCTAAACAATAGTTCAAAGAGGCACTAAGGGGTAGGGCTAGGATTTTTTTTTTGGGGGGGTGGCTGGCCAGTACGGGGATCCAAACCCTTGACCTTGGTGTTATCAGTGCCACACTCTAACCAAGTGAGCTAACCAGCCAGCTCTGGAGTTGGGATTTTTAATCTGTCTATCTGATCCCAAAGTCCATCCTTCTTTCATTAGATCATGCTGTCTTCCACGTAATGTTTCTGTTATGCTCTACAAGCACACACCTCAGTTTCCTAATCTGTAAAATGGAGATAATAATACCCAAGCTTGTGAGACTGCATGAAGATCAAAAGAAATTACACATGTGAGAGCACTTTGCAGAAATGCAAGTTGTTATTCTAAGAATAATTCCATATTTATCTCCTCTACCACCAGTCCCATTATTCCAAACACATGTGAAAAGTTTATACCAGGCCAGGTATGTGGGTCTTTTTTGGCATATACTGAAATATCACTTTGCATTTCATTGACTTTAAGGAATTTACTATTTTAACCCAATTCAACTATATTTTGAGGTGTGCATCTCAGGAGTTATAGATAATTAACTCCACATTAATCGTTTATTTACCTTTGGTTTATTGCTTCAAAGGAAGGTCTCATTTAAAAAAACCACATATTCTTAAGCACTACCATATTCTTTAAGAAAAATCTTGCATAAAAATCAGATTATGGCTAATTAGGTATGACCTCACATTCGTTGGCAAATATCAAAATAGGAGACTAATAGAATAAAGGGATTTGTCCCTGTCCTGATTTTCTTCTAATTTTCTGTAGTCATCACCTCCCCAGTACAGAGGGAGCAATAATACACACAGCAGGACTTGCCCTGCCTTTCAGGAAACATGAATAAAACATAAATAAAGATTGCTTATGTGTGATTATAAACAATTTGCTATTCAAATTCACTAACAGGGATATTCATCAGGCGGCAAACTATCCTAAATCCCTTCCTATTAAGAACCAAATCCCAAAGTTTAGCATTTCAAAACTACATAATTTGAATACATTTTTGAACCATCTAATGGAAAATTATATTGATTCCACATGTGCAGAGCTTGTAACTAGCTCAGTAAGTCCTACACTCTTTCCAGAAACAAACTAATGGCCTCCTTTTGTTTTTCTGGTAGAAAAGTAGGCTATTTTGTCAGGGTTGGGGCAATGTGCAGGAGTGAGGACTTTAATGGATATATGGAATTTACTCAGGACTGTGGGGCAGTATTAGAGATGTAAGTCTTTGCTTCACAGGATATAGTTCTCGTGGAGGAAAAAACCTCCCACTACATCAGAGATTAGCACATAGCCATGTAACAAGTTAAACGTTTTGTCTTTTTTTTTTATGAGATTGTGTGCTTTTGTAATACTCATAGAAAAGAGTAGTTTCAGTGAAGGGCCCTAAATAAATAGAACAGAGCCTTACTGAAATATTTCTATATTCAGGAGTCTTTCTCCTTCTCCTTTGAAATTCTTTAGTTGGAGAAATGCTGGATCATAAGATATGGGGTCAGAACACCTGAATTTGATGCAGACTTTGATCTCTAAATCATCTTATGCCTTTTAGTAAATCCCAGTGCCACTTACTCTACTGTGTATTTTCTAACTTACAGGATCCCACCACCCTCACTCTGGAAGCTTGAGTTAATAATGATATTCACGGAGTTGTTGTGAGGATTAAATGAGTAATACCTAATGGGAGGTTCTTCAAGAAATTCATGGAAGGATTTGTATTATCTTTTAATTCCATTTTTCCACTTTTCGAAGTATCCTTGTACAGTTAACGAGGACATGTTCTGAGAAATGCATTGTTAGGTGATTTTGTCATTGTGCAAACATCATAGAGTGCATTTACACAAACCCAGATGGCATAGCCTAGTACACACTTAGGCTCTATGGTACAGGAGCCTATGGCTCCTAGGCTACACACCTGTACAACGTGTTACTGTACTGAATACTGTAGGCAATTGTAACACAGTGGTAAATATCTAAACATATCTACACATAGAAAAGGTAGAGTAAAAACATGGTCCAAAAAACAAAAAAGGGTACTCCTGTACAGGATCCTTCTAAGAATGGAGCTTGCAGCTGGAAGTTGCTCTGGGTGTCAGTGAGTGAGCGGGAGCGGGTGTGAAGGTCTAGGACACTACCGTACACTGCTGTAGACTTTACAAACACTGCACACTTAGGCTGCACCAAATTAATTTTTAAAAATAATAAAGTAGCTGCACAACACCATTATGATGGCTACTTTCAGCTCTGTGATGATTTTATGGCACACCCATTGCATACGTGGTCCATTGTTGACCAAAACGTTCTTATTCGGCACATGACTTTATGGAAAGCACAGAGCCATGCAATATATGTACAGTAAACACTCATTTCTTTTGGTGTTATTTAGATAATGGTTGCTAAATAATAGGACCTTTAATTTCAACTCCAGTGCCATGTCCCTTAAAAGTAACCAAAGTAGACTTAATATCCTGCCTCCTCAGATATGAACATACAACTACCTTCAACATCTTTTCCATTTACTCTCTAGCATCTGAGCTCATGTGGTATTATCAGTCTGTTTAATTTCCTTTCTTCAGAAAGGCCAGCAGACAGCCCCAGTGTGGAAACATTTCACATGGTCTTCCTGGGCCCATAGATGGTGGTTTGGTACCGATTTTCTCTTTCCACGTTTAAAGAAGGTACCTAGTAATTGCCCACCAGTGAGTGTCCAGCCAGCCCTCGGCACTCACGGGTCCCTTTTGAACTCCTGGCAGTGTCTGCTTTGCAGGAAAGTAGGTGAGTGAGCCCAACACTGTGAGTGGGCAAGGTCACTAGGGAGATTAGTAAACCAACTTTGCAAAGTCCCTGAAGATGAAGGAAGTGTGTGACAAAGAGCTACAGATATCGCCTCAGTCATCTTCTCCTTTATAGTCTTAGTACTGTAAATCAGTTGCTTGAAACACATAGATATTTATACACTACGCAGCTATGTTGCTTAGTCTATTATTATTTTTGCAGAAACTCTAAGTATAATAGACAGCTAAATGGGTGTCAAACCAATGACTAATTTACAATACACAATAGAAGATCTTTATTGGTGAATAGCTTTCATCAAATGTTGAAAATAACCTGACTGACTATTTATAGGCACCTAAGTCCCCTGTTACTACAGAGATTAGGGCTTCCCTCTTGGTTGTTGCAAACACAGCTTCCTCCCGAGACCCTGTTCATAAACTGCTTGTCAACCCCGCACCAGTCATGGACACTCCCTTTTTACTGCTGCTCCTCATCCTGTTTACGGGGCAGTGAGGATGACCAGGGACCCAGAATTATTTTAACTCACCAAAGCCTTAGAGAAACTAGCCAGTTTTGCTTTGTTTTAAGACAATTCGTTCTTCACTTGGGTCTTTAACTTAATATTGCTTTTCCAACCACCAGTCACATAAAATTCATTGGCCTAAGCATACATGCTATTGCTATTTTAAGGCAAGTTATAAGAAGCCTGAATATCAAGAGTCGCAAAGCTTCCTTGACCTCCTCAAAGGATAATTGACACTATGAACTACAAACAAAAGACCCTTTTCACCAGTCTTGTTAGAATCACCTGGGGAGTTTTGGTTGTGTTTTTTAAAAATAAATAAATAGCTGTTTGGGCCCCACACCAGACCAATTAAACCTGGATCTCTTTTTAAAAGCTTTATTTCTACTGTGCAGCTAGGATTATAAACCACTGCTTGAACATCATTACACACAAACAAATGTTTTAGGTATGATTGGATCATACAGTATTAACAGTATTTTAGACATAAAGTATTTTTCACCAAAACCTTCCAAACAGTTCTAGATGGTGTGAAATGGTCACGCTGGTTGAGTACAGAAGCAGCGCTCAGGCATAGAGGACTGTGTGGTAACAGATGACTCATCTTCCCCCTTCAGCGGACCCTCACTGTCGCCTAGACCCTTTAAAGAATGGGAAAAGCATGCTAAGGGTTAGCTCCCAGAGCTCTGTTAGCATAAAGAAGAAATTAGGTTTTGATCCTTATGATGGAAGTCCAGTTAAAGGAAAGAATTAGCACACCCCCTCAAAGTTAAAGACAACCCTCTCCACACATCAAAAGGCGGGCTTGAAAAGAAATTATGTAATGTCTTCAGTGTAAGAAAGGGGAGATCAGAGATTAGTGCTCAGAGGTCCTGTCTCTTGGGATAACTTCCACCCACCCCAGGGTATCAAACAGGGATCTTTAATGAAAATATAATGCTGCTGAACATCAGTTCAATTCAATATTGAGAAAGAGCAAAGAAGCCCCCAACACTGGGTGCCAACCTGACGCTCACAGCCAAGCCCTGGTGTTCTGTTAGAGGTAAATGACTTTACAGAAGAGCAGTAGACAAGGTCACTCTGTGACCATGATGGATCAGGACAAAACCCAAGTCTCCTCCATAATGATGTCTAAACATAAAAACATGAACATTGTCCAAGCAGCAAAAATGGCCCAAACTTCCCTACCCTGGCTACTCTGAGTGAATGCTGCTGCTTTAGCAATTACAGTTTTAGCCTCAGTATAGTTGCCCCTCCTTCTAGATAAGATGTATTAAGAAATTCAATCATAGAATTACCCCTGACACTATACCATTCAGAGCAAAGCCTCACTGCCTTAAAATCTTCCCCAAATCACCTAATCCTATAATCAGTCATTTCTAACACCCTCCATAGTTCCCCAAGTTGTGTGTTCTCTTTCATTGCAATAAGACATAAACCGACTTTGTTCAACTACAGGTGTGTTCCTGGTGGTCTCCACCTGGAGGGCATTGGCAATGTTTTCGTTAAACATCTATATGCTCCTTCGAGAATAAGAGACATATAAGATAGGCTCTACTATTGAAAGTTTTCAGATGGGTTGGGAAGACATTTAAGGAGTGGAACATAATCACATAACCAAGACTGTGCATTATGCTGGCAGAGAGGTGCCAGGCCATTCTTCATTGTCACAAAGAAGGTAAGACAAGAGCAGGCTTTGAGAGGGGACAGAACTAGAAGACATGGAGGAGAGGGACACAAGGAATGAGATAACAGTTCATACCATTTTACAATTTAGGGACCTAAAGATTTTATTCTTCTCTTGGTTCAACAGTTTCATCTGTTAGCATTTTACCCCATGTTTTTTCTTGAAATTGAATAATTTTGGTAAAAGAAAGGCACCTAATACACTCTTCTAACTTCTCTTGTTCTCCTTTCATATTTTGGAGAGAAGGAAACGATCCCCAGTCCATTGCTTAGTCCTGGATCCATGGTACAGGAATAAAATAATGCCTGTGTTCTAAGATCGTACTGCATTCATGACACATAGAATAAAAAAACATACATAAAAAGGTCACTGTTGACGTCATCTGGGGAAATGCATATACTGTGTGTGGAAATTGTTCAGTTGACTAGGAGAGTCTGTCAGTGAATCAGAGGCCAATATGATAACCCCACCACTCACTGCAGATGTGTGACTCTTTTGCTCTCTTCGTTCCTCTGTCTTCCATTCTAGAAATTCATTGGTTTAGACGACCAAACATACATTCTTCTGTTTCTCAAACAAATAAGACCTGCATATTTTATATATTCAGCCACCATTTTATCCTTTGTGAAGTTCAGCGAGTTTTTTTTGTTTTGTTTTCTATGTTAAGCTATAGAAATGTTTTGTTTTCTTTTCTTTCAAATGAAACTTCATGGAAGCCGTGATGCAAACAGAATAAAAGGGAGCGCTCTGGGTGAAGTGGGGTGGGGGTGAGGAGACCCAGGGTCACTCTCCTCAGCCCACTCTCTGCAGCCCGCCTCGGTGCCCTCAAAGATTTCTGAGAAATTTCTAGGACTTCAAAGAGCACAGCGCTAAAGCAACTGCTCTGCTTACGCACGTCCACAGCCCGCACCTATGGAGTCCACGCTTGGATGTCAGATTGCTGTCTCAACTTTAGACGTCCTCAGAAGAACGTATGTCCATATCCCATGCCCCTCCCCGACCCTGGGATTCCTCCTTTCAGTGAATGACACCATCCTGACACCCTCATGGGAATTAGGACCCATGACCCTGAAGTTGAGGAAATTTGGAAGACCATAGGTCAAGAGCCTCTACCACTACCTATGAGTGGCTACAGCAGTATATCCAACCAATTTCATCTCAAGCTTTCTTACAAAACTTCACGAGACAGAGTTGCCTAAAGTAAAGCAGTGTATAAAAATCCCTTCTTAAAATAATGATGGGAGAGATTTTGTTACGATTATGCTCCTTTATTTATTTTTATTTATTTATCTATTTATTTATTTTGGTGAGGAGAATCTCAAAAATGCTATGAGGATAATAACACACTTTTAAGCGTGCATTTTAAATAACCAAGTGTCTCCTTTTCTAAAAATGATTTTTCTGTCAGGTTTCGAAAGCAAATGTGAAATTTACTTCAAATTGGTTGGTCCATCAAAGCCTAAAAGGACCGTAACAATGTTCTAAGACAGGCATTTTCACCAGCACCATTTCAAGCCTAGGATGATTATTTTGGCCAAACAACAATAGCAGCAGATATCAGTTATTATTAAATTCCCACTTCATAGAGGAAGAAATTGAGGCTTAAACATGTTCAATATCTTCCCCAAATACAAAAACCCAGAGAGCAGCTGCACCCACACTTGCGCTTGGGCCTGGTGACCCCAAGAAATGGCTTCGGCCCCTCTGCACCTCCATGGCCTGTTCAGATCATGTTTGCTTTGGTTCCCCTCTGGTTTGAGCCCCTTTGATCTGCACCTATTTAACCAGCTCTTACTTCTCAATACCTTTGGGAAAGCTGAAGAAAATTGCTATTTCCCCTGTACTGTTTCATTATATTTCTAAATTTCTTACAAGGATTTGGCCAATTACAAGAAATTGGCAAGTTACAAAGAAACAAACCCCAGATGGATCCCACAAAACATGCACACTACAAGTTATTTGTTCTCCTATTCCTCCTTAAAAAAAAAAAAAAAAGCAATGAGGAATAATAAAGGCCTAATATTGTACACTGGTTCAAAGGATTTAAAGTTATGCCAAACAGAGATGTCTTCTCTGCCAGTTCCTATAGAAATTTCTATGTAAAAACAGGAGGGTCATTGAATGCTATGCCCTCACTCATTGTGCAGGGGCATTTCTGGAGATGCATGTATGATTCAGTGGTGTCCTGATTTACATTTCTGTCTGAGGATATCTTGGAGCATTAAAGAGAGAACAAACCACTTCAGTTCCAACAGAGTGGGTGAGTGAGAAAATAGTTGAATTATATCAAATTGCTGGGTTTTTGTGTTTTTTTTTTCACTGAATTCAGCCATCTATGGGCTTTGCTTCTCTAAATCTGTTCCTGTGTATGGTCACAGCCATATTTAGGAATCAAATCCATTTCTCATTTCGAGGCTCTTGATTCCTGATTCATCTCGGTCCATATACCCTGGCAGCCATCCACTTACACACACAGGCCGTGCTGCAAATGTTGCTTAGTAAATTAGATGTTTGGAGTGCCAAACACATTTTCCCCATACAAATTGTGTTGCAGACAGTGGTTCATTATCCAGTCCAGATAGCAAATGGCTGTGTATACACAGTCCAGGTGAATGATGAGATTACGAGACTTTACAGACACTAAGCTCACTTCCTCATGCTGTTTCCATGGTAAAGGGAGTGGGAGGTGGGGGGCCTGGAGCACACCTGCCACCATGCCAGCACCCAGATCCCTCTGCTTCCCACTATGCTGGGGCTCCTGGGCTCCACCGAGAGCTTTGCTAGTGAAGCCAGCACACTCCCCTGGGGATTCTGAACTGGGACAAGCAGTTGCTGTGTGTCTGGAGGGGCAGCGGTTACCAAAGGGTGATTGATGCTCACTCCAGAGTGAGACAGAGGCGGGCAGTTGTGACTGAAGCGCTATATGTGGCTGTCCATCAGGCAGGCTGCTCACTGTGCTGATGACCACAAGGGAGAGGCCACCTCACATCAAGTCAGGATTCTGTCCCTGAAGAGGAGGGGACACAGGATATTGGTAGGCAACCAGCAGTCTCTGACCCCACACATGTCATTTCCACTAATTACGAACAGATGAACTCAACTCTAGATGTTATTCAGGGGGCAATGAAAGTCCCAAATAAGGAAATTTAACATAAACTTTTGGTCTTGAAAGCATACAGCTTTAAGAATAAAGAAACAGCAACATCTGGGGAACTTCCAAAGCATTATAGATATTTCCTTTTCACAGTGGTCAGAAGGCAAACCAGTATGTATACATTTTTGCCATCTCTCGCATTAGGAAAGACTCTATTTGCACTCTTAACCGACTTGTATAGGATTCTATTTTCCCTCTGCTCTGATTTCAAAGTACTAAAAACAAATGAAAAGAGCTATGCTATGCCAAACGTGCAAATGTTTTCCAATGGAAAACACATCATGCTCTCTCAGGAAGCCACAAGTAAACCAGGTCTGATAGTTGACCTCAAAAAAATTTTTTTTCCTCATTTTGGGTGGAGGGAAGGGGAAAAATTGACTTATGATAAAATAGGAGCATTTAATTTAAAGTATTCCCATGGTATTCTCTGTAGCTGATGGTTCTGTATTAGCATATTCTGATGGGAGAAGGGGAGTCAAGGATAATGGGTTTGGGGCTTGGGTGCTTGGGCTGATAGAGGACAAAATATGAATTAGTTCAATACCAGACATATTTAGTTCATGCTGCCTATGGGAGATGCAGGTAGTTAAGCGAATCTAAATGAACACCTGGCACTCAAAAGAGATATCTAGCTGGAGCTACTTTGAAAGTCATAAGGATATAAACATCAAAGTCTGATGCAGATGTGATTGTCCAGGAAGAGAGAAAAGGACAGAGGACAGAACCTTGGGCAGCACCGTCATAGACAGCAATGCTTCTCAAACTTGAATGTGCAAGTGGATCTCCTGGGGATTGTATTAAAATGCAGATTCTCATTCAGCAGGTCTGGGGTGAGGCCCGAATTCTGCGTTTATAATCAGAGCTCCCAGGTGTTGCTCATGCTGCTTGTCCTTGGGCCACACTTAGACTCAAAAGGATTTTAAGGATAGCAACTACAGAAAACACAGGGAAATGGACCTGAACAAAATTACAGATGCAGAAAGGAAAACAAATAAACAACAACGAAACAGAGACTGGGGCAGTAGAAGCTTAAGGAGGAGAGGGTTTCAATGAGGATGTGATCACACGCTGCAAAGAGGTCAAGACTAAGGAGAACACTGAAGTTGGCAATCTAAAAGGTCATGGAATGGCCTTTGTAGATGCGGTTTAAAAATCCGAAGGAAGACTTGAGTAGGCTGAAGAATTAAGGAAGCGAAGATAGTGAATATGGATTTTACATGCCTTTGAGGAGCAAAAATGCCAGCAGTGGCCCCAGCATCACCTTAGACATTCCTGAAGAAGTGGGTGGTCTTCTGTTGGTGAGGTCCCATGTGGTGCTTTACAATTGTCACTATTAAAAGGCCTTTGTACATTGAACAAGAAGGTTTAGAAGTAGCAAAGCAGTTGACTGTAATGTGTGCTTCCCATGTTCTGGGTAGAGGCTTAAACCTAGAGGATGACAAGAAATCTTTGAGCAGTTGAAACCTATGGGTCATGCTCATAAAATTATAAATAATTTCTGTATACATATGTGAAAGCTGGCTGGTTAGCTCAGTTAGTTGTGGGACGACAAGTGACTTTCAAAATTTTCTTAATTAAAGGAAAGAAATCATGTATCCATGTACCTCTTTCATTTAAAAAATATTTAGCAAATATTTTGATATACAGTAAAAAATCACAAAAAGAACATAAGACACTTTCTTGCTTCTCAGCTACTTGACACAAAACACCAAAAATTTTTCCTTTCTTTTCCCAAATAAACATAGGAACAAAATGATACTAAGCATATTCTGTGATGAGGTATATGGGCTCATTTATTTCAGATCATATTATGTCCTTTCTATATTTATTCATTGCCAAGAATATAAAGTGAGTTTCTATTTGTAAAAGAATGAATGTTCCTAGTTGATAAATGTAGATAACTCACATTACAGTTTATTCTTGGAGTCCTTCCCTCTCTTGTTCATTCATTAAAATATAATGCATTTCTGATTTTCTCCCACTCAAAAAGCCATATTTGGAAATCAATTAATGAAATAAGCAAATATGCAAAATTGGTTTTAAATGCATAAGAAAAAACCCTTTGGCACCATTACATTAACAACAGAGAGAGCTATTTCCATTCCAGCACAATGAGACAAATGATTCTTTCTGCATTATACTTGTATCTGAAGGTAAATTATTTAAGCAATTTTCTTAACAATTGGAAAATGGTATTTGTGAATTCATTTATTTAATCATAGATGATTTAATGGAGGCCACTACATAGCTCTATCTACTTTGTCCTATAAAAATCAAAAGCTTCTAGAGAAATGTGTTGCTGAGACTCTACACGCCTTCAAGAAATTGAGTCAACTGACTCAGAGTGTATTCTACAGAGAAGTGGACAAACACAGCACAGCCACCCATGTCATGTGCAAAGCAGCCACTATGTCTCCCAGCCACAGACATGTCATCATTCACGAAGTGCTATTAAATACATTAAAAAGGTCAAAACAAAAGTCTCTGCTTTGGAAAAGCTCTGACCTAAATTTCTGTCTAAGCTACTGTGTAGAGCAATATTTTACTTCTAACTTTCTTTCATGCATAGAAAATCATTGTCAGTGAACACTGAAAGAAAAAAAAGAGATTACAAAACAAAGCAACAAATTAGCTCTGAAAGAGAGAGTTCCTTTTACCATACCCTCTCCTCAACCGAGCATTATCACTTCTTGAATCTTTGTCAATTGATAAGTAAATAATGGTATCATCAATGCTTTTATATTTGCAAGACCCAGGAACTGTTGAATCCCATACCCTGAGTCCACCTGCAGTATATTTATCCTGCCGCCCACTTCCTTCCTCTCGCTCTGTCTCAGCTGGTCCATTTCAAACACTCCCTCTCTCTCCCCTCCAAGATGGACCTAGAGTAGTGTTCTCAGATTAATATTCCAGTAACTTCCTTAATCTTTCACAAGGTATTAATGCAAAAAACTCTTCTTCACTGATGTGCTTCACCACTCTTGACAGTTTCCGACATCTTTTTCTTTATTTCTCTATTTTTCCTTGAATAAGAAAGGGGCTTCAAATTGCATGTGTGTTGTATTTGCCAATGGGTTTCAGACACATCTTGCATGTCTGGGAACTAGAGAGAAAGGTAAGCCTAAAATCTACATGTAGAAGACCAGAGAAGCATCCAATTCTAAGAGAAGAGTTAGGTGTGACGGTGATTGGATTGTCAGAGAACAGACGGTTTTGACTGTAACATAGCATTTATCTCCCAGCCTAATCCTCTGTGGTCTTATGCCTGAGTCTTACGGTGAAAGGTAGCACTCAAGGTAAGAAACCAAAAAAAACCTCTTGTTCCACCAAGAGTTCTGTTGGGGCACAAGCAGCAGTGATTTTGTACCTGTTCACCAGAGAGTAACATCCAAAAGGGCACATGTCTTAGTCCATTTGGACTGCTATAACAAATTACCATAGACTAGGTAGCTTATAAACATCAGAAATTTATTTTACAGGGATAGAGGCTGGAAGTTCGAGACCAGGGTGTCAGCATGGTTGGGTTCTGGTGAGGGTCTTCTTTAGGGCTGCGGACCACTAACTTCTTGTTGTATTCTCACATGGCAGAAAGAGAGCTAGCTAGCTCTCTGGCCTCTTTTAATGACATTGATCCCATTCATGAGCGCCCCACCCTCATGACCTAATCACCTCTCAAAGGCCCTACTTCCAAATACTGTCACATTGGGATTTGGAGTTTCAACATGCAAATTATGGAGACACACAAACATTCAGACCATATAGGAAGTAACGCACTCTCTGACATACCACATTACAACAGAACACCATCCCCTGCAGCACCTATGGGCTCCAGTAGTTCAGTGAAGTCCCAATAGAAGACAGTCATTCTCCTGGGAGTGGCAAAAGTGCCTGCCAAGTCCTGCAATTCCAAATGCAGTGGCTCTTGGTGGGTATGAGATACCCAGCATGGAGATGTTGGAGCAGAAAAAGAAGATAAGACTCAAGAATGGCACGTGGAAACTGAACACAGCATATACGACTTCCCTTGGGGACTACTAGAAATGGTTGAGAAGACAGGGAATCCACATTACAGAGGTATGAAGTCAAGACACGAAAACCAATAAAACATGTATTTCAGTTCTCATAGAAATGATTTTTATCCTGTGCAATTCATATATTTTGGAGCCAAAATCCTCTTGGTTACTGAAAATGTATATAGAAGTAAATTTCATTATACTTGGATTTTAAGTACAGCAAATTTGCAACTCTAGAAAAATTGCTGCATGCCAATTGCTAAAAGAGAGCAAAAGTATCAGAAGGAGAATATTATTGACAGTGATAAAGACTAGATATGAAAACAATGGGTGTTTACTTCATTTTAGGTTTATGGCTAAATAGTTATAAGCCTATATTATTTCTTTGATCAAAATCTACTGGATCTCTCTTTCTGACTTAAATTCTCATTAGCACCCAAAATTTCATAAAATTCTGAGCATGATTTGCTCTAAATCTGAGCTGAAATAAGAAAGGGTGACCAAACAAATATTTGCCATGCAGCTTCAATCTCTGAGGAAATGGTGATATTTTTAATTTTATCTTGAAGACATTAATATTTTATTAAAATATGCCAGTTTATTTGTTCAAAGAGCAATATAGATTCACCACTGGCCATATAGAGAGCAAATCTGAAGATTCTGTAGTTCTATTTACCACATATTTGTGCTGAAAACAAAGGTAAGAGAAGTCATAAAGATCATTCTCATTGGACCTCCTTATCTCAAAGACAGGGAACCAGGGCTTATAGTTACTCAGTGGCACATGTAGTGCTGGAATCATAACCCACTAAATGCCAGCCCAGAACTTTTCCCACCCTACTACAAAACTCAGTCTCTGGGTTTCTCCAACATCAATCTCTAGCATGATGCTTTAAATGTTTTCCCTAGGCTCAGGAAAGGAAACAAGTTCTTCTTCTGAACTCCTACCTCCTTTTCACAATCTTGAGCATTGCCTTAAGAGATTCGCTTTTTAGGCTTAAATTCCCCAATTAAAAGACACAGACTGGCTGACTGGATCAAAAAGCAGGACCCAACTATATGCTGCCTACAAGAGACCCACCTCACCCATAAAGATTCACACAGACTAAGAGTGAAAGGATGGAAAAAGATTTACCATGCAAACAGAAAAGAAAAACGAGCTGGAGTAGCTATTCTTATATCTGACAAAATAGACTTTAAACTAAAAACCATAAAAAGAGACAATGAGGGACACTACTTAATGATAAAAGGACTGATCCATCAAGAAGACATAACAATCATAAATATGTACGCACCCAATGTTGGAGCAGCCAGATTTATAAAACAAACTCTATTAGACCTAAAGAAGGAAATAGACACTAATACCATAATAGCAGGGGACCTGAACACTCCACTGTCAATATTAGACAGATCATCTAGGCAAAGAATCAGTAGAGAAACACAAGATCTAAACAAGACTCTAGACCAATTGGAATTGGCAGATATCTACAGAACATTCCACCCAACAACCTCAGAATATTCATTCTTCTCAGCAGCACATGGATCATTCTCCAGGATAGATCACATATTAGGTCACAAATCAAGTCTCAATAAATTCAAAAAAATTGCAATTATCCCATGTATCTTCTCAGACCACAATGGATTAAAACTAGAAATTAATAACAAACAAAACTCTGGAAACTATACAAACACATGGAAATTAAACAGCATTCTACTTAATGACATATGGGTCCAAGAAGAAATCAAGCAGGAAATCAAAAAGTTTATTGAAACTAATGAAAACAATGATACATCATACCAAAACCTGTGGGATACTGCAAAAGCAGTATTGAGGGGAAAATTTATTGCATTAAATGCTCACTTCAGAAGAATGGAAAGATGGCAAGTGAACAACCTAACACTTCACCTTAAAGAACTAGAAAAACAAGAACAATCCAATCCTAAAGTTAGCAGACGGAAAGAAATCATTAAGATCAGAGCAGAACTGAATGAAATTGAAAACCAAAAAACAATTCAAAAGATCAACGAATCAAAAAGTTGATTTTTTGAAAAGATAAATAAAATTGACAAACCATTAGCATGGCTAACAAAAAAAAGAAGAGAGAAGACTCAAATAACAAAAATTAGAAATGAAAAAGGCGATATTACAACTGATTCATCTGAAATACAAGGAATCATTCGAGACTACTATAAACAACCATACGCCAACAAATTTGAAAATCTGGAGGAAATGGATAAATTTCTGGACACACACAAGTTCCCAAAACTGAACCGTGAAGACGTAGAAAATTTGAACAGACCAATAACAATAAAGGAGATTGAAGCTGTTATCAGAAGGCTCCCAACAAAGAAAAGCCCAGGACCAGATGGATTCACAGCAGAATTTTACCAAACATTCAAAGAGGAATTGACACCGATTCTTTACAAACTATTCCAAAAGATTGAAACGGACGCAAATCTCCCAAACTCATTCTGTGAAGCAAACATCATCCTGATACCAAAACCAGGTAAAGATATAACCAAAAAAGAAAACTACAGGCCGATATCCTTGATGAATATAGAAGCAAAAATCCTCACTAAAATACTAGCAAACAGAATACAGCAACAATACGAAAAATTATTCATCACGATCAAGTGGGATTCATCCCAGGGATGCAAGGTTGGTTCAACATACGCAAATCAATAAATGTGATACATCATATTAATAAACTCAAACACAAGGACCATATGATCATCTCTATAGATGCTGAAAAAGCATTTGACAAAGTTCAGCACTCATTCATGACAAAGACCCTCTATAAGTTAGGTATAGAGGGAAAGTATCTCAACATAATTAAAGCCATATATGCCAAACCCACTGCCAATATCATCCTGAATGGGGAAAAGCTGAAAGCTTTTCCTTTAAGAACAGGAACTAGACAAGGATGCCCACTCTCACCACTCCTATTCAACATAGTGTTGGAAGTACTAGCCAGAGCAATCAGAGAAGAGAAGGAAATAAAGGGCATCCAGATTGGAAAAGATGAAGTCAAACTGTCCCTGTTTGCAGATGACATGATCCTATATATCGAACAGCCTAAAACCTCTACAAAAAAACTGTTGGAATTGATAAATGATTTCAGCACAGTAGCAGGATACAAAATCAACACACAAAATCAGTAGCATTTCTTTTCTCCAATAGTGAACATGCAGAAGGAGAAATCAAGAAAGCCTGCCCATTTACAATAGCCACCAAAAAAATAAAATACTTAGGAATTGAGTTAACCAAGGAGGTGAAAAATCTCTATAATGAGAACTACAAACCACTGCTGAGAGAAATTAGAGAGGATACAAGAAGATGGAAAGATATTCCATGCTCTTGGATTGGAAGAATCAACATAGTGAAAATGTCCATACTACCGAAAGTGATATACAAATTCAATGCAATCCCCATCAAAATTCCAAAGACATTTTTCTCAGAAATGGAAAAAACTATTCAGACATTTATATGGAACAATAAAAGACCACAAATAGCCAAAGCAATGCTCAGCAAAAAAAATAAAGCTGGAGGCATAACACTACCTGACTTTAAGCTATACTACAAAGCTATAATAACCAAAACAGTATGGTACTGGCATAAAAACAGACACACTGACCAATGGAATAGAATAGAGAATCCAGAAATCAACCCACACACTTACTGCCATCTGATCTTTGACAAAGGCACCAAGCCTATTCACTGGGGAAGGGACTGCCTCTTCAGCAAGTGGTGCTGGGATAACTGGATATCAATATGCAGGAGAATGAAACTAGATCCATACCTCTCACCGTATACTAAAATCAACTCAAAATGGATTAAGGATTTAAATATGCACCCTGAGACAATAAAACTTCTTAAAGAAAACATAGGGGAAACACTTCAGGAAATAGGACTGGGCACAGACTTCATGAATACGACCCCAAAAGCACGGGCAACCAAAGGAAAAATAAACAAATGGGATTATATCAAACTAAAAAGCTTCTGCACAGCAAAAGAAACAATGAACAGAGTTAAAAGACAACCAACAGAGTGGGAGAAAATATTTGCAAAATATACATCTGACAAAGGATTAATATCCAGAATATATAAGGAACTCAAACAACTTTACAAGAAGAAAACAAGCAACCCAATTAAAAAATGGGCAAAAGAGCTAAGTAGGCATTTCTCTAAGGAAGATATACAAATGGCCAACAGACATATGAAAAAATGCTCAACATCACTCAGCATCCGGGAAATGCAAATCAAAACCACATTGAGATACCATCTAACCCCAGTTAGGATGGCTAAAATCCAAAAGACTATGAACGATAAATGCTGGCGAGGCTGCGGAGAAAAAGGAACTCTCATACATTGTTGGTGGGACTGCAAAATGGTGCAGCCTCTATGGAAAATGGTATGGAGGTTCCTTAAACAATTGCAAATAGATCTACCATACGACCCAGCCATCCCACTGTTGGGAATATACCCAGAGGAATGGAAATCATCAAGTCGAATGTATACCTGTTCCCCAATGTTCATCGCAGCACTCTTTACAATAGCCAAGAGTTGGAACCAGCCCAAATGCCCATCATCAGATGAGTGGATACGGAAAATGTGGTACATCTACACAATGGAATACTACTCAGCTATAAAAACGAATGAAATACTGCCATTTGCAACAACATGGATGGACCTTGAGAGAATTATATTAAGTGAAACAAGTCAGGCACAGAAAGAGAAATACCACATGTTCTCACTTATTGGAGGGAGCTAAAAATTAATATATAAATTCACACACACACATACACACACACACACACAAACCGGGGGGGGGGGGGAAGAAGATATAACAACCACAATTATTTGAAGTTGATACAACAAGCAAACAGAAAGGACATTGTTGGGGGGAGGGGGGGAGGGAGAAGGGAGGGAGGTTTTGGTGATGGGGAGCAATAATCAGCTACAATGTATATCAACAAAATAAAATTAAAAAAAAAAAAAGAGATTCGCTTTTTACTTATTGAGGAAATATTAAGGATAATTTTCTTCAAATATGCAGGAAAGTGAAGCAGATAGTACAACCCATGTTAGGAACTGGGTGTTCATTCATTCCCATTTTGCCTGTTTACGTTTGAGGTTCTATCTCAAGTACAGACAGTCCCTGACTTACGATGGTTTCACTTAATGATTTTTCAACTTTATGATGCTGTGAAAGATACGCATTCGGTAGAAACCATACTTCAAATACCCATTCAACCATTTTGCTTTTCATTTTCAGTACAGTACTCAATAAATTACATGAGATATTTAACACTTTATTATAAAGCAGACTTTTGCACAACTGTAGGCTAAAGTATGTTAAGTTGATGTGAGCACGTTTAAGGTAGGCTAGGCTAAGCTATGATGTTCAGTAGGTTAGGTGTATTAAATGCATTTTTAGCTTACCATATTTTCAACTTGCGATGATTTATCTGCATGTAACCTCACTGTAAGTCAAGGAGCATCTGCACTTCTTAAGAAGAAATATATTTTGCAACCGGGAAGTCTTCTTAACACTATTAGGATCTCGTCACTTCCTGCCATACTCCATTCTCTTCGTAGAGAATGAGTAAGGCTGACCACATATCATTCAATAAAGAATTCCCTTTAGGCTTCTGACCTTTTCTTCCTCCACTCAGAAAAAAATGGACATTTATCACCTGCACTCTAACATACTACTGTGTGGATATGCAAATGTCTGGAAATGTCTAAAACTATGTATGTATTAAGTAGGAAAAGATTTCAGCACATTAATATTGAAGAGTAAAGAAAACTAATTTTTCCTAGTTCTGGTCATTACGCTTATGTCAGATTTCTAGGAAATGAACAAGTGCATGATTTTATAATCATTAGTGATGAAGAGGGAAACCAGATCAAGCAGCAAAAGGTGAAGCAGCTAATCATGTTACGGCAGTGGGACAAGGGCCAAAGGGAAGACTAGGGATGAGTTATGACAAGGCCTTCTCAGTGCATCTGGGCAGTCAGTGCTTAAATGGGAAATCCCATATCAAATTCCATATTCCACTGGATCTTGTTACATAGAGTGCTAGGAGCGCTTGCAAACTTAAGACAGCTTCCACTGCCTTTCTTTTCATTCTGCAGCAGGAGAAGAAGACTGCCACAGAGTTCCCCGGGCATCTTTGAGCTGGTGTAAGGATACAGGAGAGCATCCGATGATTTATTTCTGTGGTTGTACTTCTCACCAAGACCAGTTTTGCAGGTGGTATTTCTAAAATAGTAAGCACTGAGACTGGTTGACATTCCAAGGCCAATTCTCATTCCATCAGACAGACACAACATCCATCATTGTCTATAGACCAGAGTTAGATTTCATAATACCCAGAGATTACCGGGTTTATTAGCACAACCTCTAATTTTTGACATTTCCTGCTTCCCTACCAAACTTTACGTATATAGATGCTGTTTTAGTTCCTTCTTCAGCTTATTTGGTTCTTAAGATTGGTGCTTAAGATAATTTCCTCACTGATGAGAGAAAGAAAAAAAACAAGAAGAAACTCTCAAATGAATACTTCCTAGCTAGATTCAGTCAAGTGGAGTTATGAGAGCTCCATAGTGCAGGACACGTTATTACTTGCAGAATACATAAGTGTATGATTTATAAGGTCTGTTATCTGTGAGTCATAGCTATGCCCTGGCAGAGACATCAAAACGAGATTTTTAGTGGGATGTTCCAGGGAAGCAAGGGACAATAAGAGATGGGGTATCTGAAGATCACAGCAGGGAGAGTGGTGGAAGGGACATTTAGAGGTCACACAATGGAGATGACAAGGGAAACCCAGTGGATTAAGTCCTCACTATGACAGCCTTCCTGTCCATCACCCTTTTATGATTTTTGGCCACTTTCCTAATATAACCCATCCTGCCAACAGCCAGTGGCAGGTACCCCAGGGACACACACAGACGCTGATACATGGAAGTTGTGGCAGCAGCTAGGCCAGGTTAGATTTCACTCAGGCCATTCAAATCTCAATAGAATTTTTTTTTTCTTTGCTGCTTAATAACATATTCATACCAACCGAAAAGGAAGCAGACAAGTTCAGTACAAGTTCAGCTTCTACCCCACCTCTTCCCTCTGCCTTTCAGTTCAAGACAGGCTACAGGACCTAACCTTAGTTTCACATTACGCCTACACACACTTGGCCTCAACTGTAATGCAAGGTCCACAGACAGTGTATAAAACATGAAGTACAAATCAGAGTTCTTTCGTGCATATTGCCGGGAGCTCTAACCATGGCTCACCTCCCCTGCCTGCCCCAGATGGCCGGTAGGTGGGGATTGTGGGGCCAGACCCTCTACATCACAGGCTCAGTATGCCCATCACGTTCTCAGTGACAAACAGTCTCAAGTGACAGCAAAAGCAGATGGGAGTCATAGTTTGAGTCATTCTCATATTTTTCCATTTTTTACAAGCCAAGAAGACTGCTGATATTTGAAATGAGATGTTGGTAGCCAGCAGGGATCTCACTTTAAAGGAAGTGAGCATCCTTGTGCATGATCTAATGAGGAAGGATGTCATTCCAGGAGTCGTGATGGAAGGGGTGAATGAGGCTGGCTGCATATGACAAATGTTAGACTAGATCAGTAGTCAAGTCATTCACATGATTAATGGAGATGGCAGCAAAACATAAGGAAGACTGCAGATCTTTATACTTGATGAGACCACACCAGCATTTCCAAGTGTCCTGGTACAGAAAGGATTTCCATGGCCAAATAACTTTGAGAAAAACTAAGTTAAACAAAGATTGATTTCTTTGTGCAGCATTTCTCTGAGCCTTCATATGCTATTATGCTATCTCCAAGAGGCAATTTCAGCATGAAACTCTTTTGTTATGGACATATATTGGCTTATCATGGGCCATGTGCTCTGTTTGATAAATGTTAAACCAGACAATTACTATCTTTTCATAGTTTCTATTTAAGGTGAAGCTTTACGAAAATAATTCTTGACATTTCTTTCAGTTCCATTATTTTTAGGTTCTGCTATTTATTCAGTTAATGATGATACTAACTGGCAAAGCAAACTATATTAGAAAAACTGAACTGGAAAATGGGAAAGGATATGAAGCAACTGAACTTTGGTCTGATAACTGACCAGCAAACCATCATCTGACTAAGGTCAATGCTTCCAAAAACAGAACTAATTTCTGGAAAGTACTGACGGTGGTTGAGTAAAGATTTGCAGATGCAACGGAACCCAGAAGAAATTGCTGATGAGATTTTGATTTGTTTAATCAACTGATTCATAGCTTCAGAAAAATTTTGTGATAAAAGGTTATAAATGAGAATGTGTTTATTATCTCCAATAATTGCTCCTTCCTCATTAGCTCATGTAGCAATATGCTCAGTTTCTTTAGGTGGTCATTGACATCCCATTTCAAATATCAGCAGATACATTCTTTTTGGCTTATTTTTTTAAATGTCACAACATGGAAAGAAAAAAAAAATGAGGCTTCATGACCATGCTGAATAATGTGCAATTGAAATCTTGAAATCCACAAAAGGATCATGAAAAAAAATAGCAGGGTTTAAATGATAATAAGTCATTCTTTTGCAAAGAAATGGAAAATCGTTTTAATCCTCTTAGCAAAGAAATATTTTCCGAAATGTAGACCCGAATATTTTCCAGAAGTTTTTTGCTGTTTAATATATGTTGCAAACTGAGATAGATAAGCCCTTGAAGTAAGCATTACTTGCAATATTCATGGGAACTTTTAAATTTTTAATTAGGCAAATGTGCTCAATCTCTTTGAAATATAAATATGCTTACATATTTAGTTACCAGTACAATGGTGTGGGATTGGGAGGGGGGTGTGGAAAGAAAACAAGAATGACTGTGAATTAGAGGCTTTTGTTATCAAAAGCAAATCCTAGAGATTTTTTCAACTCGTTCCATGGTACCTTAGAACAAGAGGGTACAGCTGTCTATATGAAACACACACACACACATAGGTGTGGGTGTGGGTGTCTGCATATATGAGTATGTGTGTGTATAGTCTCTCTCTTTTATATGTATGTGTTCTGCTTCTTGTTTTTTTCACTTAAACTTTCTCGGAAGTCAAGCCATGTCAATGCATATAAAGCTGCCTCATGAATTCTAAAATTGCCACTTAGTATTCCATTGTATGATTGTTTCAACCTTTACTTAACAGGTTGTCTACTTGGACATTTAGATTTTATTTGCTCTCATTTTTGCTTTGCTATTACGGAAATATCATGAGAAATATATATATATACATATTTTAATGTTTCTGAGTATGTCTATATGATAAGGTTCTAAAAATAGAACTGCTAAGTCAGAGTATATGCATTTTTTAAAACAGCTAGGTATCATTTAAAATTGTGCCCCCAAAACATTGTACCAATTCATACCAGGACCGACCACACTTAGAAGGCCTGATTGCCCCACAAGTATCTGGCTCTATTTCTGGACTCTAGCCTGTTCTACTGGCAAGTACTGTACTATTAAATTATTATAACTTTTTGTTAGGCTTTACTTTTTCTAGGCCTAGTTTTCTTTTCTTATTCATTTTTATTCTGAATTGTCCTGGCAATTCTTGAATGTTTGTTTTCTCATATGAACTATAGAATCAAATGAGTATATTTAAAAATTTAGGGAGAATTAATGTCTTTATGCTATGGAATTTTCTATTTAAGAATAGGATATGCCTTTCTGTTTATTTACTTTATGTTTTCAGTAGAATTTTTAAATTCTATTTATGTAGATCTTGCATACTTTGCTTTTACATTTTTCCTAGGTTTTTTTTTTTTTCTTTTTGTAAATGGGTCGGTTCCTTCCCATATCTATCCAGTTGTATCAAAAGAAATCGATTTTGGTTTATTAAATGTAAATGTCTGTCTTAGCTCTCATTAATTGTAGTAAGTTTTTCAGTTGATTATCTTGAAGTTTTTGAATATATGATCATATGATTTGCAAGTAACCATCATTTTACTACCTTATTTCTAATTTTATACATCTAATTTCTTTCATTTATTTAATTGTATTGCTAAGATCTCTATAAAAAAAAATTCAGTCTCTATTGTCCACCCATAGATCAAACCCTCTAAAATATTACAAAGGTAAATAGCTAAGCCATGGAATACTGTCATCTTTCCTTTCTCACAATGATGTCTCACTGTCCTAACACTTCTCCTCTATATTACTTTATCATCTTACTTTTGAGGAAAAAGGGAACAGAGAAGCAGTTCTTTCTTATGTAACAGTTTTGCTTTAACTGTTTTCCAGACAGTTTTGGCACAATACATTTAAAGTTCACATTTCCATAAACAAAATACCAATGTTAGAGTCCCAGGAAGCTAGAGGAAGCCACCGGCACTGCTGAAGAATTCTATGGGATTTTAAGGAATCTTCTCTTTTATTCTTCAGGTGCTTGGATTCCTAAGTGGAGCACCAACACAGAACTGCTAGTGTAGCAAGATATCTCAGAGATAGAAGAAGGAAGTATTTTTCCCTTCTCCATCTTAAGATAAGAGCCAAGCTTGAGTCCCAAGTCTGATCTTCTCCACCACAAGAAGTAATTCATTACTTTGGTGTTCAGGGGTAAAAATAGATGGTATGAAGCCCTCTGAAGACAAGTCCTCACCCAGGCTTTGTGGGAATCTAAACACCTCAAGAAAGGCTGGTGCTGAGGGTTCAGGGAGAGGAAAGAACCCATCCTACTGTGGAAAGGCTGAGTGATCTTAGACTGAGAAGGGAGCAGCTTTGGGAGAGGCATTCCCTCCTACAACAGATTCATGCCTCACTTCCACGTAGCACTTGATGTGGAAGGACTGTGGGATGTCTTAGCCCAGTTTCCTATAAAGTAGAGCCCGGGGCAAAGATTAAAATGGTAAAACTCTACTTGGGAGGTACAAGCTCAGGCCAGTGAGGGTAAGGAAGAAAGCAAGGGAGGCTTGGAAAGATGTAAAAATGTGTGATGCAGTGAGCTCCTGGCTAGGTGCCACTTCATAAGCCACAAAAAGAGGTTGTGGGTGGCTCAGCAGGTATTCACTTGGCCTGAGGGTCACTTCAAACAGGGGTTTGCAAGGAGAAACTACACCATACAGCAGACCACAGGAACCAAAAAAGACAGGCGATTTATCTGGGCTCCCTCCTGTCTCCCATTTCCCACTAGTCAGAGTTCACCCCATAAAGAGCCAACACCCCTGAACTTCTGTACTTCACCACCATCCAGCTTCTTGGTGGCACTCAGGAAATCAAGTCCTACATTATGCCAGGTGGTGTATCATTCAAGCCTGAAATAGAAGGGCAATGGGGTCAGGGGATGCACCAGCCAAACGAGATGAAGGGAAAGGCAATTGGGAGAATGTGAAAATGTCAGCAAGGTTGTGCTTCCATAGAGCACAGGGCGAAGCATGAAAGCAGTAATGGTAACAACCACTCTCCAAAGTCTCCTATCTCATACAGGTCCTTGTAGGATCCTAGAGACCCAAAACCTGACACCTTACAGACTGGAGGCTCACAGCCAGATTTAATTTGATATTTTTGAAGTAAAGCAATGTGGCATCTCTTACCATTAAAAGTTGGGAAGGAAACTCATAGCAGCTATACTAGGAGAAATGCAGCATAATCATATAACATACAGCAACTGCTCATTTTACCAATTTAAATTTAAATTTCTTTCAAATTCCCATTAACCTACCTAAAATTAAGAGTGTAAGGGCAATAACAAAGAACGTTCTTGTCATTTCTCACTTTGAATTTGAAGGGGGCAAAAATATCACAAAAAGAACTTACCTATGTCTGTTATCATCCTCACCTTCATGTAACTTTGAGTTATTACCTCTGCTTTTGAAAGATCAGTGACTTAGTTCAGATTCCACTGAGAGCTTAATATATGCCAGATATAAACATTTTCACTCTTGTTACTTGATCCTCACAACAATCTCCTGTATAGTATTACTTGCCTACATTTCATAGAATGTAAATGTAAAAAATGAGATCTTAGAGAGAATGAGTAGCTCAAAGTCACACTGCTGGTAAATGGCACAGACAGATCTTAGAGAAGAAAAGGGGGAGGAGGGGACACAGAGGAGGAGTGGGGGAGAGGGGAGGGAAGAGAGGGACAGGGAAGGGGAGAGAAAGCACCAAAAGTAATAAATCACTGCTATTCATGAAAATATCAAAGTGAAGAAATAAAAACTACATAGTCTATTTTCATTTGCCTGCTATAAATCTTAAGAAATATCCACCAATTTTATAATAACTTTGCATCCAATAGAGAATTAATCATATGGGAATCTTTTTTCCTCTCAGCAAAACACTAGCATTTTTAAATAAAATTAATACTAATGCACAAATTTTTCTAATACTCTAAACTAATTAATAAACATGTCATCTGGAAAGGTCAAACTTTGATCACAACCAGACTCACAAATTGCAATCTTAGAATTTGATCAAGTCAGATGTTCTCTATTTGCTGCAGATAAACCTGGTATTAACAAGTGAGTCTTATCTTCTCAGCATTGCCTCCCTGTTTTTCAATATGTGTAGTACATGTATTTTGTGTCATATTATGAACTCTATGGCAGAGATTCATTATTATCAAATATGATGTTGAAAGTGGGGTTTTGTTTTCTTCTGCATTTATCTAGAAAGGACATGCTAATGGAAATGAGCACAAAAATGTATCAAAGAATTCAAAGACTACCATTAATATTTAGCACATTTGGAGAAGCTTCCATTTGCATAATTACCTACCGTCATTTTTGTCTCACAACTTTGATGTGGCACAGAGCAGTCACCAGAATGCTTTTAATTATTTTAGAAAAATGTCTTCAACTGTGATAACAATGCTTTGAAACTGGGCTTAAAGAGATGCCCTTCAGGGTAGAGCCTTTGCCTTTCAGAAAGAGCAGGAAAGATTTTTCATTTTTACATGTGTAAGTCTGGAAAAGGGAGTGCATTACTATCAGCACAAGCTCTCTTGCACTCCCTGCTCAGCCCTAGAAGGTTTGAACAAACACAGTCAGACGTGCATGAATGCATTAAACTCAACATATTGCTCTGTCCCAGATCCATGGTAAGAGTACTTCTTACTCACCTGAAGTAATTGATACCAAATTGCCCGAGCATACACAGAAAACCCAACTCCTACCTGGCTCTAGGGTCCTGATGTGTTTGTGATAAAGCAAAGAATCTGTCCTTTCCTTTTTAAATTTTCTGATGAGTATTTATTATGAGTGGCATGAAAAAAAGATTGTGAAAGCAAAGAAAGTGAATTTATTAAAAAATAAATTAAAAATCTCTTTTTAATATCTACTCTATGAAGAAGCCAGAGTAATTTTTCTAAAACATAAATATGATCACATTTCTCCCCTGATTAAAGCCATTTGGTGACTTCCAATTGCCCTTGTCCAAACAACCCTCCAGCTTATTTCTGTCCATATGATGCCTTGGGTTAATATTCCAGCCATACTGCTCACCTGACATTCCACAATGCACCAGCTATTTCTTACCTGCTGGCTACAGCATATGCAATTTCCCGTGCATATGATGCCCTCTTCTCCTTCCCTTGCTGAATCCCTGCTTCTCCTGCAAGTCTTAGATTAGATGTTAGAGCCGCCTGAACATTACAGCCTTCAGAATGGAAACAGAGCAGCTCAGTATTCCATTTCCCAAATTCTCCTGGAGTGAAGCATAACTAGGTATATGGCCTTGAGAAATTACTTCACTTTTCTGTTTCTGAGTTTCCTCATCTATAAAATAAAGATGCTTACAAATCATGGTGTTTTGGAAGGACTAAACATTGACAAAGCATAAATGATGTTTAGCACTAGGCCTGGCAGATAGTAAAAGCACCATAAATGTTTGCCATTGTTATTAGTGTTGTCACACACAATTGACTGCCTATATAAGTCTTGTTTATTTTGGACATTTCCATCTGGGCAATTATTTTACTATTTTTTCTCCTTGTTTTCTCTTCAGTGGAATAATAGAATTAAAAGAAGACCATCTCTTAGGTCCTTTCAGCTCTAGAATAGATCATAAAATGTGTCCAGAGAACTATGCATTTGTGATAACCCATAATGAGGGGCAGGCAGGATGGGAGAGGGTGTCAAGGACGACATATGTTGGACATGAAGAACAAGGAAGGAGTAAGTTTCAAAACATTTTCCAAAGAGCAGTTAAAAGGGATTGAAGGCAGGAAAGAGGATCAAACAAAAAAAACAAACTAACTAACAAAAAGCATTGTACCTTCATTTCTTCCCACCAACTGTTTCAGAGACCTGGGAGGAGATACCCCTCAAGATAGCCTTAGTCTTTTTATATTTGTGATGCCAATTCTAGGCACAGATAAAAGCAGACAATAGAGCACTTGGTCTCTAGTCTCACCATAGAAATAGCTGAAAGGGTTCTATTGGAGGCCTTACAAAACCACTGTCTAACCAAGCTGAGTCATTTAGGATTGCATTTGGCTGCATGGAACACAAACTAACGAGGGTGGCCTAAACAAACAGGAGGCTATTGATCTCGTTTTACAAGGACACAGAAGGTGAACAGTCCAGGGATGAGATAACTGTTCAGAAAACCAAGAGAATCATGATACGTGATCCTCCTGTACCATGCTCTGTTGTCCTTAACATATGACCTTTGTCTTTACAATCACAAAATGGCTCTTGCACCTTCAGGCATAAAATTATCATTCCAGCCAGGAAGAAGTGTGAAAGGCAAAGGACAAAAGGCACAGGCCAATGGAGTTTTTCTCCTTTATTTAAAAATAAAGAGGATTCAGGCCGGCCCGTGGCTCACTTGGTAGAGTGCGGTGCTGATAACACCAAGGCCACGGGTTCAGATCCTATATAGGGATGTCCGGTTCGCTCACTGGCTGAGTGTGGTGCTGACAACACCAAGGCAAGGGTTGAGATCCCCTTACCGGTCATCTTTTAAAAAATAAATAAATAAATAAATAAATAAAATAAAGAGAATTTTATTTCCTGGAAGCTACACCCACTATATTCCCTCTTACATTTTATTAGCTAAAACTGGGTCAATGGTCAACCTTAGCTGCAAGTAATTCTAGGCATGTTGCCATTCAAACAAAAGCATGGAATTCTTTTACTAAAGAATATGGGGGAAATAGACATGGTATAGGAAACTCCCATGTCTACCACCTGCCTTCTGGTCAATAAAGTAAATTAAGTTTGACCAGCATACAATGAAACATACACTGTATGTTTTGTTTGGTGATAGCTGAAATTAGATTAATCAGATTAAGATAAATAGACTGACAACAAGATAACAATCTTATCTTGCTCAGAAATTAGTAAATTCTAACCTTCCTTCCCCTTCCACTTCTTGCTCTCCCTTCCATCTCCTGCCCTCCACCTAAAAAGAAATTGTGTTTAGCACATCAAAAATTTTATTACATTGAGTCATAAAACTTGCCAAGTAGATTTGTATGTCATGTTATTTAACATTTTTCAAGTTAACAACTTCCAAGTTCTACTCATTTTTTATCAGATCTTCGTAACACATTTCTGTGTTAAATTTATCACATTGTTTCTCAATTTCTCTTTCCTTACCACCATCACTATTCTGAGGGTGCGGGAAGTAAATGTGCCCGATCTTTGGGTCCCTGGAGATTCCAGATTGTGGCCTCTCACAATTACTCCTTTGTCCTTTCAATAGCTTGTGATACGTATTCTAAAATACAGAATGGCTCAGGGTAGAGAATACACGGGATATATAGAGGAAATCTCCAGAAGTAAAAAATATTGTGTTGCCCTTAAAAGGAAGAGAAGTGAGGAAACATGAGAGCCAGCAAGTTTCCTACGTATGGGCACGCATCTAATTCAAAATATTTGTACAAGGTCATCTAGGAGGTATTTAAAACATACTCAAAAAAGATAGCCTTAAATATCCAAGGCACTAAATTGTTTAAAACAAGAAAATATCCAGGAAATTCACAGCCAGAATTCTTACAGCAAAAATTGCCCTTGGACTTGGAAAGTCAAAATATCACCACAAAAACGGAAAAAGTCTTGGTGCTATCTGTTGAGGTAAGAAAAGAATCTGGTAGTTTACCCTAATGTCTTAGATCATTGATCATTTCCCTAATTATTAACTTAGGCAAAGTTTCCTGTGCAAATTCAATTCTCTAAATCTTAGAGATTATCCAGCAGGCTTTACCTGCTTCTTCGCACTATCACTAGAATTATACATAAGGTGATGATCACGTAGTAATTCAATCAGAATTTAACTTACGATCAGGAAATATATTTAATCACTGTTGCAAATCAGTTCCATTAATATAGAAAAAAAGTTTTTAGATTATTGATAAAAACACAAAGCGATGTATAAAACCAGAGTTTGAGACTCAGGCAGATACTAGTTACAAAACCACTCAAACCACTCTGTTCGGTATATAACATGATAAGCAGGTACTTAAGCACCAGGAAAGATATGTGCTGACCTTATGCCTTCAAGAACACTTATCTGCTTTTTTTCTTGCTGCTGCTGCTGTTATTGTTTATTAACCTTTGGATATCCTTTTGAATTGCTGGATAAAACCTCCATAGTTTCTCATTCCACAATCCGGAGGCAAAGTATATCTACATAATCAGTCAATTTCCAGGATCAGTTAAAGAAAACTAATGAAACATTTGTCCAGATTGCATGCTGGAATGGATGGTTGAAATGAGCATTGAGAAAATCAAAGAGCCTACTCTGTTAATAAAAGTACAGCAAAAATAATGAGAGCTGCTAATAAGCCACTAACCCATTGGAAGGAATACATTTATTCACACAAGACCAAAAGAAATGCTAATCATAGGAATAAAATTCCAGAATCATTTTTTAATCGTCTGAAAAAATAGTAATACCAGTAGATATAAATGATATAATCTCTTTGCCCACTACCAGATATCCTCTCTAAAATGCAGCAATTTATACTTTAAACCACATGTCAACATGAAGTCTGCCCTGCCAAGCTGTTGATGCACACCGTGGAAGAGACAATGAACATCCATTACATTTCCCAGCCTCACTTGTAGTTAGTCATGAATCACGTTGACTGAGTCCTCACCAACGGGGGTGTGAGTTGAAGTGGTGTGTCTCTGCTGACCAAAGGCAATTAAAAATGTGAGTTCTGCACACTTTCTGCTGTCTGTGTGGCTGGAAGCAAAGATCTCCAAGATGACAAAGTTTCAAGGTGAAAGCAGCCCATATCCTTGAGTCACCCTTGGAGGAGAGGCTCTGAGCAGACCTGCCTGACTAGTTGCATATATGACAGGACTTCAAAAAGTTCATGGAAAAATAGAATTAAAAGATAAACCTTTTAATTTAAAAGATTAATCTTTTCAAATGAATCTTTCCATGAATTTTTTGAGGTACCCTGATATGTCAAGAGCAGGACTGAGTTGAGTCACAATTAGGTTTGAACTTATTTTAGTGAGTTACATTTCTGTTTATGTACAAGAATGAATGTTGGGTCACACAGATTAAAGTGGAAATCTCTTTTTACTTTTTTTTCTCTTTTTAAGAAAAGAGTGAAACGATCTGCCAATCTGGCAAGTGAGGAAATAAATTTAAATATTCTTTGCCCTAAGATGATTAAACAATACTAATTTCTTCCTTTGACATTTAATTAATAGCACGACTGGTCATATATAAAAAGTTGGTCCATGAGTTTATTCAGCAAATATCTATTAGCAAATATCTGTTAACCCAACAGTACCTGCTGGGAGTCAGATACTGTTCTAGGCATTGGGTACAAGTCAGAGAACAAAACAGATGAAGACCCCTGCCCTAAAGGAGTGTATATTTCTGCCAATTGCCAAATTATCTTAAATCAACTCCTTTAAATTTTTTTCTCTTGATGAAATATTTTTAAAAAGCTATTTTGTCAAGAGTTCAAATTTTTATACTCAGCATGATCTTTATCAAATGGCATTACCCTCCCCATCCCTACCCCTAAAATAGAATGCTTGCTATATATATGTGCCTTGATTTTCTGTGAAATCAGAGCATTGACTTTAAGTGGTTATAACCATTTGTATTTGGTGACTCAAAAGTCGTTAAAACTGAATATTGTCACTGGTTCCCATAGGTGTCTTTTTCCATGAAGATAAGGTATCAATAAAGTACCCATATATGAAAATGACTCAGAAAATGAAAAATGCAATGGGGTGCAGCAAGAGGATCCACCCCTCACTTTGTGCATCACGAGTAGGTCCCTGGTCGTACTGTGAAAGGAATGAGACCTTTGAACTAGTGCCTCGCTGTAACACGATGCCAACTATTCTCTGGTTTTGTTACAAAACTTTGGTACTTCCAGGAGACCTTGACCAGCTACAGCGGCTTGAGGATTTCTTGCTTAGTTCTGATCCTCTCAAGCATCATCCTCTCTCTCTCTCCTAACCCCTCCTTTATGGGAAATCTATGGTCACAGTGAAGGAGTCCTGCTATGATGTGGAACCTCCAGGGGAATGTCAGAATTCACTAGTCAAATGAAGCTCTAAACTCGTCTTAAAACAACGCTTGCTAAATTAAAAAAAAAAAAAAAAAAAAAAAAAAAAAAAAACAACGCTTGCTAAAGTCATTTTCAAAATCTGTGGCAAAAACTCTAGGGAGGAACAAATTTCCTAAGTGGTTTCAAACTAGAGAGGATCTTTTGATCCTTAACCCAAACCCAGCTCCTAAGATCGAGAGGACACAAAGGGACTTGCTTCTGTGCTGACCCGGCCCTTTTACATAGGCGATGGGAGCAGCATCTGGGGTCTTCACTAACATCCATTAGCACCGGTTTGGGGAGCACTCAATTATGGTACTATATCATTTTAAAAGGGGTGAGAGTCTGGCGGACAAGTAAACTCTGGCTGGCTTTTGTACCACGACTTCCAAATGCTAAGAAAGTAAAACAAGAGTTTGGGAGACTGGTTCTGTGACTTCCTTCTGGGCACTTGAAGAAGGAAAAGGAAGCTGTTTCTTACTGTAGCACACTACTTTGCATATTACCACCACACCTGCCAGGTCACATTTTAATGTTCATAATAACTTCCTCATGTTTTCGATCATAAGAGGTAAGGTAACATCCTGTTACCAAGCTTGAGTATCTGTTCTGTTTTAATACAGAAGGATTTAAATTAACTGATGCGTGGGTCCACTCATCTGAATTGGCCGCCTACTAAGACTGGAATTTATAGACTTGCTCCTGATCTTGAATGTTGTCCTCAGAGACATCTTGCCTTATATTTACTCTACATCAAGATGAAAAGGAGGGAAGAAAGCATTAAAGCTATTACCACAGAAGATAATCCTGAATTGTGTACATGGTTTAAGGCACATTGACTTTATTTTTGCAGTTTGATATTAAAATTAGTAGGTGATTGAATTCAGACACGTGTGCATTTGTGTGTGGTGTGTATGTGTGTGTTTTCCTAGGGATTGTGGCAGGAAGTGAATATTGGAGCTTATGCTCTGCCAAAGCAAGCAGAATAGCAAGAAGTAAAGATTAAAGATGATATGCTATAATATTAATAACAGTAGCCACCACTTATTTGATATCCACACTATACCAGGTACTTCATTTATGCCACTTCAACTGACCCTAAACACTTTCCTTACTTTTTAGATGAATAGACAGAAGCTCAGGGAGGTTACAAGCCTCAGACTCTGGAGCACCCAGCAAGTAATTGACAGGGCTGATATTTGAACGTTGATCAGTCTGATGCTATAGCTAATACTTTTTCAAATATGCCATAAATCTTCCAATTCCAAGCTCACCGGGGCCAAGATAATTCCCATAAAAGAGAACACAAAATTGGCCAATTTCTAATGGTTGCCTGAGGGTCTTTTGCTCAGACTTTTGCTCAGACAAGGGTTAAAGGCAATGTCACCATGTGTGTTCATTCATTTCAGTTGCTCATAACAGAATACCTGAAACTGAGTAATTTTTAAGGGAATGATGTTTATTTCTCACAGTTTCAAAGGCTGGGAAGTCCAAAGTCCAGGGAGCACATCTGGGCCTTTTTTTTGGGTAGTGATTCTCTACAGCCAGCCACACAGGGTGTCACATGGTGAGAATGGCCTGAGTATGAGTGAGAGCTAACCTTCTCAATTGCTCTCCTTATACTGCTGTCAGAACATTGACCATTACTCCATAAATGGGTTAATCCATTCATGAGGGCACAGTCTTTCTAATCTAATCACCTCTTGTAGGTCCCACCTTTCAAATACCATAATTGGATTTCCCAGTCTCTTAACACTGTTACAATGGGGATCAAGTTTCCAATACATGAATTTGGGGGGACACATTTAACCTACAGAACCATGTGAGGCTGAGTGACTTGCAAACTTGTAAGTTGTTAGAGAAGTTGTTGGACACTACAAGGTGTCCAAAAATGAGAGCCAATGGTATAGAAATAAATAAAACATGAGAATTGTTGTCATGGCCTAACTCACTAAGGTTGGGTAAGTCAAACTTTGGAGCCTCTAACCTTAAAATAGGATAGCGTTCTCCCTTGGGGAGAAACCCCATATCTGCTGCTGCTCTGAGCCCAGGGCTTTCCCAGGGACACCACAGGTGAAACAGGCCTCTCTTTTGATCTGAATTCCAGCATTCTAGGTGGAACCTTAATCTGCTCAACAGGTTCTGATAACATAGGAACCCCAGCAACAGCACAGCTCACCCCATTTTTAAAACCCATTCAAAATAACCTCTTGACACTGATGGGAAAAGGAGCCAAAGATCCTGCACAGCAGATAATCTACTCTCTGATATCCAAGATGCCTTGAGGAGCTCTTATATCAGAAGGCAGGGATTTCAACAGCATCCACTGGAATTTAAAGGGCCAATTAATTATACCCTCATCTCCCTACCAGGTTCAGAACAAACTGGGAAACATACACAGAGTGCAAGTGAAAGACTAGTTTTAATTGCTAGTAGACCTGGATGAAGAACAGTATTTGGACCTGATGTCAAAGGAGCTTCCTAAGATGCAGCCTTGCCAAGACAACTGCCTTTCCAACCTGGCTCTGTCATAGGCCAAGCTCTGTCAGCATTAACTGCTCAGGGGTTTGCCAGACAGAAATGAGAAATACCATTGCTCGACAGGGCAGCCGCAAAGGAAGGAGGGCAAAAGAGATAGCCACATGCAAAAAATGGCTTCTGCCCCCTTAACTCCCTGTACAGGAGGATACTAGATGAATAAATGTTACATTCTTGCTGTCTTGTCAACCAGATAAATCAGTCTTCCTGCTATGAGGTGGGGAAAGAGTTCAATGCCTTACTACTTAAAGCATATTCTTAGACTGGCAGGTCACGTGGAAGCTTCTGAGAAGTGTAGACTCTCAGGCCCCACCCTTACTGTATTACAATCTGCAATTTAATGAAATCCTCAGGTGATGTGTACACACGTGAAAACTTGAGAAGCAGTGTTTTAGCAGAACTCCTGTCACAGAAGTCCAGGACAGGGCAAAAGAATTTCCCCACAGAATGCTGAGTGAGGTGACCAGTTACACCAAAGGCATCTGTCATATTCCAGAATGAAGTGTCACTTGAGGTAAGCAGCATAGGATTTGAACACATAACAGAATTTTAAACCAGAGCTATAGTTTCAATTATCTCAAACTAAACGAATTAGGTAAATTCCCAGTCTGCTTCTAGTGAGCACTTGTCAAGGTAAAGACCAAAAAACAAGGAAAGCAACACAATGTTACAATTACATTTCTTCACAAGCATTTCAAGAACTGAGAATCACCATCAGATGGAAGGATCTGCTGGTGATTCTCATGACAAGTCCTGCTTAGTGTCTACCACATGGAGAGTTCTCGTGGCTGACTTCCGGCCTCATTGAATTTTTACCATGTGGTCTTTATCTATGAGGCAGTTTAGACTTGGAACTATAACTTGAGAACCTTCTTGATGGCAATTTTAGTGCCTCTTGGCAGATTTTGTCATATATTAAGTGAACTCCAGTTATTTACTCAATTCTTTGATATCCCAAGTACTGTATTTAATTTTCTATCCTACACAGTGTTCAGAGATGCAACCAGTTTTGTGACTTTCACATATAATCGTGACCAAAGAGTGTTTTTAGTCATGCTTATTGGTCCCTCGCTCATATACCAATGGTGAATTATTGCCAGCAAGAGGCTTTCACCTCATGACCAAGATCTCCTCTGTGTTTGAGACATTCCAGTCTCAGGTTGCTGGGGTTGTTTTCATGACGCCTTTTAGTGCTCAGCAGAAGACATCTCGCTTTGCCAATAGCATGTCCAGCTCTCCTCCCTAAAGTCTATACTTCTTGTGAGCTGTTAGCTGACCACTTTTCATGACCACTGATGACACCGACAGGTGGATTCGATCTCCGTGACTGGTTCTTGCCTATTAAAGGGAGAGAGAATGGAAAGAGGTTTAGTTGCTAAGAAGGGAGATCACTAACTCTTGCTGCTCAGAACTGAACTGAACTGGTATAAACTGCAACATTCAAGATGAGCCTTTCAGTTTACTTAACATTCCACACGGCTCCCTGTTAAATGTTCAAAACATTCTGATACTGCTTGTGGCTTTCTCCTACAAAGTTCAATAGGAATTATTCAATAGCAGAATGCTCAATATCTTATGATATACGGCTTTTTTTTGGTAACAGTATACATTTAGACAGCACCTGTCAGCATACTACTTCAAGGCATTTTAGCAGTAAACTATTTTAGAAGCACACAGAGGAGAGAAAAAGAATATGTAATTATGATTTACTAAATTCTTTTCTTTAAGTGAAAATGTCAAGGATCTAGACTATTTGGGGAAAAATTAATTTCTTTATGTGCTGTTGTTTCTGGGTGAGTCTTTTTTTGGTCTGGAAGTTTTATAGTTAGTCATTCATCTTTGAAGCACAACACAAAGAAAATTTGAGTTTTGTTCACCAGTTATCTGATTTATTGGACAATATATGCTATGTGAATAATCTGAAACCCAAAGATTCTTTTGAATGACGATTTGAATCAGTTACTTAGGAAACTGAAGGAATGCCATGAACTTTAATAGGTGGAGTACACTGCTAAATTATTTAGATTAATAGTCTGGATTTTCTGGGGAGTTGGTCCTTTTCCACTTCAACTTAGATTGTGCAAAACAAGCTAAGTTACCTACAACAAATTTTTTCAAAGTTTGAAACTGATTGCTTACAATACTCAACATTTACCCCAAGAGATAATTTTATACACAGAGAAAATTCATTTTAGCAATAATAACCAAGCAGCTAATGATCCATCTTCTAGTACTTTGACATAAGGCATTCCAATTACTTTTGAATGGAGACTGCACTAAAGATGTTACATATTTTAGTGTCATTTGTTGCTTGCCTTTGTGTGCAATCATTGACATAATTATTTATGTGTAGATTTGAAAAAAATACCCAAAAAACAAAAAGCTATTCTTATTGTAGTCAAGTCCATTTAAAGTATATTCTGACTATTATTAATAGTAATGTCAGGGAAGTAGTATTATGTATAGAGCAGAGTTTCATTACAGCTTACTAAGTGGTTTTTGTACATTTTCTCATTTGCTTTCCACAATAAGTCTGTAAGATAAGAAAATTGGGTAGCACTATTCTTTTTGTTTTTTACTGTGTGGGAAACAGGCTCAGATGGTAATAGGACCTGCACAAAGCCATACAGTTAATGATGGATTTGGGCACAGACCCAGATCTTCTGGTTCCTTGTCCAGTTCTATGGGGTTGTGACAAAGGCCTAGGAAGACATTACTCATACAATGACTGTAAAAACCTAAGAAAAATAAAAACTTTCTAGTTCTACTTTAAAAATGTCCCAACCAGATTACTAAGGAATCTTGTCGAGGTAAGGTAGACATGTCAAACAAAAAGGAAAACCTAGGATGTTTCCAACTTGGTAAAAATTCTTATGTACATATACAAAATTCTTTCAACATATACACAAGATACGATTCACTATAACTTGGAGAGAAAAATAATACCTTACACTTACACAACCTTTTATATTTCACAAGGCAATTGTATATAGGTTAACTCATTTAATGTTCATGATAATCCTATCGATAGATAGAGCCCATGAAGAAACTGAGTCTCAGAGTTTAAGTGACTTACCCAAGGTTTCCAGGTGGCAGAGCTAGGGCCAAACTCTGATACTCAAGGACACTTCAAGGATGATACTTCAAGAATGGAGCTCTTCCCACTACCCCTAGCTTATTGTCACCTTAAACAGGGTGAGGACCAAAGAATTAATTAGACTCATGGTTCTGTTCCGTGACTCTTCTTATCCCCTCTACCCAGATAGCTGTGCCACCAAGAGACAATTGATAATAACTGTGGCAAATCTGAGAATATGAAAAAGTTCAATAAGGGAAGTTAAGCTGCGGGTACTATTCCCAAGGGCAAGAAGGAACAGCCATATGTTTAGTCCTCTGCTGTGAGAGTGAACAGTCACAGCTTTCTGCTCAAAGAAGCTCCTCCATAAGCGAACTGTAGTAGACATTTTGCTCTTCTGTTTTGGGATGTAGCCCAGATCTCATACCCATGATAGGGGGGATCCAGATCCATAGAAGTGTCTTAAGAATTAATTTTCACGGAGAAACCCTCTCCAAATGCCTGATTTGAAAGAATGACACTTGACAGACTCATGACATCCTCTATTTGAGCTTCATTTATTTTTCTCTAATCCTACAATGTGGTCTGCCAGGATCTACAGCTGATACCAGCCTAGAAAATGACTGAAGAAGATAAACACATCCAAAATAACTTGAACAGTCCTCCAAAATAATGCTGACTTAAAGCATAAGGAGAAATACTTGTATCTCAAGATAGAAAAGAGGAAGTTTCCAGACATTATCTTATCCATATATAAGGGTTTGAGGCAAACAAGACATAATCAAGGAATGTGAAAAAGAATGTGTTTCAAATGCCTTTTCCATCTTATTTTCAGTGGCCTTGGCACGCCGCGAGGACGTGTACTCTACAGACGATAAACTTGTTAATCACTTTTCTGCAATAAAGCTTATCTCTGTGAGTACATTACTCTTTCAAAAAGTTCTAATGTAATAACCCCACATGCTAATTTTATTCTCCCAGTAATCTTAATTATCCGTTCCACTGCTGTGTGCTCCATTATCAGCACATTATTTGAAAAGAAAAGCTTTTAGAAAATTGTAACTTTCTTGAGTTTTAAGGAGTCAATAAACTTGATGGAAAATTTGAATTTTATTGTTAAGTTTCCTCAAAGCTCTCCTCATTCCCACCCTCTCCTTACTTGTCTCTGTTGGCTTTCAGCAGTGTTGGCATTTAGTCCCAAATGGTGTTCACCACCTGCTTCGGACCACATTCACAAGCAATTTGGTTACCAGATGACCCAGTCCAGGCACACCATGGGCTGCTACCAGCCTTTCCTGAGCCAACCATAGACCAAATTATACATTTGGGGAAAAAAATGAAAATGCAAAGCATGTTGCTTTTTATTTCAATTACAAGGTATCTTCAAGTTTTCCACCAGGAATCTTCTATTCAGTCATCTATTTAATTATTCAGTCAAGCATTCATTGAGCACCAACTGTATGCCAAATCAAACTCAGCCCAAAAAACACAATAATGAATTAGCTACAAGTTTGCCACCCATGTCCTCCACCCCATTGTGCACTGATACACCGTTGTGCAAAAAACATGTAGGCCAATGAAAGAGAAAACAGTTCATTACGATGCCATTTGGTAAGCACTAATGAAGACAGAAGCAGCAATATGACCAGAAACGAATTCAGTTGCACTTGCAATGTGGTCTTAGATTTTTATTTATATCTGTAATTTTTTTCCCTAGAGTTTTCCCAAAATGAAAATTCTGGGCTTATTCCATACTTTCCCTGGGTCTCAATTTCTCCACCCACCACCATGGGATTGAGTACCTTCATTTGAGGACTCCTCAGAAAATGATGCTGCTGAAAATCGTCTTGATTTATGCATGGCTTAACATTTTTGTAACATTCCACCTGAAAAAATGTTTATTGATTATATATATTGATGCAGAAAATAGTCAAAGAACAAGGTCATGTGCTAATTTTGTTACATGGTTTTCTGTTATTTTAGGTGTTTTAAACACCCTTAAAATGACATGTTCTCGTTCATTCCTAAAAAAAGAAAAATATAAATAAAGGAAATCTAATTTAAAATTAGAATTATATTATTCAAATAGGTTATGCTTTATAGTCATTCAATTTGGTTTGACTGCCATTCTTTGTTTTTATGAATTTTAGTATGAGGCTAGAAATGACAGCAAGTGTGTGTGTGTAAAATCTTCCTATAAAAACAGGAATCTTCACTGTAATGTCTAAATCAGTGCCATGAAGAAAATACCTTCAGCTGGGTAGTGAGTTGGGTTCATCCAAAGTTCAGGGAAAAGCTACCCTCGCCAATTCCTGACTCTTTTAATCCTCCTCCCTCTCCTTTCTCTCCTCTTTATTTTCATCATTATCATTTATCAAAACTTTGCAGATTCCAGGCACTGTGCTGGGTACTTTATACCTAATCCTCACAACAACCCTTCCCTGAAACTGATGCTTAGATTAGGTAAATCTCACATGTAGCCGGCTCGATGGACAGAGCTAGAATCAGAACAAAGTATGTCTAAGTGCCTGGGCCCTTCGCACTAGTTTCCAAAGGGAGGCAAAGTCGTCCTCCCACTCAGCCCAGTGGCAGGAGCGTCCCCACGCAGGACTTTAGCACGTGCTTCCGTGAGAGCAGAGCGTTATGGCACCAGGCCCCCACATCCCGGCACTCACATTACCTCAACCTCGTGACTTTCTTCTGCATCTGCAGGGGCAGTGTGACAAGTGCAGGAGAAGCAGAACATGTCCTCAGAGAAGGTCATCTTTAATCCTTCAATGGCCTCTCTGTGCTGCTCGGATTTGAAGGCTGATCTTGCATGAGCATTCATTTTCCCTCTAACTGGTTCTTTCTTCCTCTTGCTCAGTTTTTAAACGAAAACTTTATTTTGCTTGATAAGGTGCTGTAATTTAATAGGAATCTAAGAGGTAACTGCAGATGCCCAGAAGGTGCCAGGAATTGGTTTCTACTGGCTCCTTTCCCACCAATCCTGTGACGAACGTTGCCACCTATTATCAGGGAACAGCTCAATAACAAATTCCATGATTGCAATGAAATTGCTTTAGCTTCACTACAATTACTTCTTTTGTTGGGAAAAGTGTATTTAAGCCATGCAGTTTATTGGCTTTTTACCAATCTCTTCAACCCTCAGGTACCTTTATAGAGTGAATGCTAGATAGAAGGTAGGAGTTAGATGGAAAATGTGCTGGTTTTTTTCAACCAAATACTAGCACTAAAATTACCAGCAATTCTTCTTTATGAAAAAAAGTCTGCAAAATCCCATGTAAAATAAAGCATAATGCAAAAAGAAGAAGAAAGAGAGAAACTTTGTAAGATTCCTAGTCAAGTCACACATCTATTTCCATTTGTATTAACTAATTTTAAGACTGGAAATCACATTCTACATGTTTACTGTGGCCAAAGTGATCCTATGCTAATAAGTTTCTTACAGTCCCAGAAGATCCCAGCTAGGTTTATCTGCTGTAAAAAGCAACTTCTATAATAAGCATCTTGTCACTTTTTCTAAAAAGAAAATAGTTAAATTTTTTGATGAGTGGGATTTAGATAGCTATTTTCCTTTTGCTTTCTCTGGTTTATATAGTGTGTGGCTGTACATAGACTATTTCTGTATTTCTAAAGAAAGCAAGTCTCCAGGGAGGTGATGGGATATTCAATCTGATCACAGCTCTCAGGCACCTTACATTAAAATATTTTTGTAATTCTCTTCTGTGGAATTTTGAAGACAATAAACTGTGCATCTCAAGAACAGCACACCAGTGATGTTTCCAAATCAGTGATGGAGCAAAAAAATCAGTGAAGGTGTCATGAAAATGTATCATCACAGGGTCATCCATATTTCAAAAAGTTTCGGCAATAAATTTCATCAGTTTAATCTGTAAACTGAAGAAAAACAATTACTTTTGTTGTAAGTACCAGGCAGAACAGAAAGGTAAAGTATCAGGAAATGTGACAGGTAAGGGGTATTGGTTGTAGAAACAAGTAAAGGGAGATAGTAAAGGCAATAACACTGCTTATAAATATATAAAACTGAAATAAAATGGCTGATGTTTCATATTACTAAAAATTTCATCAAAGAACACAACAGACTGGGTCTTTTTATTGATAGTACCATATTTCCTTTTCTCCTGAAATCCATTTATACAAGCATCTGTTAGGCACTTACGAAATGTCAGATTAGGTACTAGAGAGAAACAGGGGAAAAGACATAGCATATATATTAGTAATATTCTACAATTGTTTTGGGTGTATTATACTGTCATAATTTTTTTTAAATAGTGGGGCAACCAAAAATAGTCCTAATATGTAACATCTATGGAATCATCATATATGAGTTATCAAATAGGTTTCCAGACTATTTCCATTGGTCCACATTTTTTAAAACACTTAAAACATGGGACACCCTACTGCGAATGAATTCTAGCCACCACCGTATCTATCCCACACACGCTCAGGATTCCACACCTGCATTTGAGCTTCTGGTTGGTTGAGCCAGGTGACAATCTTGCATACCAGCCTTCATGGGACAGGAAGGCAGACCTGCCCCTCAGTCTCCTTAATAAGAAGCAGGGCACTGCCTGCTGTCACCAAGATTAACCCAATGTGCATCCTCCCCCAAACAGAGGACTGCTCCATGGCTAGACAGCCAAAAACACAACGAATGACCACCTCACTCTCCCACCTTCGGCTGACCAATGTCCTTATATGTGTTCATTCCCAAATCATTTATTCATGAATAAATTAAAAAATAAAAAACATTTCTACCTACTACAATGCAACTCCACCCTCGTATAAAACTGCACTCTTCCCTTCCGCAACTGAAGGAAACACCCAAATTGTATCAGTCCCTGCATTCAGCAGTAAGGCCAGGATTTCTAGGTTCTGTTTATTTCTCCTCCAGTTGTTCTCAGCCCACTTTAGTCTTCAAGACCTATGGACTAAGTTGTTATTTAACCCCAAAACAAAATAGTGGGAGAAAAGAGAAGAAAAAGAAGGGACAATTGTCAAGATATATACATCAATGAAGGAAAGAGGTACTCTGGCAGATGTGCGTGAGCCATAGCTGCCATTTACTGCTTGTTGCTTTTTTTTTTTTTTAATTTATTTATATTTATTTTTGTAGGGTACAGTGTGTTGTTTCAATACGTACCTATACCGCACAGTACTGCTTGTTTCAAATGTTGCCCAGTCTTTCCACATAGCTTTACTCTGCAGCCGGTACTCCACCCAGTCAGAGGGCTTCACCCAGACTTCTTTTCCTGGGGAATCTGAGACCTCTGCTTGTCCTGTCCACTTAGAGTTGCTGGAGTTTTTCTCTATCTTTTATCTGGAGATGGTAGTTTCAAGAGGCTTGCAAGAGATCCTTGGAGTTCCTTCTATTCATTTCTCCATATTCCCTCTTGCTTCTACTTTAAAGCAAGAACCATGTTTTCAACTGAAAATTAAAATTATTCACCCCAGCCAGTCCTTTTTTTTGGCCAATTCACCTAATAGTATCACAAGATAGGCAAGTGAGAGGCTCAGTTTTTAATCCAGTGGAATCACTGTTGTGTCTCCTGCTGGATACACATCTCTCTTGGGATCTGAAATTTCTAAACCTGCTATGCCCAGAGTTGCAGAGATTAGATGCAAGACTTTTGTAAGTGGTGCATCATTAAGAGCATCATGTAAGGAGTGACTTTAATTTATATCCCCTGTACACACACCACTATCTTCTGGTTCTAGAAGAATAGCACCATGCACTGTCCCCAGATCTATAGTATATGCTACATCAGGCAGGACACACTAACTCTGAAAGATAATATCTTCCAGCTGGGCTTTAACAAAGTTTTCAGTAGGCTTTTTCATTGTTCTATGAGGCCAGGTACTTCAGAGAGATGGGTACATAAAACTACTAAAACTTATGGACATGTGCCTTGTATCTTTTTCTATACAGTAAGTTCCTGGATCAAAAGCAGTGTTATGTGGTACACCAAGAATATATAGGAAGCATTTTGTAATCTATGACAGAAACCTAAAAGCAAATCCAAATCCATAATAATTTCCTATTACAGTTAGGATAAATTGATAGCCCTTCCACAATGGAACTTTCCACTAACATTGGCCTTCCACCAGGGTTACTTCTCACAAAGAGGCTGGCCAATCTTTCTAGGAGAGGTTGTCAAGTTGTAGGGGGATAAAAGGGACATTCTGAGCTGTTTGCTACGGCTGCCACCACCAAGTCTGGACACTCAGAATACTTGGCTGGGTCAGAGTAGCACACACACCAAGCATCATCTTCACTTTTAGCAACAGAGAACTTACTAATGTGGCAAATTATATTCATTTTTCTTTATTTTGAAAAGGATATCCATGATTGTGCCTTAGACGACTAGAATGCCAAAGGTATCAGGCTCTAGCATTTTCCCTCGGGTTTATCTCCCACCCTGTCATACATATCTTTTACCAAGATACAGAGAGCTCCTGTCACTTTCTGCTCTTCAGTCCTATCATAAAGAAGTCATCAGTGTAGTGAATCAAACTTGTGGCCTATGGGATTGTGAGATAACCAACATCTCCCAAAACTAAAATGTGGCACAAAACATGTAAACATATGTCCCAGAAATAGGATAGTAAAGGGACATTTCTCACAAGGCCAGATGAAAGCAAATGACTTCTAGTGTCTTCTATTTATTGAAATAAAGAAAAAAAAACCATTCACTATATTGTTAACTGCATAGCAGGTGTGTCTTAGAGCACTGTTTTGCTGTAGCAGAACCACTTCTACAATAGCAGCAGTATTTACAGTTACCATTTGACTAGGCTTATAAAAATTCATTGTTATTCTTCAAGATCCATCCATCTTCACAAGTCTCAAATTGGGGAATTAAATGGGCAAACAATGGAAATACCATCCCAATATTTTGTATTTATTAGTAAATAATAATATTTATTATTTATAATAAAAATATTATTTAAATAAATAGTAACATTTATTATTTATTAGGCATAATATCTGCAGTTCCTCTAGGGCCATGTTGTTGCTTCTGATTTACTACATTGATATGGCTGGAGAGATCCACAGTATCCTCTTGACCTGCCCTTCTGTAATAGAACACACTCCATGAATCTGAACCAAAGTTGGCATTCTGCCAGTCACTGAAGGTATTTATTCTATCCAAGTTAGAGGCAGGATGATAAATATTACTAAGGCTCTAAGAAACTTCAGTGCAAGAAAAACCCAATATGGGACCAGGTAAGTGGAGGTACAGGGTAGGTAAAATATTAAGAAGGGAATCATGAAGCTCTACAAGTGCCAAGAAAATAGGCCAATAGTCTAGGCAGTTGCAAATTTCAATAGTTCAGCCAGCAAGGGACATCTCAAACAAGCCCAATGCACCCTAACCCCAACCAGAGCATTTCAGCATAAGGGCCAACAGGTAAAACTGCCACCCCTCACAGCCATAAGGAAAAGAGTCCCTATACCCAGACACTATTTTGGCAAAGAGGGTGAACAGCCCAGGAAGGAAGTTCAAAGTGTGAATTTGGCTGAATATTTATCTAAAATAGAATATGTTCATGAGAAAAAGAATTGTTTAGACTGAAATGGTTTTAATGGGAAAGTGTAAGCTCCCGCTTTCCTTTTCCAGCCTTTGAGAGGGGGATTTAGGAGTAGGTTTAGAAAACAAAGAATGTTTGCTTTTTTCTACGTATTAGTGTAGCGTGCAATATTGACTGCACTGCCCATTACATATTACAAGCCATGCTAAATTATAGATCCAATCCTATCATTCCCCTTTCCTACTAAACAAAACCCAATAAGTATCCTTTGTTTGGCATGTAAGGGTATTATTTTTCCAGTCACAATAGATCATTCCAGATTTATCTCCACAATTTACTTTATTCCCTCTGCATTCAACCCAAACTGGCCAATGTTCTCTTCTGTTACACACAACTTAAGTTTTCCTGCCTTTGTATAAACCAGAAACAAGGAATAGCTAATTAAGGAATGGTGAGAGAACTAGAACTTGGTGGGTCTAGAGCCAAGGGACAAATAAAGCTGCAATATTGGCCTACCGCAAAGAAGTATGTCTTCCACCTGTAGCGGCATCCAGGAAAGTTTGGCAACCCATGCAGGATATGCCAGCACCATTACTCAAGGGGCCCTAGGCCTGGCAGCTGGGCAGAAGGAGAGCTTCTTGGAAGAAGCACATTCAGAAACTAAGTAAGAGGGAACATGGAAGTCCCAGGGCCTGTCCCATTTGTTACAGATCCCAGATAGTAACTGAGTATTTGGGGAACATGGTCATACCCTCAGAAAAGAGGCTAGACCCTGACAAGAGCTCAGGACTTCAGAGGAGAGAGCAGATCCAGGGATAACTATGCACTCTGAAGAAACTGACCCCAGCCTACTAAATTATTGACTTCAGGTGACAAGAATTTTCTAGACCACAGCTGTTGATAAGGCCAGGGGCTCAAGGCCAAGTACAGCTGGAAAAATCAAGAACTGACACCATTATTTTATGCATAGGTCACTTGTACTCAATAAATTCTCCCTTACTTGTATGGTATTCTTCTATTTCCTCTCTCCTTACCCCACATTATTTTCTTTAAGAATATCCCACCTCTCTGTGCTCTAGAATAGATAAGGCCCTTAATATTCCTTTTTCAGCCTTGGTTATCTTTGAGTCCTCAGAAGGGTCTTGTCCGTAGCAGTAATCAACTATTTATTGAATTGCATTCTTTTTATGGTATTAAGGCAAAGTAACAAGGATTTACTTTCTAGAACCATGTACAACCACTCTGATACAAAGTACTATTGTAAAGGTAGCCCAGTTTGACATGAATATAACAGCTTGAACCTGCTTAGAAAGGGTTTTACCCATGGAGCGGTGTTGCCAGTGCTAAGGCAGCTGCATTCATTCAAGAGAATAGCAAAAATTCTTTGAAGCATTCAGAAGCATATAGTCATCGTGTATGCTAGTGCTGCCCTTGAAATAACAAAAGAACTTTTGATAAGAGTTCTGAGCTGCAAGTGCTTCTGTGGATGCTTGAGGATAATGGGTGCAGATTCACACTCCTGCCTTTGCAGTCCAGTCATCTCTTTTGTGACTCTTTCTGCTGAACAAAGAATGAAAGTAGATATGAAGTGAACATATACTGAGTCACATGGGGAACATTTTTTTTTTGCTTACTTTTCAAAGAAATGTTTTAGCATGCTGAGTTGTATTACAGGGAATTGTGGGAGTTAAGTGATACCCATGAATATATTCAGCCCAAGTATGACTCAAAGAATTCAACAAAACTCATATTACACTTTTGTTTTAGTCATAGAGAATCAAATTATAGTTTTGTGAATTTCTGAAGGTTTTTCAAATTAAATCACCTATTTAAAGAAAAAGTTGAATAAATGCTAAAGGCAAATCTTATTTTAACAAAAAACATTTTAATAGCAAGCAAGTTAAGCAAACAAAGCAACAATTTCTAAGTTTCTGCTGATCACTTTGTTTAAACCACTCACCATAACCTTCAGCCTCCCTCAATCCCTTTCCTTCTTTCCTTCTACCTCACAGGCCACTTTTCAGTTTCTTGACTTTGCTAAGCCTTTTCATACCTGGGGCCTTTGCACATGATGTTCTCTTTGCCCTAGAAAATTCTCCATTCCCTCTCCACCCCTCCCCCCACCCCCACTTACATATCTGGTTTACTCTAATCCTTTAGGTCTAAGCCAAATGTGACTTCCTAAGAGTGATCTTCCTAAAATTTGGATTCAAAGCAATCCCAACACTAGCAGGCTTGTTACGGAAATTGACAAACCAATTGTAAAATTTATATGGAGATGCAAAGGGCCAAGAATACTGAAGAAAATCTTGAAGAAGATATACAAAGTGCTAATGATAAAAGAGTGACAGATTGGGAGGAGTCCAAGATGGCGGCGGCTGCGGCGGCTGGCGCGGAGTAGATGAGGTGGAAAAGGTGGCCACTGGGCCTCAGGCAGCCGGGAAACTTGTGGACATTCCTCTCGCCATCTCTTAAGGGAGGACCGCTGCTGCTGGCCAGTCGTGGGGGGTGACCGCCACTTTGCCCCCGGCAGCAGAGGCTGCCTCACTTACAGGCAACAGCTTTGAAGTGCGAAGCAGGAAAAGAACTGTTTCTTAGCTGCAAAAGCGAGTCTCGAAACAGGGAACAAGGCGCCAGGGCTGCTGTGGATGCAGCCAGGATCCCGGAGGCCGGGGCCGCACTGAAGGCGGCCAGCTGCCCTATTCAGGATTCGAGGTTTCAGGCCAGCATTAAAGAAGATTCCTGGGAGCGCCCGAGCCGCGCTGCGACTGAACAGCCCGAGGCGGCAGCGGCCGAGAACGGGGAAGGCGGCAAACCAGAGACAGAGCGAGCGCCCGACCTGGCACAGCACTGTGAGTGACCCCTGGCACAGCTCTGTTCGGGGGGCTGATGCCCACCAGGCTCCCGCCTGCACCACCAGGCCACTCACCGCCCCAGGGCTGCCTCCATTTTCCCAGGTGCGGGCAGCCCCGCCCCGCTCGGCCATCACTGAGCCCTCCCACTTGCTTGGCCTGGTGCATGGCTTTCTGGAGCCTGCGGACCGGCCTCCCCTCCCACTCCCTCTGCAGTTCTCTGGCGGGGCTGCTGGCGGGGGAATCCCCAGCCAGTGTCAGGAGAGCAAGGAAGTACGGGTGGGCTGACTGTTACTCCACCACACCCTGGACTCCGGCCCCCGGTAAGCATCCTGTTACTGGGAGGCAGATACCATCTCTGCGGCCACCAGTTTGGAAAAAAGCCTAACGAATTTCTGGTTGGGAATAGTGTGGTAGGAGAGTTCTCAGGTCCACTTGAACCTGCTGGAGACCAGGCTGCAGGTGGGCGCTAGACTCGGTTTATACTGGGGGTGATACAAAGGTGAACAAGACCCGAGAAAGATCTACATAGTGCTACAAAGGCACCCAGAGAGACCGGTCGTCTGTGCCTAGCAGAAACCTGGTAGACTTCCTGGGCGAGGCAGTGCCGAGCAGGGTCTTGAAGGCCCAGCTGATAGACGAGGGGTGCAGAAGACACGCCCCAGCCCAGCCCAGTGCGCACAGAGTGGGGAGACGTGCGTCCAGGGAGGCGGAGACTCGACAGAAACCACACACCCGGTGGGGTCGCCACTACACGATCTAACAGCCTGGGCCAGAGCACACGGAACAGGGAGAAGTCCTGCACAGGAAGTGAAAGCTCAACAGAGATCACACACCCTGTGGTACGTGATCCACCAGCCCAGCAGAGTCCAAGCTGACCAGAAAGGTGGCTCCCCGGAGAAGCCCAAGACCTGAGGCAACCACACACACAAGGCACTAGAGGCCAACTGAGCAGTCACAGAGGCAGCCATACGAAATTGGCAACCACAGCAACATCCTAGTTAGTCATTAGTCTCAAACCGGTGGACTGTGAAAGCCCCTGCCACAATGAATAAACACCAAAAAAAAGATACCAGAAATACAAAAAATCAAGAAAGTACACCACCAAAAGTTAATAAATCTCAAACTCTAGATCCTATAGAACAAGAAGCCCTTGAAATGACTGACAAGGAATTTCGAGTGATAATTCTAAGGAAACTGAATGAGATACAAGAAAACTCAGCTAGACATCATGATGAAATGAGGAAAAGTATACAGGATCTGAAAGAAGAAATGTACAAGGAAATCAATGTCCTGAAAAAAAATGTAGCAGAACTTGCTGAACTGAAGAAGTTATTCAACGAAATAAAAAACACAACGGAGAGTTTAACCAGCAGGCTTGTCGAAGTTGAAGAGAGAACCTCTGAACTTGAAGATGGGCTGTTTGAAATAACACAAGCAGACAAAAAGAAAGAAAAAAGAATCAAGGACATTGAAGAAAATCTGAGAGAGATATCAGACAACCTCAAGCGATCAAATATCCAAGTCATGGGTATTCCAGAAGGGGAGGAAAATGGAGATTCCATTGAAAACATATTCAACAAAATAGTGGCAGAAAACTTCCCAGGTATAGGAAAAATCACAGATCTTCAGATCCAGGAAGCTCAACGATCACCAAATGTATTCAACCCAAAAAGACCTTCTCCAAGACATGTCATAGTCAAATTGGCAAAACTCAGAGACAAAGAGAGAATCTTAAAAGCTGCAAGAGACAAGCGTCAAATCACCTATAAGGGAGCCCCAATCAGGTTAACATCAGACTTTTCATCACAAACCCTAAAAGCTAGAAAGGAATAGGATGATATTTTCAAAATACTAAAAGACAAAGATTGCCAGCCAAGAATACTCTACCCTGCAAGGCTATCCTTCCGAAATGAGGGGCAAATAGTATATTTCTCAGACAAATAAAAACTGCGGGAGTACACTACCACACGACCACGCTTACAAGAAATCCTCAAGGGAGTACTGGGTTTGGTTCCTGAAAAATAACTACCACTGCCATAAAAACCCAAGAAAAATCTAAACCTGCTAGTATAATAAAAATGGCATTCATGAAGAGAAAACAAGCTAACAGAAACACTATCTACAACCTAAGGAACCAACAAACACAGAAACCAAACAGTAAATCAGAAAGCAAGGAACAAAAGACACCTAAGACAACCAAACAACCAATAAAATGCTAGGAATAAATCAACACCTTTCAATAACAACTCTTAATGTAAAAGGCTTAAATTCCCCAATTAAAAGACACAGACTGGCTGACTGGATCAAAAAGGAGGACCCAACTATTTGCTGCCTACAAGAGACCCACCTCACCCATAAAGATTCACACAGACTAAGAGTGAAAGGATGGAAAAAGACTTACCATGCAAACAGAAAAGAAAAACGAGCTGGAGTAGCTATTCTTATATCTGACAAAATAGACTTTAAACTAAAAACCATAAAAAGATACAATGAGGGACACTACTTAATGATAAAAGGACTGATCCATCAAGAAGACATAACAATCATAAATATGTATGCACCCAATGTTGGAGCAGCCAGATTTATAAAACAAACTCTATTAGACCTAAAGAAGGAAATAGACACTAATACCATAATAGCAGGGGACCTGAACACCCCACTGTCAATATTAGGCAGATCATCTAGGCAAAGAATCAGTAGAGAAACACAAGATCTAAACAAGACTCTAGACCAATTGGAATTGGCAGATATCTACAGAACATTCCACCCAACAACCTCAGAATATTCATTTTTCTCATCAGCACATGGATCATTCTCCAGGATAGATCACATATTAGGTCACAAATCAAGTCTCAATAAATTCAAAAAAATTGCAATTATCCCATGTATCTTCTCAGACCACAATAGATTAAAACTAGAAATTAATAACAAATGAACCTCTGGAAACTATACAAACACATGGAAATTAAACAGCATTCTACTTAATGACATATGGGTCCAAGAAGAAATCAAGCAGGAAATCAAAAAATTTATTGAAACTAATGAAAACAATGATACATCATACCAAAACCTGTGGGATACTGCAAAAGCAGTATTGAGGGGGAAATTTATTGCATTAAACGCTCACTTCAGAAGACTGGAAAGATGGCAAGTGAACAACCTAACACTTCACCTTAAAGAACTAGAAAAACAAGAACAATCCAAACCTAAAGTTAGCAGACGGAAAGAAATCATTAAGATCAGAGCAGAACTGAATGAAATTGAAAACCAAAAAACAATTCAAAAGATCAACGAATCAAAAAGTTGGTTTTTTGAAAAGATAAATAAAATTGACAAACCATTAGCATGGCTAACAAAAAAAAGAAGAGAGAAGACTCAAATAACAAAAATTAGAAATGAAAAAGGCGATATTACAACTGATTCATCTGAAATACAAGGAATCATTCGAGACTACTATAAACAACTATACGCCAACAAATTTGAAAATCTGGAGGAAATGGATAAATTTCTGGACACACACAAGCTCCCAAAACTGAACCATGAAGATGTAGAAAATTTGAACAGACCAATAACAATAAAGGAGATTGAAGCTGTTATCAGAAGGCTCCCAACAAAGAAAAGCCCAGGACCAGATGGATTCACAGCAGAATTTTACCAAACATTCAAAGAGGAATTGACACCGATTCTTTACAAACTATTCCAAAAGATTGAAACGGACGCAAATCTCCCAAACTCATTCTGTGAAGCAAACATCATCCTGATACCAAAACCAGGTAAAGATATAACCAAAAAAGAAAACTACAGGCCAATATCCTTGATGAATATAGATGCAAAAATCCTCACTAAAATACTAGCAAACAGAATACAGCAACACATACGTAAAATTATTCATCACGATCAAGTGGGATTCATCCCAGGGATGCAAGGTTGGTTCAACATACGCAAATCAATAAATGTGATACACCATATTAATAAACTCAAACACAAGGACCATATGATCATCTCTATAGATGCTGAAAAAGCATTTGATAAAGTTCAGCACTCATTCATGACAAAGACCCTCTATAAGTTAGGTATAGAGGGAAAGTATCTCAACATAATTAAAGCCATATATGCCAAACCCACTGCCAATATCATCCTGAATGGGGAAAAGCTGAAAGCTTTTCCTTTAAGAACAGGAACTAGACAAGGATGCCCACTCTCACCACTCCTATTCAACATAGTGTTGGAAGTACTAGCCAGAGCAATCAGAGAAGAGAAGGAAATAAAGGGCATCCAGATTGGAAAAGATGAAGTCAAACTGTCCCTGTTTGCAGATGACATGATCCTATATATCGAACAGCCTAAAACCTCTACAAAAAAACTGTTGGAATTGATAAATGATTTCAGCACAGTAGCAAGATACAAAATCAACACACAAAAATCAGTAGCATTTCTTTTCACCAATAGTGAACATGCAGAAAGAGAAATCAAGAAAGCCTGCCCATTTACAATAGCCACCAAAAAATTAAAATACTTAGGAATTGAGTTAACCAAGGAGGTGAAAAATCTCTATAACGAGAACTACAAACCACTGCTGAGAGAAATTAGAGAGGATACAAGAAGATGGAAAGATATCCCATGCTCTTGGATTGGAAGAATCAACATAGTGAAAATGTCCATACTACCCAAAGTGATATACAAATTCAATGCAATCCCCATCAAAATTCCAAAGACATTTTTCTCAGAAATGGAAAAAACTATTCAGACATTTATATGGAACAATAAAAGACCACGCATAGCCAAAGCAATGCTGAGCAAAAAAAATAAAGCTGGAGGCATAACACTACCTGACTTTAAGCTATACTACAAAGCTATAATAACCAAAACAGTATGGTACTGGCATAAAAACAGACACACTGACCAATGGAATAGAATAGAGAATGCAGAAATCAACCCACACACTTACTGCCAGCTGATCTTTGACAAAGGCACCAAGCCTACTCACTGGAGAAGGGACTGCCTCTTCAGCAAATGGTGCTGGGACAACTGGATAACCATATGCAGGAGAATGAAACTAGATCCATACCTCTCACCGTATACTAAAATCAACTCAAAATGGATTAAGGATTTAAATATACACCCTGAAACAATAAAACTTCTTAAAGAAAACATAGGAGAAACACTTCAGGAAATAGGACTGGGCACAGACTTCATGAATACGACCCCAAAAGCACGGGCAACCAAAGGAAAAATAAACAAATGGGATTATATCAAACTAAAAAGCTTCTGCACAGCAAAAGAAACAATTAACAGAGTTAAAAGACAACCAACAGAGTGGGAGAAAATATTTGCAAAATATACATCTGAGAAAGGATTAATATCCAGAATGTATAAGGAACTCAAACAACTTTACAAGAAGAAAACAAGCAACCCAATTAAAAAATGGGCAAAAGAGCTAAATAGGCATTTCTCTAAGGAAGATATACAAATGGCCAACAGACATATGAAAAAATGCTCAACATCACTCAGCATCCGGGAAATGCAAATCAAAACCACATTGAGATACCATCTAACCCCAGTTAGGATGGCTAAAATTCAAAAGACTATGAACGATAAATGCTGGCGAGGCTGTGGAGAAAAGGGAACTCTCATACATTGTTGGTGGGACTGCAAAATGGTGCAGCCTCTATGGAAAATGGTATGGAGGTTCCTCAAACAATTGCAGATAGATCTACCATACGACCCAGCTATCCCACTGTTGGGAATATACCCAGAGGAATGGGAATCATCAAGTCGAAGGTATACCTGTTCCCCAATGTTTATCGCAGCACTCTTTACAATAGCCAAGAGTTGGAACCAGCCCAAATGTCCATCATCAGATGAGTGGATACGGAAAATGTGGTACATCTACACAATGGAATACTACTCAGCTATAAAAACGAATGAAATACTGCCATTTGCAACAACATGGATGGACCTTGAGAGAATTATATTAAGTGAAACAAGTCAGGCACAGAAAGAGAAATACCACATGTTCTCACTTATTGGTGGGAGCTAAAAATTAATATATAGATTCACACACACACACACACACACACAAAAAAAAAAAAAAAAAAACCGGGGGGGGGGGGGAAGAAGATATAACAACCACAATTATTTGAAGTTGATACGACAAGCAAACAGAAAGGACATTGTGGGGGGGGAGGGGGGAGGGAGAAGGGAGGGAGGTTTTGGTGATGGGGAGCAATAATCAGCCACAATGTGTATCGACAAAATAAAAATTTTAAAAAAAAAGAGTGACATATTGAAATACAATAAATAAAAATTTCTCTTCCTTCATGATACCATTAAGATTGTGAAAAAATGTAGGGGTGAATAAATGTGATCCTTTCCTCAACCATCATGAGGGTCATGACCAACATTCCTATAACAAGACAAGGTAACAAGAGAAAAGTATAACAAATTTATCTAATCAAAGTTTTACAGGGCATGGGCGACTTCAGAAATGAAGACCCAGGGAAAGCTGTTTTTATGCTTGGGTTCTATGAGGAATGGACAGCTATGCAAAAGTGTGATTAGACAAAAGGGCATGATCTAATGGTAATAGACTGAGGGCGGAAACCAGCAAGGCCTGTCTGCTCAGATTCTTCTTGGCTTCTCTCTATAGGATTCTTTCCTCCCAGATAAGAGGCAGACCTTATTCCCTCTGGAATAAAGGTCTGCAAGGGAGAAGGGAGAGAGTGGTCTTACTAAGTTTTATGGCACGTTTTAGGGGAGAGGAGTTCTAGTTTCTATGACCCGCGTTGAGGGGCGGGAGACAGGAGGGCAGGAGAAAGTCAGAGAGGGATTTGACTTCAGAGGCTACTTCTGAAGTCTTCCAAGCTCTTCTACCAAAGTACTCAGCATGCTGAAGCACCATACTTTGAAGTATCATTTTCTGAGCCCCAACAAAAGCAAGCCACAAATATGTATGTGTGCGTGTGTGTGTGTGTGTGTGTGTGTGTGTGTGTGCGCGCGCGCGTGCAGGCTTGTGTCCAGAATCTATAAAGAACTCCCACAAATCCATAAGAAAAAGGAAGAAACCCAGTAGAAAAATGAGCAAAAGACTTGAACAAACGCTCTTCAGAATAAAATATCAACCACATGAAAAGATGCTCAACCACATTGAACATCAGGGAAATGCAAATTAAAAACACATTAAAAAACACATGCACACCTTCTAAAATAACTAAAATTTAATACTCCGATAATATCAAGTGTTAGTAAATACATGCAAAAAGCTAGAATTCTCATTAATTGCTGGCACAAATGTAAACTAGCACAACCACTCTGGAAAATAATCTGGCTCATCAACTAAAGCTGAGTATATACCTACATTATGATCCAGTAATTTTTCCCTTAGGTACATAAACAAGAGAAATGTATGCATATGCTTGCCAAACAACATGTAAAAATGTACATAGCAACACTTCTCATAGTAGCCCAAAATTGGAAACAACCCAAATATCTGTCAACAACAGAATGGGAGTGGTGAAATAAAATGTGGTATATTTATACAGAGGAATACCAAAGAGTAATGAAAATGAGCAAACCACACTCAACAACATGGACAAATCTCACGAACATGGACAAATCTCACGAACATCACATTGAGTGAAATAAGCCAAACACAAAAGAGGACATCCTATGTGATTTCATTCACATGACGGAAGTCAGGACAGGAGGGATTTAGGAGAGGACGGTCGGCTTCTTGAGTGCAGGTCATATTCTATTTCCTGATCTGGGTAACAGTAATAAGAATATGTTTGCATTGTGGAATTTTATTTTTATTCATGATTTATTTGTGTAGTTTTCTGCATATATGTTATACTTCAATAAAAGGCTTATTTAAAAACACGTACATCATATATATTCAGTGGGTTCAATTTTTAGCCACATGCTTAAGTGTGTCCAAGAAGCAGAACTTCTTTTATTTTGTGTAACTCAATTTATATTTTTAAACTCCTTTCTGTCCTTCAAATTCAAGGATTCCCTGCTCTCTTGACTCTGGTGGTGCATCTAATCCTGGGTAACTATGTGAGAGTAAGGCTGGACTTGTGAGCACCTGATTTTTGTCTATCATCTATTCCTGCTGGCATCTGCTGAGAAGCCATCAGACTGCTTTGGTCTTCAGCATACACCAGGTACTACTGAGTCATCCCATAATTGCATATAGGAATCCTAATACTATCCTTACAACTCCCACTGGCACCTCAGAAGGAGAGAACTCAAGGCTTAAGTAGTCCACAAGCCTCCCAGATTTTGTGGTTTTCCCACCAGGCTGACCTTACTTTCAAATGCCATTTATTCCCTCAGAGCTATGGCCTAGACCCTGAGTCTTTTCCATTTCCCTCAGTACTTAGGCTTGTTGAATTCAAAAGCCAGGAAATGCTGCATCCAGCCCAGTGGCAACAGACCACACCAGCACCAGAAGCACCACCCTTCACCCCCGGGCTCCCGAACTGGGTTTGGGGAATTTGGGGGGCCCAAGGGCCTCATCCATGCCCTCCAATGTCCACAACCAGGCTAGCAAAGATGCTGACCATTAGCCAGCCCCATACCCCATCCTCAACTCAGTCCCCCACTGCCTTTCCCCTTCCCCACTACTGCTCCACAACATCTTTGAATGTAAAAAAAAAAAAAAAAAAAAAAAAAAGAAAAAGAAACAAAAAGACAATAAATAGATAAGCAGGAAAAAGAAAAAAATGCAAGTAAAAGGATGATTTAACTGCAAAAAAAAAAAAAAGTGAGGACAATAATGGGATTGGGGGTAGAAGATAACCAAAATGAATTAACCAAATTATATCATTCTATTGTTTAAAGGCTTTTAATTGCTTTTCCTTACACTTAAAATAAAATCCATACATCTTAATACATCCGAGGGGCTAAAAATGGCCATAAATTCTTTGCAGCTCCCTCCATTAGGAAAGGTAATCCATTTCCCCTCTTCTTGAATCTGTACTGGTCCTGTGACACTTTTTGACCAATCAAGTGAGGTGGAAGTGACATTACACAGCTTCCAAAGAAGGCCTCAAGAGGCCTCACAGCTCCTGCCTCTTAGAGGCCTGACATTGCCATATCAAGGAGCTCAGACTAGCCTCCTAAGGGAATGAAAGGCTGCATGGAGACAGATACCTGGCCAACAGCTAGCCCCAATGCCAGGCGTGAAGGTGACCCTTGGACCACCGGCTTTTATGGTCACCGCTGATTGCAACTGTACTAAGTGAGCCCAGGCTTGATCAGCAGAGAACTGCTCCACTGAATTCAGCCCAAATTGCTGACCTACACAATGATGAGCAAATAAATGGATGTTTTTTAAGCCACAAAGTTTTAGGATGGTTTATTACATAGCAGTAGACGACTGATCCAAGATGGTGCATAGAGTCTTGCCTAATCTGGTCCTGCCTGCTTCTCCTGCCTGTCTCATGGCAGCAGCCAGTGACTTCCTACACCCCAGGGCTGCTTTAGTTCCTTACATGCTCTTACACTGCTTCCTGCCTCGCACATTTGCACATTCTTCCCTCAGTCGGGAATATACTTCCTTCAATCATTTTCCTAGCTAAATTTTTATCACCCTTCAAGTCTCAATTCAAATGTCAGAGAGGCCTTCTCTGATGACCCAACATAAATTAGGTTCCCCTGGTTTTTTCCTTTGATAGTACCCTGTTCTTTTCTCTTATAGTACTTATCACAGTTTATAACTAGAATGTACTTGTGTCTGGTTGTTTAATGCATAGCTCTCCCAATAGACTGTAAGATCCATGAGGGCAGTGACAATACATGTTTAGTTTTCCACTCTAAGGCCAACACCTATACACAGTGATTCACATGTAGCAGTTGCTTAATAAATTGGTTGAAGAAAGGTATGAATGCTTTTTACTATACTTAAAGGAATATTTCAGAAACATCCTGATTAAAATGTCCAATGAAACCAGTTCCCTGTAATCAGTCTGCTAAGCAAGGCACACAGTTAGGAATCAGAAATATTGACTGCTTCAGTTTTATTCCTGTTTTGAAGAAGAGTAGCTGATAGGTTGACCCAAGGTTATGGTCAAATGAAATGATTCTACTATAGGGTGAAAGTGGTGTAACCAGGATTTATTTGGTGTCCTCCTAAATCCCTTCTTCCTCTTATTTTGATTTCAGTAGAAAATAGAAACTAGTCAGACACTGTGTCTGAAAAATAAATCTATTCTTATACTTGAAAGTTGCTTTAAAGTCCAAAGCATCTAATTTATTTTTCACTGTAGAAATAAATCAAACTGTGGTGTCCTTTCCCAAGAAGGCTTGCTTTTCCTAAAGCTATATACATACCATTTATATGAAAGTGTAACTCCAAGCATATAGAGTTTTCCATGTGATAATAGAACAGTCAAATAAAGAAGTGCAAAGCTGCATCAAAATTAAGATGCAAAAGCTAAATAGAAGGAGAGATCAGTAGAACTGGGACAGTAAAGCTCATCAAACATATAGGATGGAGCTGAGCCAGCTACAGAAAACTGGAGCAAGTCCATGTGCGCACACATCACTTATTCATTCATCCTTTCAAAAATTAAACAGTGCCTTGTTATGTAACCGACACTGTTGTACATCCTGGGGATCCAGACGTGATAAATACAAACAAAGGTCAGGTGTGGCTGCTCCGTGGTCATCAGAGACCCAGGCCTCTTCCATCGCGCTGCTTCTCCATCATTAATACATCTTCCATTTTCAGGTTTCCCTAATCATCAAAAATAGCTGCCAGAGTTCCAGCAAACACATCTAGCTTCCCAGCTAGAAAAAGGAAAAAGAGAAGAAAGGCAAATGGTACCTCCCAGATGTTTTGGGCTCTTTAAATGCCAGAAATCCTACCCAATGACTTGCACTTACCCTCACTGGCTTCTCTAATCTCAAGGTAGACTTGGAAATGTAGTCTTCTACTTGAGTTCAATTTCCAGTTGAGGGACTTTTATTCCCTTCTGAAACAAAATTGATTCTTTTACTTGGGAAGACAAGGAAAATGGATATTGTGCTGGCAACTAGCAGACTCTGTCACAGAGATCACTGCTGGAGCCACATTCAAGAGAAGTTAAATGGAGATGGGGTCCAGAGCAAGCCATGGAGATTAAACAGAAGAGGAATAATTCTTCCTTCCTCAAGGACAGGAGCAAATCCTGATGAACAGACATTTTATGTCACTGGGTTTTCAACAACCTCACTGGTTCAACATCCTGTCTCTCCTCAATTTTTCAAGTTTTCTTTTATCTTACAGAAAATGACCGATATGGCTTTATTCTCAATACTCTGGATTGTTTCCCCAACAAGTTTCTGTTAATCTACTGAGTTTATCATAAGGTTTTGGAACTGGTAACAACTACATAAATTTAGAAAAAAATTAGGTTTTTCCTTCCAGTAATTTATTTAAAAGTTTTATATTGTTTTGCAACAAAATCTGAAGTTAAGTTCCTGGCATAAGTTCTTGTGCACACTTTGGCACTGTCACAAACAAGTATGGCATTGTGTGTGACACTCTCCACCCCCCTACATGTCTCCATTGTCCTGCCATCCCTCCATCACTGCCACATGGGCACACCACATAAGCAAAGCCATCACTCTGTCTTTTTTGTACTCCACAAATATTTCTTTTTAAGGTTAATAAAATACGTTTAGGTCACGCAGTTGAGCCTTGTGTTTCCAATTACTTATGTGAGCTCAATAGAGTTTAACTTGAATTTTGAGGCAAAGATTTTTTTATTATTATTATTATTTTGTTTTATTTCAAGTAAAACATCCTGTGTTTTCCCTGGTCTTTTACTGTAATCTCATTTCATATTTGCCACTGCCAGCCTGGAAAAGCAGCTCCCTTTCCCAAAGGACAAGCTGTTTCAGGAGTTCTCACAATCACTCACAGACTCTTCATTCTAGTTTTCCTGCCTCCATTACCAGGAAGTTTCTTTTTATGGAGCCATCACAACACATTTAGGCTCTACCTATGAACTGTGCCTTCCTCAGAGTTCCAGAATGTCCTGAGGTCAAACAAAAAATTTGCATGATGTTCATTAAAATTTATTATATACTTCTGGTTAAAAAAAATAATAATAATCCCTATCTTAGTCTTTTGGCAGTAGTGGGAAAGAACATATTTAAGATTTTTTAAAGATAATGTCATAGAGAGAGAATCTCTCCCTTTGCATGCTGTATCTCCACTTCTTTCTTCTCCGTCTCCATGTGGATATTAACCAGATTATTTTCAGTTCAGAGCTCCCAAAGCAGTGCTGACGACATACTCTGGGGACATGCTGAGTCTGGGACTTGGGTGAATATATTTCCCAGTAAAAACTGAACTTTCCTTTAAAGAATACAATTATATGTCTAAAACAAAACAACAAAACATGCATGCACATATACACATACACCCAAAAACCCATGCAGAAATCACTGAACAGGCAAGACAGATTTGCCACTAAATTCATGGCTTTTAAAAAGAACAATAAAATGGCTAAATAGTGGACAGTGTTGTATTTGGTGCATCCAGTGCCCTCCTCTCTTCTTCTGGTAACAGGTCCACCTCTTTGCTAAAAGGAATGCTGTTTCCGTGTTTTCAATGAGGCTGGCCCTACCCTGTCTCCGTCTCCAGGTGGGGAAGGCCAAAGTGTGCCAGGATCAGCCTGGGTCTTTGCAGAGAGTTCCTACATAGAAAGTAGTAAGAGAAAGGGCCTCCTTCTCTCTAAGGTGTCAAGTTATGAGAAAAATGGAACCTGAAGCTGCCTACAGCCATCGTTCCTAACCATCTACATTATAAGCCACCTACAAGAGATAAAAATGAGGCCAGTATTTAAAGAGAAGTCAGGAGAAGCAAGATGAAGAAAGATAGAGTTCTGAAAACAACACTCAGGACCCTGGATTCAAAACATTTCCTCTTCTGCTTTAAAGAGCTTGCACTGGAGTTCTGTTATTTGCAGCTGACAGTCCCTGTCTACTACAGACCAGAGACATATACACCAAAAAACATTCTGGGAAAATTAAAGATACCTACCTTTGCTTTTGAGGCTGCCTTTGTACACAGTTACACAAGTACAGGTCTTGATCAGACAGGTTTTAAAGATTTTCCAGATTGTTTGAGTAGACTTACTGTTATTCACAAATTATTTATGTTGAGTTGGTTTGAAGTCTGCCAGGTTGTTCACACTTGACTCTTTCAGATAAACTCTAAATTACACATTAAAAATAAAAAAAAAAAAATTGTAGGCTCTTTGCATATGTTGAGGCCCAGAAAGCAATACCCCAAAGTGAAGGCCTCAGAAGCAGTCTCAGAGCAAGGTTTTCCTCTGACCTTCTCCTGCCCTCCTGCCCCTCAGCCTCATGCTCCCCTGAAGCAAAATCATAGAATCTAGAATCCTTCTCCTCCGAAGCAGGTCATAGATACGCTCTAATCTTCCCCCCTGCCTCTCTGTCTCAGAACTGGAAATAAAGAAATAGTCTGACCTACCTTGCTGATGGTAGGTCATTGGACCCCCCGTTCCAGAAAGGGTCCTGTCCCATACCCTGGAGGAAGGAATGCTACACACAGAGGCCAAGAAGAATCCAAACAACAGGCCTTGCTGGGTTTCCCCACTCAGTCTATCAACATTAAATCATACTTTTCTTCTCCAGTCACATTTCTACATGGCTGTTCCTGCTCCATTGAACCTAAGCATAAATATGGACAATTTTCTCTGTATCTTTGGGTCTTCATTCTGAAGGCTCCCATGTCACATAAAACTATGATATAACAAAACTTATGCCTTTTCTTCATATTAATCTGTATTTATCAGGTGATTTTTCAGAGAACCTTTGGGGGTTGAAGGGAATGACTTTCCTTGATGCCTACATATAACTACTGGAGTCTTTTTAAACAACTTACTGATCAATATCTTCATGAATGAAAATTTAGGGTTGTAAAAAGAGATGAAATTCAGCTAGTCATTTCCACAGTTTTCATTAACTTTGTGAAACTGTGTGTCAAGAAAGGATATTATGAGTTAAAATTAGTTTTCTGTATTATTTAGAGATTTTGTTTACCCATTATATTACAGATGGTAAATTTTTTAAATACCTTTATTAGGGTGCTTATTTTATATTTCCAAATCAATTTAGTTTCCTCTGCATCATTGCCATTTGGAGAGGTCAGGTATTTTAAAGCATCTTCCATTTCTTGAGTTGCCCCCCAAAAAGAATATCTATTTCTGGTTATTTTAATGGATGTTGTTAAAATTATCAGCATATGACCTTGGATGCTTTGATTTAAAAGATTAACTTCTGCCATCCAGTAACCTACCACTGGGTTTTTGAAGTGATATCTTCTCTATGTGTTTTGAGTAATCAACAACGCAAAAGACAGTCATTTCTCTAAAGAATGAAGTTATGGCTGGCACTGTCTATGTCTCACCTCTGCTAGCAAGAATGGTAGGCAAAGATTGGTGTGATATTAAATTTAGAACCCAGTAAATAGGCAACATGGTTTGTATATTTCTAAGAGAGAAGAGAAAATAATAAAAATTTCCTTAAGTATTGAGAATTAGTATAACCCTTATAATCTAAGCCAAAACTCAAGAAATAAACCTAAGGAATTTGAACTAAGAAATGTTTACATTCTTTATTTTCACAATCACCTTGAGAATCTTTACCAGTGGTCACTAGGGCTAAAAAAGCAGGGAGAAATGGACTATCATTCAAATCCATTCAACTCCTCCAAACCATTGAATAGCAACCCAAAATACATATCCTTAGGATGGTTGTTTGTGCACATTAGTTATATTTGTCAGGAAACAAAACATATTTGTTGTTGGTGTTGTTGGTCCAGTCAAGATGAAGGGCCTACACTACCTTGAATAAACCTTAAGAACTGCCGTAACCTTAAGAATTACAGCTTTTCTTCCTGCCAGAGTCTTACTGTGTGTATACATAAATATCTATGACAGTATTTCATTATTAACCATTTGTATTGATTTTTTAATTTTTATAAGCTATGAACAATGGTTTTCATAAATTAAGAAGAAAATTCAGCACCTCCAGGAGCTATAGCAATCCATTTTCAGGCAATACAAATTCAACAACACATGAGTCACACACCGGCTGAGTCAGTCAAATCAAGGACTCTGCCAAGATGGTGATTCATCATTAAACTGGATTCAGATTCATGTTTCCCCATGCTTGAAGGCAAACACATGAGATTAAATTATTTTTTAAATGCATCTTCTTGACAAACACACTAGACTTACAAGTGAACATGGTAAGTGCAGTTGATGCCAATCTTCCCCGATGTAAGTCAAATATCTTTGCACAGCACAGATGGAGCCATGTGTTTCAAAAGCCACCGAAAGGTGCGAACCACGTGGTTCACACAAGAGAGAAGTCTGAAACGCCCAGGTCTTGACCTTCTTACTCATTAGGGGCTTCTCGAAGGTAAGAAAGAGGGAGCACTGAGCTCCTGTTATCTTCCTGTGCACTATGGGTACATCACTGTGTTTCCCTGAACCTCAGCTTCATTGCTGATAAAATTTAAATGGTGCAAATCAGCCTACACGTCCCACCAGGTTATGATGAAGATTGAACATATGGTTTTCTCTCTATGGCCCCAAAGGAAAAAGGAAAAAGAAAAGCATCTCTACTCTGGCCCTGTGCCAATACCTGTAATTCCCACTTATCACCACTTTTGAATTAAGGCATTCATTTTCAACCTTGCTGGGTCACCTGGGGAACTTTTAAAAATGTCATTACCCAAGTCCCATCCCAAACCAGCTAAATTGCAGTCTCTGGAGGTGGGGCTTGGGCACTCACAAGTAGTTCTTTTGAAGTTACTCAGGTGCTTCTGAATATACAGCCAGCGTTGAGAGCCATGAGGACAGTTTCTCATAATGTGGGTTCCAAACCAGCATTAGCATCTCCTGGGAACTTGCTGGAAATGAAACCCTTGGCCCCCACTTCAGACCAGCTGAGTCAGATACTTTGGGGGCAGCATCCCGCAATCTGATCTGCATTTTAACAAGCCTTCCAGGGGATTCTGATGGGAGCTAAACTTATAGAGAATTGCAATAGAATAAGGTATTAAAGATCCCAGTTAAAACTCGGTGTTACCTAGAAATGGTAATATGTTGAATTACTAGACTGACACTATCACTTTAGATTGAATTAGTTTGCCATTTTAATATCTTAATCATTTAACCTATTCCTGAAAGAATGAGACAGAGGATAAGTAAGCATAGATGTAAAAATAAGTAGAAAAGTGTTCTAGCCGGGGCTATCCAATACAAATGTAATGTGAGACACAAATACGAGCCACAGACACAAGCCACTATGTAATAGAAAGTTTTCTAGTATCCACAATGAAAAAGTAAAAAGTAAAGGTAAAGCTACATTTAACAGTAGATTTATCCAACCTAAAATATCTAAAATATTATCATTTTGACATTAATCTATACTGTATAAAAATTATTAAGGAAATATTTTGCATCCCTTTTTTGTACTAAATCTTCAGAATCTGGTACGTATGTTACATTTGGAACACATGTCAATTCGAGCCAGCCACATTTCAAGTGTCCATAGCCACATGTGTCCAGTGGCTACTGTATTGGACAATGCACATCAAAATCAGTGCTTCCTAAACTTTAATGTGCACATAAATTGCCTAGAATTCTTGGAAATGCACATTCTGATTTAGCAGGTCTGGGATGGGCTATTTTCTTGTAAATTCCCAGGCCTGGCCAGCAACATCATTTGTGGGGCCCCTTGTTCAAACAGTAGAAAAAAGTGCCATCAAGGACACTAAAATATAAAGCTTTCTCCTTTCTTCTATAGTCTCTCTTCAATTCGTCATAGTGTTTTTTGTTTGCTATTTGATGTCGCACTCTCTGGGCGTAAGAGGGTGGGGGGCTAGGGAGGGATATTCAAGGGATGAGTGCAGACCTCCACAGGCAAGGTTGGGGGGGGGCTGCCCTGGAATTTGACATGTGTGAATGTGTCACTTAATCCAATATACTTTTAGTTGTGCTTACATTGTAAAGCCTGGAACACTACAGATATGAAACTATGAAAATAAATCTGGTCTTCTCTTCAAACAAAATATACTTTTTGAACTAGGTTGCTTGTAGAAATAAGAAAACAAGATAATCCTAAAAATTCCCACGATTTTATACTACAAAAATTAGGTCTTTTTGCTTGCCTATAAGAGATAAATGGCCTCTTTCAAACCTGAGTCCCTTCACTTCCAAGAGATGGAGGCATGACTAAGAATCTTGGCACTTTGGCTCAGAGACAAATGAGCTGCCTCTTTAAACATCAGGATGTGTCAAGAGAACCCAACTTCAAGGAAATCCAACTTTTTCCTCCCAGACTCGTCCAGCTGACATGCTGACCCCCAAACAAATAGGGCCTGACCATTTGTTAGAAATGGTGTCAGAAAACTGACTTGTGAGCATGATTGGAAACTCCTATGGATGATTAATAATCTTCCTTAAATCACAAAGGTTTTGAGTGACTTAAAAAGAATCTATACCGCAAGAGTAAAATTTAAAAAAAAAAAAAAAAAAAAAAGCACCAAGAGAGATATAAATCAGAATATATTGTTAGAATTAGAGGGAAAAAAAATAGGACCCCAATTTATAAGCCAAAAGGACCAATAAAGTAACAAGGGCAAATGGTTTCTGAACTTCTTATGACCCAAAGTAAAAATGGATATACTGTCAATTACATTGTTTTCTCACATCTCCCATCAGGAGAAAAACACCAATTTCCCAGAGAGAGCAAAACATTTTCAATACTTAAGTTGAAAAGAGATTTTACTCACCTGAATGCTGAGAATTATGATAGATAACATCCTCTCTAATACTTGCCCGGGGGAGGGGATGCAAAAACAGCCTTCATTGGCTATTTCTTGTGGCTTCTTTCAGCAAAAGGCAAAAGCTCTACTACAAATATAAAGTACACACAGCACATCCGTATTTCCTGTCAGTTCACTCCTCTGATTCAATTTCATGTTTGCTGATTAGTAAAGGTATGTGTATTCCCTCCGCTAGGAATGGGTATGGGGAGGGGGTGGGTAGGCACCGAAGTCTAGAGCATAGGACTTGCTGACAAGTATGCACAAGCTCTTTGAGAAGACAAGGTCTGCTGTTGATTGGTTGTGTGACACTTCATCGAGCTGCAACAGAAACAAAATTCATAGGCACGGTCTGAGATTAAAGAAACTGGATCCCATATTAAGACCAAATTTTTATAACCTGTTCCTCCTCATATGACTGGAAACCACTTTCATATTCCATCTTTCAGGAAAAATCTCATTCCTTTCTTTATACACAGACTACAGATCAGATAATGCAAAAGACAATAAGCATTTCCAAACTCTCCCAGGAGAATAGAGTGACTGGTGGCCTCCTGAGAATGTCCAGACCTTCTGGAATAGTATAAATGATTCTAGTTATAAATAAAATGTCAGTCTGGGCAGAATAATGCTAAGGAAGTTATTAAAACAGAACCATGATACTAGCTTTCCAAGGCTACTCATAGCACATGAAAAAGTGGAAAGCCCAGTAATAAAGCAATAATAAAATAAAAATAGAATAAATATTAGGTTAATATCCAAAAGACTGTGAATGATAAATGCTGGCGAGGTTGCGGAGAAAAAGGAACTCTCATACATTGTTGGTGGGACTGCAAAATGGTGCAGCCTCTATGGAAAATGGTATGGAGGTTCCTCAAACAATTGCAGATAGATCTACCATATGACCCAGCTATCCCACTGCTGGGAATATACCCAGAGGAATGGAAATCATCAAGTCGAAGATATACCTGTTCTCCAATGTTCATTGCAGCACTCTTTACAATAGCTAAGAGTTGGAACCAGCCCAAATGTCCATCATCAGATGAGTAGATATGGAAAATGTGGTATATCTACACAATGGAATACTACTCAGCTATAAAAAAGAATGAAATACTGCCATTTGCAACAACATGGATGGACCTAGAGAGAATTATATTAAGTGAAACGAGTCAGGCACAGAAAGAGAAATATCACATGTTCTCACTTATTTGTGGGAGCTAAAAATAAATAAATAAATACACAAACAACTGGGGGGGGAGGGAGGAAGACACAACAATTACAATTCCTTGAAGTTGACACAACAAGCAAACAGAAAGGACATTGTTGGGAGGGAGGGGGAGAAGGAGGGGGGAGGGAGGTCTCAGTAATGGGCCACAATAATCAACCACATTGTATATCGACAAAATTAAATTAAATTAAAAAAATAAATAAATAAAATTAAAATTAAAATTAAAAAATTAAAAAATAGAATAAATATTAAAACAAAAACATCTACTAATAAAATCAGCAACTCTCCCCCACCTACTCATAGCTAATTCTAAATTCTCCTCTAACTATGTAGGCATTTTCTTTGATGCACTAGTTCAGTGCTGAAACCTGGCTACACATCAGAACTACTAGGGCAGCACTTACATTTTCTTATTAGAAAATAATAGTGCATTTTCATGATAAAAAGAAATGTTCAAATGATTCAGAATAGTGTAAAATAAAATGTAAAATTTGGCCAAAAAAAAAAAAACCCAGAACCATGAGACATTACTAAATGAGCCCACTCTAACCCCTCATTTGAGCACTAAATTAATTCCTCCTACAGATGTGGAAATATCAATCAGTATAAGGTCTATCACTGAAATAAATTACAGAGTTCCTTAGTGCATTAATAGTTTGTAGACTTTCAAAATTAAGTTACACAGATTAGTGTGCAAGTTAACAAAGGGGCAGGTAAACAGTAAAGAGATGGTGGGTGTAGGAGGTTTGATACAGGAAAAAAAGAAAGTGAGGTTTTTACAGTCCACAGAGAAAAATCAGCATGGTGCAACAATTAATTATAATTATAAATATTACAAATTCAAAGTTCTAAAATTCTATAAGAATACGGTGAGAAAGGAAGTAATATATTTTAATCGAATTAACTTTCTCATATCGGTTTTAGGTAGGAAAAATTCTGGCCACTTCAATTTATAGCAAACTTATTATATAAACTCTAGAATTTAAACAAAATATTTCATCATTCATATGTATCTGGAATTTATCATTTTGCCATAAAATTGGAAATCTAATTTCCTGAGAATTTATTAAAGACATTTAAAAAATCCCATTGAAGAGTTAAAATATTTGTTTATAGTTACTCCTAATTGTTTGTTTGTTTGTTTGTTTTTGTGGCTGTTAGACTAATTATTATTTTAATTATATTTTTTACTATGAGTGCTTATTTTAATGCATTAAATGTTATTCCTAACAAAAGGAAAGCAGTTTAATACCATCTGAAATTCTGTGGAACCTTTGTGAAGTCAATTTTTCTCCAATGATAGATCTTAAAAATGCTTCAGCCTCATAGATTGGGAGCCAAAATCATGTCAGTTTAACTTGAATGTCAAGAAGAGGATTTCTAGCAGCTTTATTGGGCAAAAGAGTATTGCCCTGGGTCTAATAAATTATATCGTCTGATCAAGTCTCCAGCAATTCAATTCATCATCATTCTCTTTCCATCTTCACAGCAGAAAGAATAACCATTAGATGTAGTTCTCCTCAGAGCCCAGCATGCTGTTCCTTATCCTCCGCAGGGAAGTCTATGAGAGTAGAGCCCCTTCCCTTCATAAGTCATATCACACCTTATAATCATAGACTTGTGTGATTATTTAATTAATGTCTGTCTCTTCCAACAGAACATACGTGCCAAAAGGGTGCACACCATGTCTAGTTTGCACACTGTTGGGCCCTGCACTGTACCAGACACTTACCTGGCACACAATGAATATTTGTTGATTGAATAAATGAAAATTTAAGCTGAGAATGGAATAGGGAGACTCATTACGTCTGTCTCACCCTCCATCTAAATGGTGGAAACTAAGAAAGATTTGGTCTTGATTCTCATTGATATTTTAGTTATATTTTATAGAATATTTTAGTCTGTAGAATATTTTGGTTAGAAAAATTTGCTTTGCTTTCATAAGCAATTAGCATGTTTACCACTGCTTGGTAAATAAGGGGTATGACAAGCCAGTGTATAATGCTAAGAAATGCCTAGCACTGTTTAACGCTAAGGAATAATAACAGGGAAGTTGTCCAGGACACAAAAGCCCAACCTAGAGGAGCTGAGGAACTTAACAGAACAGTAGGCTTCCCAACCAAATTATATTCAATATTGGGAGAATAGCATTTTTGCTCTGGAATTATGCCCATTCTGGGCATGCCATAGACCTTTCCCGCTTATCTTTTTCTCTCATCTCCTTAAATCTTATCTCTTCTCATTTTCCACTTCCTTGCACCCAAATCTGTAGAGAGCTAAGGGAAAACGTGGGATATTCCTTCAGATGAAGGGTTCAATCATATTTTCCTGTTTCCTGCCTTCAACTCTTGAAAGGGAAACTTAACAATTTTTCTCTTTGGATTCTCTGTCAAGTACAGGTAAATTAGAATCCCCTTTAACTGAAGACACATCTGCCTCTTAAGTAATTTTTTTTTTTTTAAAAGATTAGGTAGTCAAAGCCATTAGAATATTTTTCTCGTGACAGGAAAACAAACAACCCAGCTGTGCAGTCAGACAAGCACTGTCCATTTAGCCCTTTCTGATCTAAAGGAGAACAGCCAGGCCAGGGGAAATTGTGAGTTTGGGTTGTTGCTTGCTGGTTGGTCACATTTCCCCTCTCAGTGCTCTTTCGTCAAGCTCCAGGTCACATCTGGCACCCAGTGCTTCTGCTGACCACAGTGCATCCTGCTGCCCACTTTGCCCTACACTTTTCCTAGGAAAAATTCCAGGTTCCTGAATTACCCTACCCTCCCTCTCATCCCCACCCATTCTCCCTGTACCCAGATCTGGGTTATTCAGCAAGCTAATTTACAGTGACGATAAGCTGATAAGAGCTAAAGGAGTTGGTCACTGGAAGTATTTGCATTGGAAACCCGATGTAATGCCTTAAGCACAGAGGAGTAACTCTCAATCTGTAAAGGTGACATTTCAAGGAGTATAGGGTAGGAATCTGCACTGAGTCAACGAAGGAAGAATATTAGGGGCCAATAACTGTGAATATTGGGATTGGGCTCCACAACCCTTAGAATACAAAAAAGCATATAAGAAGGTCAGTAGTACATAAAAATCCGGTGAGAAACAAATAAACAAAAAGACAGAAACAAGCATATGGGAAATGCGAGTGGACAGAGCTGAGGAGGGCTGCTTCCACCGGGGGTATCGCCTACATCTTTCTAGCAGGCAGAGAAAGGAGCTGCACCCGATGCAGACACTTAGCTCACACTCAGTTGGCAGCAGAGCGCTGACCACTGGGCCCCCGACCACTGCTCACCTCAATCCAGGTCTCCGAAGCCTGAAAACTGCTCCTCAACTTATACCTTTCCTTAAGACCTGGATCTTAGTGTAGGTGGCCTGCACGATGTTTATTAATTTCAGCTACAGAGAAACTCCTTGATTTTCTATCCTGAGAGCATGCTGACTTTGCTGCCTTTTCCCTCCTCTCCTCACTGAATTTTCCAGTAATCCATGGTGAAAGGTCAGGATTACTTTAATAGCCTGAGAATGACTTGAATTTTCATCTCTCAGGGATAATTAGCCATGAAGCTAATCACTGCTATTAAAGCAGGTCCGCATAACTTAGAACTGACAACAGAATTGACTTTTTCTTTAAAGAACCTAAACTCTCCAAACCCAGCCACATTTTGCAGCCGTGGGAGCCAGGTGACAGGCATGGGCAAGCCCAGGTGAGGACACAGTGAGCTAATTACAGGCCTACAATACAGGGAAAAGAAGCACCGTCACTTTTCCAAGACAGGACCCACTCGGTTTAAGGCCACATGGTGGGGGAGTGGGAGTTTTTACTTCCCTGCCGGAATTCCTCTGTCTTATCTCTTCTTCTTTCTCACCCTTTTTATTCAGAAGAAAGCACAAATGAGGATCCACTACATTTCATCTTATTTCCAGTATTTTAACTTGCTAAACACGGATGCTGAGTGCCAGGTCAGTGTCCCTCATGCCAGATTTCTCTCCCTCTTCTCTGTCTGGTCTCCCCTTAGTCCAACCTGGCCTCTCTCCCTCCCACACACCCTGTCCTCCCCTCTCCTTGTCACTGAGACTGACGTAGCCAGGGGCTTATCACCTACACACCAGGTCCTCCTTGGCTACTAAGATGGTCACTCTTGGGATCGTAGCTTTTAATAAAGTTTCAGGAAATCTCCAAAACAAGACTGTTTGATGTAAACAGGAAGCAATTCTATGCAGAAATGTGCTTATGCAGACAGAAAAATCAAGACATTTTAGCTTCAGGCATGCATTTGGTCACAAGTGAAATTCAGCTGTGAGAACAAATGGCTATTAGAGTATTAATCGCCCACCTCAAGCTGCAATGTATTCAAGACAGAGCAAGGAAAGGAAAGGGACCACTGTTTCCTGTCTTCACAGAGCT